>NW_024080653.1:6274351-6313860 GCF_003009895.1 Hyaena hyaena
GCTTATCTGACTGAGCCCCCAGGCGCCCCAAGTCTGTTTTTTATATGTGATTTACATTTGTTTTACAAACCTTCTGAGCTAGTCTTTCCTTAACAACTTTTTAAACCTTTTTAAACCTCCTCCATTGCCAGCACTCCTAAGGCTTCTGTTGATGGCCACCCACCCACCCCCGCTTGTGATTTTATGCTATTTTGTTTTTCAGAAAAGGTCATGGCCTGCAGTTCATTTTTCACTTTCTATTTTATTTATTTATTTATTTATTTTTAATATTTTTATTTTATTTCTAGGATAGAGAGAGACAGCGTGAACAGGGGAGGGTCAGAGAGAGAGGGAGACACAGACTCTGAAACAGGCTCCAGGCTCTGAGCTGGCAGTCAGCACAGAGCCCGACGCGGGGCTCGAACCCACGAACCGCGAGATCATGACCTAAGCGAAAGTCGGATGCTTAACCGACTAAGCCACCCAGGCACCCCCATTTTTCACTTTTTAAAGAATGGAAAGTAGTTTTTAAAGTATTTAAAAATATTTCTCAGAGTGGAGCCTTCTAACTAGTTGTGGTTATTTCTTGTTTTAATCGGCCGCATTTCCTCTTTCCTCAGTCAGGCATCAAAACTTGGAGACCAGTTGGCGGATTTGCACCTTTACAACCAGAAGCTCAGGGATAAGTTGAAGGAGGAGGAGAACACAGTGTGTACGTTCCGGTGGTTTTTGTGTGCCCCTGACGCAGGTGTACCTACCCTGGGTGGTGCCCATGGTGATGTCTTTTTTTTTTTTTTTTAATTTTTAATTTTTTTTTAAATTTATTTTTTGAGAGAGAGAGAGAGAGAGAGCGCACAAGCGGGGGAGAGAGAGAGGGGCAGAGGGAGAGGGAGACACAGAATCCGAAACAGGCACCAGGCACCAGGCTCTGAGCTGTCAGCACAGAGCTCGATGCAGGGCTTGAACCCACGAACTGTGAGATCACGACCTGAGCCGAAGTCAGACGCTTAACCGACTGAGCCACCCAGGCGCCCCTATGATGTCTTAATAGTAGGTGGAATTGCATACCGTCTTCCTTAATGCTGCAGTTTGAAGATGAGATTGTTAAGTGGGTGGGTGGCTCACAGCCCCAGTCGCTAGCCCTGTTGTCCAGTGTGCCTGAGGTGGGCGGGCCCTGGCGCTCCGTGCGCTGACCTGTTGCACCCTCAGACGGCCCGTGTTTGAGCAGTGCAGCCCAGGCCTGTCCCTCTGCTCAGGGGGCTCTGCTGAGGCCTGGCACTAAGGGAAAGGCGGGAACTCTTTCCGCTGACAGGCCGGAGGACTGAGCGTGCTGAGCCCCAGTATGTGAGCAAGTTCGGCTTCCACACGGTGACATTCTGTGGCTTCATCCATCAGGTGAGTGCCTGGGGAAGATGTCCCTGCTTAGCTGATGATGACTCCCAGCGCCCCGGTGCCCGTCGCCTCGTCCCTTGTAGGTGACAGGGTGCTGGGAAGATTGTCTGATTTTTGAACACACACTGTGAGCTGGGGGTGCTGGGAGAGGAGGGCAGAGCCCGGAGCTGAGCTGTGGGGTGAGTGGAAGAGCATCCAAGCAGAGGGAACAGTAGTGCAAAGGCCTTTCTGCAGGGGGTCGTGTGATGAGTGTGGGGACTGAAGTGGGTGGTGGTGAGGCAGCAGGTGAGGTCAGGGATTAAGTCCTGTCATATACCTCAGGTCTCTGTAATTCTCGTGACATAAACTCCATTATTTCAAAATGTACAATTTAGTGGTTGTTAGTATCTTCGCAATGCTGTGCAGCCATCACCACTGTATAATTACAGAACATTTTCATCACCCCCAAAAGAAATCACATGCTAATTAGCAGTCGCTCCCCACCCTCCCTGCCCTCGGCCCCTGGTAACCACTCACCTCCTTCTGTCTCAATGGATTTGCCCATTCTGCACATTTCATGTAACAGAGTCATCCAGTAGATAGCCGTTTGTCTCTCCCCTGTGGACGTCATGTGGGGTAAGACCCTTAGGAAGCCTGAGCCAGATGTGGGGATTCCAGCCGCGGGGCAGCCCTCCCATCTGGGGGCCCTAGAACTCCACACGCACAGTGGTCTACAGGCTCGTTAGGACTCCCTAGGTCTCTGGTGAAGCCCGCTCCCCTGGGCTTACACATCGGCCCGGAGCTGGTGGCCAGCACAGTTGTACTGGTCCCAGGCAGGTGTGGCTGCATGTGGCCTGGTGTCCTGCTTCAGACGCTGAGTTTAAGAGCTGTGGGCTCTCCAAAGACTCAGTTGATGTTACCCAGTGACTTTTCAGGAACCAAGGACTGAAATCACACGCAGCGCCCCAGCCTGTGAAGTTGATGAGAATGGGGCTGGCCCATTAGGGACACAGGCGGCCCCTGTGTGCCCCTTTAGACTCCAGGATCAGTGAACCTGTTTAGCTCAGCTGCAACGGGCCAGGGAGGGGCAAGGGACGTGGGGGGACACTTAGTCCACCTCCTTGTCCTGCGACAGATGGATGGAACACCTTGGACCAGCTTAGAAATTCCAGGAGGGTCCTGCTCTTTGGGACGGATAACCCCCTCTGGGGGGTTGCAGCCAGTGGTGGGGCAACCTTGAGCCCCAACAGCGGGCTTCTCAGACACCTAGTGCGCTAAGCCTTCTTGGGACCACCTTTCGGTGCAGAGAAGCCAAGCGATGCCCTGAGTCCATGCAGCTAGTGAGTGGAGGGCCAGGATTTGAATCTGGCTTCAGAGTGTGGGCCTGAGCCACCTCACTACCTCGCCCCTCTGTCAAGGCGAAGGCCGGGTCACTGGCAGGGCACTCAGGTGGCCCTGCCTTCGGTAGCTCAGGGGAAAGTCCTGTCTTATGGTGGGTGAGGGGATTACCGCCCCTCTGTCCAGGGGGAGGCATTGGGCTAGTCAGCACTGCTGGCCGTCTCCCAACACATAGTCTGTGTCTTTTATGACCTGGTCTTCCAGAAGGTAGACAGAGTCATGGACACTGGGAGCCTGTGCAGGCAGATGGGGAGGGAGGGACTGCCACCCTGTGTGCCTCAGGCTGTGTGGGGAGAGGGCGCCCCGCCTGTGCCTGAGGCACACCCAGCACTAAGGGGCTGAATCCAGGGCTGGGCGAGCACAGCCCCCAGCACAGTGTGTCCAGGCTGACAGCACTGACCGGGGAGACGCGTCTGCGGGTCTCGGCCACGCACGCACGCACGCTGTCGGAACAGTCTCTCCCCTGAGGGTTTCCCAAAGTAATGCTCTGTATCCTAAAACAAAACAAAACAAAAAAAACAATGTACCCAAACTCTACTAAGGTATAATAGACATGAAATAAACCGCACATTAAAAACAAAATTTGTAAAAAATATTTATTTTTGAGAGAGAGAGAGAGAGCGAGCGAGCAGAGAGGGAGACACAGAATCCGAGCTGTCAGCACAGAGCCAGCACGGGGCTTGAACTCATGAACTGTGGGATCATGACCTGAGCCAGTCCCCAGGCGCCCCAAAACGCACATTTAAATTGTACAGTGTGGTGAGTTTTGGGAGACGTAGGTACCTGTGAACCAGCCCCTACAGCTGGGGCGCGTATCACCCAAACGTCCTCCCGCCCTTTCCCGACCCTGCGCGCCACGGATCCGCTTTCTGTCACTGTATATAAGCCTGTATCTCATGGAACTTAGTATAAATGGAATCATACAGTACGTGCTTTTTTCTGGCTTCTTTCACTCAGTTTAATCATTTCATGGTATTCATCTACGGTGTTGCAAGTGTTCAGAGTCCGTTCCTCCCCAAGATGAACCAGGATGTTTACCCATCTGCCTGCTGACAGGCATCTGAGTAGTTTCCAGGTTTTGCTTCCACAAATAGAGCTGCTGTGAATCTTTGTGTATAAGAGTTTGTGTAGACACACACTTCCATTTATTTATCTTGGGTAATTGCCTAGCAGGGAAATGGCCAGGTCATATGGTAGGTTCATAATCAGCTTTTTAAGAAACTGCAAAAATACTTTCCCAAGTGACTGTGCCATTTAACAGTCCCGCCGGCAGTGGGTGAGGGTCCCAGCCCCTCCACACCCTCGCCAGTCTGGCTGGTTCCGTTATTTAAAGTTCTAGCCTCCCGGTGAGTGTGCAGTGGTGTGTCCCTCATGTTCTGTTTCCCCTGATGGTTAATGACGTGGAACATCTATTCATGGGCCTGTTTGCCATATATTAGGGGTACAGAGATTTAGGGTTATGATGTCCTCTTCATTAATTAACTTGCTTTCCATTGTGAAATGATCTTCTTTATATTTATGATATTCTCTCCTCTGAAACCTATGCTGTTTGATACTAACATAGCCATTTCAGCTTCCCTTTTTTTAAAGTTATTTTAAAACCAGCATGAACTGATTTTTTTAATGTTTTTTTTTTTTTTTTTTTTTTAAATTTCTGAGAGAGAGACAGCATGAGCAGGGGAGGGTCAGAGAGAGACAGAGAGACACAGAATCCGAAACAGTCCCCACGCTCTGAGCTAGCTGTCAGCACAGAGCCCGACGCGGGGCTCGAACCCACGAACCGCGAGATCATGACCTGAGCCGAAGTTGGACGCTCAACCAACTGAGCCACCCAGGCGCCCCAGCCATTTCAGCTTTCTTTTGACTGGTGTTAGCATGACATATGTTTTCTATCCTTTTAACCTATTTATGTTTAAAATGTTTTTTAATGTTTATTTATTATTAAGAGACAGAGAGACCGAGCATGAGCAGGGGAGGGGCAGAAAGGGGAGACACAGAATCCGAAGCAGGCTCCAGGCTCTGAGCACAGAGCCCGACGTGGGGTTCGAACTCTTGCACTGCAAGATGATAACCTGAGCCAAAGCTGGATGCTTACCTGACTGAGCCATCCAGGCACCTCTAACCTATTTCTGTTTTTATATATAAAGTGCATTTCTTGCACACAGCTTGGAATCCAGTCTTGCTTTATTTTTCCAACCCATCTCTGTCATGTAAGTAGGTAGTTAGACCCTTTGCATTTAATGTACTTATTGATGTGTCTGGGGGTAAATCTGTCATTTTACTTTCTGTTTTTTATTTGTCCCATCTGTTCTGTTTCCCTTTTCCCTGTTCATATGCCCTCTTTTGGACTATTTTTAATGACTCCATCATATCTTCTCTGTTGGCTACCTGGAACATTTGTTGTGTCTGTCAGTGGTTGTGCTGGGGTTTGGGCCGTCTTGGCTGCAGCAGCCTCAGCCTTGACCCTTGTTGCCCAGGTGAATGAGTGGCAGGATGACTGGTCGACCTTCTTTGTCCGGCACCGTCTCCAAGCACAGCTGGACCTCATTGAAAAGGACTATGCTGACCGAGAGGCACGAGAACTGTGGTCACAGCTACAGGTGGGTGCCGAGGTCCTCTCTGGGACAGGGACGGAGCTGTTCTCTTATGAGCCCACTGCATTGGTGTGGAGCCCTCTGGTAGAATGGAGCCATGGAGCAGAGCTGGTCAAGCGTGGACACAAGTGCCTGACGATCGGTCTGATGGGGAAACTGGGAAGGGGAAGGTACCTGAGGGCATACTTGGCCCCTGAGTACAACTTTCACTGGCTGGGTCACCAAGTACTTAACCTCAAACTTTGCTCACGTGAAACATAGGTGCCTGGCTCATAAATGGTGGCCTTTACTATTGCTTTCTTATCCACTCTTACCCTGTTCTTCCTTCTTTTCCAAAGCACGAATGTCTCACTTCTTAGAGATATGGGCAGCAGATGCCCCAGAGTAACTAGTTTGAAAATATAACTCTCAAAATGCTCAAAACAGAATTTGTGTGTCATTCGAGGGTGAAATTTAACTCATTAAGGAAATAACCAGTAGTATATAGAACAGGTGCAGACATAGGTGTGTTGTGAAATTAAAGAACAGTGAAGAAAGTTTGCTAAGTTACTCCCGGTAAAAAAACTTCCTCTCAGGTTATATGGTTCATATTCTACAGGACCATGTCCATGGAGGTTTCTGTTATATGGGAGTCATTAGTGCTGTGGAGTTTCCGGACCTAAATTAGTCAATAGTACAATGATGTTGCATTCTCCTGGACTCAGACGATCCTCATCTCTGGGCTTGGTAGACTGGGCTGTGGTTGGACCCTGAACAAACACGAGGTCGTCTCTGCCTTATTTCCAAGTATTGGGTGAAGAGGCTTATAGTCCCAGGATAACTGTGCACAATAATTGTTTTCTTAGGTGAAGATCCCGGATCTGTTTTGTGGTCTAGAGATCGTCCCTGCCCTTCTTCATGGGGATCTCTGGTCAGGAAACGTGGCTGAGGACGACTCAGGGCCTATTGTTTATGACCCAGCTTCCTTCTATGGACATTCTGAGTTTGAACTGGCAATTGCTTTGATGTTCGGGGGGTTTCCTAGATCCTTCTTCACTGCCTACCACCGGAAGATCCCCAAGGCTCCAGGGTTTGACAAGCGGCTGCTGCTCTATCAGCTCTTTAACTACCTAAATCACTGGAACCACTTTGGGTTGCAGTACAGGAGCCCGTCCCTGGGCACTATGAGGAAGCTTCTCAAGTAGCAGCGAGCCTGCGTCCCCTGCCTCCCTGCTTAGTGAATAACTCTGGGTAGCAACACCAGAGATGGCTTCAGGTACTAATAAAGTCCGGGTGGGTTTCAGGGTGGAATGGCTGTGTGTGTTTTAGTTCACCTGTGTCTCCATCCTCCATGCAGTTGGGCTAGTTTACAGAGGGCCCAGAGCACCTGACAGATTTCCAACAGCCTCATTATGAATCATGATCTGGGGGGAACTTGGATATTTTCATGATGGTATAGAAACACACAGATCTGGGATTTGCTTAGGTGGAAGTTGGGGTCACATCTCTCTGTGGACTCAGGGCTCCTGTTTCTGGCTCAGGCAGAGTTAGAGGCCAGGAGATGGTCTCACCTCTTCAGCAGCACCTCTGCGGCTGAGTGGGGCTCTGAGTGCCCCCGCTACTGAGGTGGGACAGATGGAAAGAAAGGCCCTCAATATTGTGGGGACCCTGCATTTGGACGGCAGCCACTGCCCAGCCCTGCTTCTGCACTGCATTTTTCAGCTGGAGTGTTTTCTGCTGGATAAAAAGGGGGTGAGGGTAGGGGGAGAGCCTTGGGCAGTGGGTGTCCACTGTGGTCAGGCGGCTGGGGTGGCCAGTTGGTTGGGGGTGTCGTGACTGTCATCCTTGAAGGGAGGGTCCAGGGCAAGCCATGTCAGGGCAGGGGCTGCAGGGCACTGGCCATGCACAGTGCGTGGCTGGAGAGGAGACCAGGCCTTTATTACTCCTTGCAAAATTACCAATTTCCCGGTGATAGGGGCGCCCAAATTTCTCTTTTCTGAGACTGTCTAGCGGGCCTCAAAGTTAAGACTTTGTAGAAAGACGCCCAGAGGCGTCCTTCCGTACAAGTGGTATTTCAAACCAGAAACCGCCTTTATCCCAGAACCCAGGTTTGTGGGACGGGACAGTGCGACGAGAGGAGGGGGCTGGTCCCACGTGGGGGATGGGGCCTGGATCTCCTCCGGGGACCCGGCCGGCCGAGACCCCGACGCCTGGCGCAGGCCACTGCGCCCCTCCCACCACGGATTCAGGCTTCCCCCACCGAGCTCTGATCCCGCCCCCGCCCTAGAGTTCGGACCCCCCCCGCCCCCCTGCCCGGCCACACCCACGGGCTCAGACCCCACCCCACGCCGACCCCACCCACGGGCTCAGACCCCACCGCACGCCGACCCCACCCACAGGCTGAGACCCCACCCCACGCCGACCCCACCCACAGGCTCAGACCCCACCCCGCGCCGACCCCACCCACAGGCTCAGACCCCACCCACAGGCTCAGACCCCACCCCGCGCCGACCCCACCCACAGGCTGAGACCCCACCCCACCCATGAACTCAGGGGCTTACCCCCCCCAACCCCGCCTCGCCCCACCCACAGGCTCTGTCCCCATCCCCCACGAGCTCAGATTTCCACCCCCTTAGCCCAACCTCACGAGCGACCTCGGGCCGCGTCCCCTGCCCCAACCCCACCCCGCCCACGAGCTTAGACTGCCCCCACACCTCCCACACACCGCGCCCGCATCCCACCCACAACCTCAGACCCCGCCCTGCCTCCTCCCTGGCCCCGCCCCCAGACTGCGCGGCAGGCTCCGCCCCCCGGCTTTCCTGGCTTCGCGAGACCCAGGCTCCCCTCACGCGGGCCCCGCCTCACTGGGCCCGGCCCCGCCTCCGTGCGCACTATTTTGGCGGCCGGCGCGCTCCGTACGGGGCCGAGGAGCGAGGTCGGAGGTCACAGGGCGGGGCCAGCGTCGGTAGCCGCCCCCTCTGCCTCAGCCGTAGTCTTGCTGCCTGCATCCCCCGGCGTCCCCCGTCCCGCTGCTGCGGCGGGGTCGCGCTTCGAGTCCGCGGGCGCGGTTCGGGGCGTCGAGGATGGCCCTGGGCGAGGAGCCGGCCGCGGGCGCGCCGGAGGACCGGGCGGAGGACGAGGCGCTGGCCCGCGGCGGCGCCCTCGAGTCGTTCGGAGAGAGCGCGGAGACACGCGCGCTGCTCGGCCGCCTGCGGGCGGTGCTCGGCGACCGTGCGGCCCGGGAAGGCGCCCTGGAGCGGTTCCGAGGTGCGCGTGCTGCCCGGGACCGGCGGCCTGTGTGCACGCTCTCGGGTCGCAGCTGCTGCTCTTCCCGTGCGATGGTGCCCCCTGCCGCACCCCTGCGGGAGCCGGGCCTGTGTTCGAGGGCGGCGTCACCTGAAGGCGCCGGGGCCCTGCTTTTCCCGCCTGTCCTTGGAGGGGGGTGTGCGGGTCCGCCTGCGGACGCCGGCGTGGACCTCGCCGGGGCGGCCGTGCGGGCCGGGAGGGCGGGAGAGGAGGAGCAGCTGGGGACCCGCGCACCGCAGACAAAGCGGCTCCGACCCCGCCCGGAGAGGCAGCCGCTCGGGCGCGGCCCGGCTCCGGGCGGGGTGCGGTGGTGGGTTGTGCGTGCGGTTGGTCACCTGTCAGTGCCAGCTCTCCCAGCTTAGACCTTTGCGGTCTCGTGAGCAGCTGGTAAATGACTCCCTGGGGCCCCATCGCTAGGTAGCCAGGCTTCTGTAGTTCAGGAAAGCCATCTCTGGGCCCTTGCTGCTCCCCCAGTTTCGGCATGGTTTTGTCTTCCGTGGTTTGTAAGGACGGCCCTCTGACTCTGGGAGAGCGGCTGCCTGGACCAAGCATGTGCTCTGGCGACACGCACCGAGCTTACGTCCCGCGTGCCGCTTGGGCACGTTGTCTCATTGGTTTGAGTCTGTTTCTTTGGCCGTGAAGGGAGGTAGCAAAAACAAGATCTTGTGCGCACGACTGTTCTGAGGGTGCGGTGCATATCCAGGGACCGGCGAGGCCTGCTTTCCCCTTCCTGGGATCTTGTCACATGTGCAGGTGTGTGGCCGGTGACCACTGTCATAGGCCAAGTGGCCACTAGATTTGACAGGTGCTGTGCCAACTGCTGGAAGGAGTAGAAACCTGGCTGCCTGGGGTCTGAAGGGTTGGGTGTGGGTGGGGGGAGAAGAGAGTGGGGACAGGTCTTTGTTTGATGAAGGGGAGAAATTGGCTTCTGACTGAAAGAAGGAGCAAAGAAGGGTTCAGAGGAGGTGGGGAAGGAGACTCCAGAGAAGGTGTGCTGTGCATACAGCGTGGGGCCAGGACAGCGGCCACACTGAGGTGGGCAGGTGGGCGGTGGTGGGGAGCTGCCCTAGGGGTCAGGACAGCAGCTGCACTGGGGTGGGCAGGCGGGCGGTGGTGGGGAGCTGCCCTTTGGTCTGTGCCCTAGGAGCACCATAGAAGCCAGTGAGGAGAAACTGAGGATTTCTGGGACTCGTGTGCTTATTTGCCTCAGCGATGTTAATCCTTGTGTTTTCCTTTTTAGTAATAATGGACAAGTACCAGGAGCAGCCTCATCTGTTGGACCCACACCTTGGTAAGAACAGGGGCTGGTCATGCTGGTGTTCACCATCCAATTACAGATGGTCACAAATGCCTTTGTGTGGGGCGCTGGCTGTGTGCTTGCCAGCAGAGGGTATCGGGATGAAGTGCCCGGGCTTTTTTGCTTGCAGGGTCTAAGCATCCCTGGTTGTGTGTATTTTCATCTGTTTTCCAGGCACATTTTGTTAGATAGCACCCAGTGCTTTATGGGGATCACTGTGGAAGGATGATGAATTATCTGTAGATGGAGACAGTGAGGTTTGGTTTCCTTAACACGGTATAAGGGCAGTGACTTTGTTTCTTTTGTTTTTCATTATTATTATTTTTTATGTGTATTTATTTTTGAGAGACAGGATCTCAAAAAGGATCCAAGTAGAAAGACAAGATCCAAGTAGGCTCTGCACTGTCAGCACGGGTGTCCTTTGTTTTTGTCTTGTTTCATACTGATGACATTTTTTTCTTTCTTTTATATGCAAAGTAACACTTCAAGGAAGGTAGCAACAGTAACTTAAATTGAAAGGCAGCTCGGGCTGGGGGCTAGGTGCAGGAGCCCTGGATTTGCTTCTCGGTGCAACCACTCCTTTGCTCTGGCCTCAGTTTCCTTGCCTGTAAAATGGGGATTTTTAGCACTACCTGCCTCACAGGGCTGTTGAAACTTTATACGTTGCCAAGTGAGGCATTAAGTGTTAGCTTTAGTGTACACATAAGTGCTTTTTAAAAAGTGGGCTGGTGCTGTGTGTGCTGCTGTTTTCCTCTCCAGGTAACACACAGGTTTTGTGCAAGGTATGCTTTCTGAGCTCTCCCCTGTCTCAGGCAGAAAAAGTGCAATTTCATCCTTGGTTGATATCTTGGCTGGGTGAAGACAGAAAGCATGGTTCCCTCACCCACTGTTACCGAGTCCAAGTTTTTTCTTCAGGAGCCTTTTTTGCTGCTGAAAGTTTCTAGAACTTGACATCTTAGAAGAGTGTGACTTGTTCTAGGCCTTTTCTCTCATGCTGGGCCTTAGCTGGACGGTCTGAATGTGAGTCTGAACACTTGGCATCCTTCGGAGCAGGGAACTCCGAAATGACCAGGTGTGTCACTGGTCATTTCTGAGAGAGAGACAGCGTGAACAGGGGAGGGTCAGAGAGAGAGGGAGATGCAGAATCTGAAACAGGCTCCAGGCTCTGAGCTAGCTGTCAGCACAGAGCTTGACGCGGGGCTCAAACCCATGAACCGTGAGACCATGACCTGAGCCAAAGTCGGATGCTCAACCAACTGAGCCACCAGGCGCCCCTAAAAAGTTAAAAAAAATTTTTTTTTATTTGGCAACCCCCCCCCCCCCCAAACGTGGCTAAATGGCTTTGGGATTCAGCAGCCTAGAGAGGTACACCTCTGGTCTGCCTACGTGGGCAAGGGGCTGGGGCCCCTTAGAGCACCGCCTGTTTGCAGCCCTTCCCATGTCCCGCGCTGGCCGGTTCCCGGCACCTCGGCTCTCACTGCTGGGCTGTTCCATTTAGCACAGGTTTCCCTGCCACCGTCCAGTTTCCAAGTCACAGCTGGCATCTCTTGGCTGTTGTTTCTTTTTCTTTTTTTCTTTGTGGATTTGTCTCTTTATTTCGTTTTACTGGGACTTGGGGGGTGAGGGTTGCTGAGATAAGCATGTGGAATAGTCTGCTTTTCTGGTCTCTGTTCTCGTGGAATGTCTGTGCTGGCTTTCGGGGTCCCTGGGAGCCCCGTTCTGACTGTTCCTGCCATTCCCTCAAGTTCACTTCTTTTCTCTGGCATTGGCTTTTGTGTGTAATTTGGTCTTTTCATGGTACTGTTTCTCTCCATATTTAAGACCAAACGGATGCAGTTGAGGGCTCCTCTACTTCTATTTTGTAAGTTGGAGTGTTTTCAGCTAGACCTGTCCTGAACGGGGTCTGTCAGGCAGCTCCATTTGGAGCAGTGTGGTGAGCAGATGAACAGATTTTTCTCTGGGAGCACGTGAGTTGGTTGAGTTTTCTACCACACTGGGGATGTTCCAGATGCCAGGATGAAGCCTTCCTGTATCTGGGGGCTCACGTTTCCTCTGGAGACCGCTTCACTTGCCCTAAGTAGGTTGTTGAGTTTTGCTCTGGGATGAAAGCCACTCGTGCCCATGAGGTGAGGTGTAACTTACGCGCCATCGAGTTCACCCTCTTGTGTGCATACTTCACTGGGTTTTAGTAAATCACAGAGTCATGTAGCCCTAATGTTAGGTGATTCCCTAACGTTTGTCACCCCCAGAAGAAGCCCATATCCATCAACTGACCCCTACCCCCTATGCCTGCTCTCCTGCCAGTTCCTGGGAACTGCTAATCTGTTTTCTGTCTCTGAATTTCATATACATGCTCATGAGCATTTCATATAATGGAGTCAGACAATATGTCTTTTGTTTTTTTGTTTTTTTTAAAAGATTTTATTCAAAAAAATTTTTAAAAATTTAAAAAATTTTAAATTTTATTTTAAGTTTCTTTTTTAAATGTTTATTTTGGGGGGGGAGAGAGAGAGAGAGAGAGCGCGTGTGCACGCACGAGTGTGAGCAGGGGAGGGACAGAGAGAGAGAGAGGAGACACAGAATCTGAATCAGGCTCTAGGCTCCCAGCTGTCAGAGCAGATCCCAAAGCGGGCTTAAAGCTCACAAACTATGAGATCATGACCTGAACCGAAGTTGGATCCTTAACTGACTGAGCCACCCAAGCTCTGATTTTTAAAAAAAATATATTTATTAATTTTTGAGAGACAGTGCACATGTGCAAGAGGGGGTGGGACAGAGAGAGAGTGGACAGAGGATCTGAAGTGGGCTCTGTGCTGACAGCAGAGAGCCCCATGTGGGGCTCAGACTGACAAACCATGAGATCATGACCTGAGCCGAAGTCAAATGCTTAACCGCTTAACCAACTGAGCCACCCAGGCACTCTAGACAATAGATCTTTTGTGACTGACTTCTTTAACTCTGTCTAATGTTTAAAGTTCGCTATGTAATGAAATACTTTACTAATATTTCAGTTTCTTTGGGTTTTCTAAGCAGGTAAATAATTATATAGTTTGTAAATAATGCTAGCTTGATTTCTTTATAGGTCATTATACACTTTCATTCTATCGGTTGTTATACACTTTCATTCTTCCTTTAAACAGTGTGTTTTTTTTTTAACTTTTTTTAAATGTTTTTTTTACTTATTTCTGAGAGAGAGAGAGAGAGAGAGAGAGGCAGACAGTGTGAGCAGGGGAGGGTCAGAGAGAGGGAGATACAGAATCCGAAGCAGGCTCCAGGCTCTGAGCTGGCTGTCAGCACAGAGCCCGACGCGAGGCTCGAACCCAGGAATTGTGAGATCATGACCTGAGCCGAAGTCAGACACTTAACAAACGTATGCACCTCCCCCAGTATCAAGGTGCAGAACATTTCTCTCATCCCAAGAGGTTAACTGTCCCTTTGCAGTTAGTCACCCTCATCTTGGCCCTGGGCACCCACTGACCTACTTTATTTACTCTGGCTTCTTTTGTTAAAATAATTTTTTTTTTAACATTTATTCGTTTTTGAGACAGAGACAGAGCATGAGTGGGGGGAGGGGCAGAGAGAGAGGGAGACCCAGAATCCGAAGCAGCCTTGAGGCTCTGAGCTGACAGCACAGAGCCCGACGTGGGGCTCGAACTCACAGACCATGAGATCATAACCTGAGCTGAAGTCGGACGCCCAACCGACTGGGCCACTCAGGTGCCCCGGTTAAAATAATAATCTTTAGGGGTGCCTGGGTGGCTCAGTCGGTTGGGCATCTGACTTCGGCTCAGGTCATGATCTCATGGCTTGTGGGTTCGAGCCCCATGTCGGGCTCTGTGCTGACAGCTAGCTCAGAGCCTGGAGCCTGCTTCGGATTCTGGGTCTCCCTCTCTCTCTGACCCTCCCCTGCTCGTGCTGTCTCTGTCTCTCTCAGAAATAAGTAAAACATTAAAAATAATCTTAAAAATTTTTTTTTAACATTTATTCAGTTTTGAGAGTCAGAGAGACAGAACATGAGTGGGGGAGGGGTAGAGAGAGGAGACATAGAATCTGAAGCAGGCTCCAAGCTCTGTGCTGTCAGCATAGAGCCTGATGCGGGGCTTGAACTCATAAACTGCAAGGTCATGACTTGAGCTGAAGTCGGACACCCAACTGACTGAGCCACTCAGGTGCCCCTAAGATAATATTCTTAAGACTTCTTCATATTACATATTTTAGTATTTTGCTCTTTTTCTGTTGAACTGCAATTTGTTTATCCTTTGACCTGTTGATGGACATTTGGGTTGTCTCCAGTTTGGGGCTGTTATTAATGCTGTTGTGACATTTGCAGACAGTTTTTTGGGTGGACATGTGTTTTCATTTCTTTTGGGTAAATCTGTAAGGGTGGAATTGCTGGGTTTTATAGTAAATATGTGATTTTTATGATAAACTCTTATGATTCATTGCTGTACTGTTTTCATAAAGGTAGTGCCATTTTATATTTCAGCCAACAATCTGAGAATTCCAGTTGTCCTGCATCCTCATCATCACTTAGTATTGTCAGTCATGGTGATTGTAGCCTAAATTTTTGTGGGAATGTAGTGGTATATTGTTACAGTTTTACTCCGCATTCCTTAGATGTGAATTGCAATCTTTTACATTTATTAAGACTTATGGCCCAGCATAGGGTCTGTTTTGTTGAAAGTTCTTTGTATGCTTGAGAGGAATGTCCCTTCTGCTGATGTTGGGTAGAGTGCCCTGTGTCATTTAGGTAAGGTGATTCATACTGTCATTTAGGCCTTTTATATCCATATTGATTTTTTTTCCCACTTGTTCATCAATTCCTGAGAGTATTGAAATCTGTAACTACAGTGATAAATTTTTCTTTTCCCTTTCTGCTCTCTCAATTTGGCTCTGTAATTTGGTGTATATGGTTATAGGAGTCTTGAGTCTTCATGATTAATTGACCCTTACATTGTGAAATGTTCTCTTTATCTGTGTAATATTACTTGTTCTGAAATATGCTTTGTCTGATACTGATGTAGTTGCTCTAGCTTTTTTTTTTTTTTTAAGTTTATTTAGAGAGAAAGAGACGGAAAGAATGCATATATCAACAGGGGAAGGGACAGAGAGAGAGAGGAAGTGTGAGAGAATCCCAAGCTTGCTCCATGCTGTCAGTGTAGAGCACGATGTGGGGCTTGAACTCATGAACTGTGAGATCATCACCTGAGCCAAAATCCCTGAGCTGAAATCAAGGGTTTGATGCTTAACTGACTGAGCCACCCAGGTGCCCCAGCTCAGGCTTTCTTATAACTTATGATTGCTTGGTATGGCTTTTCTTCCAATTAACATTTTAAAAATTAGAAAAAATTTTTTTCTTTTTTTTTTTGAGAGAAAGCGGTGGAGGAGAGGGGCATAGGGGCAGGAGTTGGGGGGAGAGAAAGAGAATTTTTTTTTTAAGTTTATTTTTGAGAGAGAGTGAGTGAGTACAGGGGAGGGGCAGGGAGAGGAGACAGAATAGGAAGCAGGCTCCAGGCTCTGAACTGTCAGCGCAGAGCCTGATGTGGGCCCCGAACCCACAAACTGTGAGACCATGACCTGAGCTGAAGTTGGATGCTTAACCGACTCAGCCACCCAGGTGCCCCCTCCCCCCAATTTTATTTTAAGTGCCCTCCTGCTTTTTAAAAGCAAGGATGAATGTTGTATTAATTCTGTGCCCTTTTAGAAACTGTTAAGATAAAAATGTTTTTTGGGTCTCCTGAGTGTCTCAGTTGAGCATCTGACTCTTAGTTTGGCTCAGGTCGTGACCCCAGAGTCATGGGATTGAGCCCCACGGCAGGCTCTGATCGTGCTGATCGTGGAACCTGTGTAAGATTCTCTCTCTCCCTCCCCCTCTGCTCCCTCCCCTACTTGCGCTTGTGTGTGTACTCTCTCTCTAAAAATGAAATGTTTTTCCTCATTTCTATCGATACTTGGATTATTATTTAAAAAAAATTTTTTTTCATAGTTTTATTTATTTTTGAGACAGAGAGAGACAGAGAATGAGTGGAGGAGGGGTAGAGAGAGATACACTCACAGAATCTGAAACAGGCTCCAGGCTCTGAGCTGTCAGCACAGAACTTGATGCAGGACTTGAACCCACGAACCGCGAGATCATGACCTGAGCTGAAGTTGGACGCTTACCCGACTGAGCCACCTAGGTGCCCTATCAATACTTGGATTATATAGATTTACTAATCTTGATCCACTTTTACATTTATAAATAAATCCTTTTTTCTTCTGGCATTTTAATATCATATTAATGTTTTAATATCATTAATATTTAATTTTATAGTAAATGTTTTGCATGTTTTTTTCCTAGAATGGATGATGAACTTGTTGTTGGATATAGTGCAAGATAAGACATCTCCAGCTGACCTCATACATCTGGCTTTTAAATTTCTTTACATCATCACCAAGGTAACATTTACATAGCGCTTTATAGTGGACAGAACACGTATGTACTTTGTTCGGAAATTACATTTTTTAGGAAAGATGGTTCTTACATATAAGTTGTGGGTTTCATTCTTTTAACACATGTTGGGGATCAGATGTTAATGATAGTGGTTCTGGGGTCCTTTGGCTGAAACCCTGTCTGAGATATTTAGCATCTTGCATTTGAATAGATCAGGCACTACCTAGGGAAGAAGGAGGGGGGGAATGGAGGAGAGGAGAGGAGGGGGAGGAAGAGAGATAGATGAGTAATTCAGAAAGTTTCTTACAAGGAAAAAGTAGACAAGCTTGGTGAAAATTGAAGTGCTTCTCAGACTTGAACATGCAGATGAATTTCCTGGGGATCTTGTTAAAATGTGGATTCTGAGTAAGCAGGTTTGGGGTGGGGCCTAATATTCTGTATTCTTGCAGACTCGCAGGTGATGTGTGGGTGCTGGTCTACAGACTTAACCAGTTGCAGTTTTGACCATGGGAGTGACTGAGAGCCATCTGGGGGTGGGTTTTGTGGAGCAGCGCCTGCTGTGTGGTGGAAAGAGGTCCTTGGCCAGTGAGAGAGCTCCGTGGGTGGGCTGCCCGTGCATACTGATCTGCGGCTCAGGGTCTCTCCTGAACTCTCCTGAACCCGTGGCACCACTGCATTTATGGAAGCCGTCATGAACTTGGGGACTTTTGAGGATTTCGAGGACTTATTCCTCAGGAGAATAAGAGGGCAGTTTTATAAACAAGGTAGAGGGAAAACTTTTTAGTATGTAACCTATCTGTGTTTCTTTTTTCTTTTTTTTTTTTAATATTTTTATTTATTTCTAGGAGAGAGAGAGAGAGAGAGACAGGGTGAGCAGGGGAGGGTCAGAGAGAGAGGGAGTCACAGACTGAAACAGGCTCCAGGCTCTGAGCTGGCAGTCAGCACAGAGCCCGACGCGGGGCTCGAACCCACAAACCGCGAGATCATGACCTAAGCGAAAGTCGGACGCTTAACCGACTAAGCCACCCAGGCGCCCCAACCTATCTGTGTTTCTGATGAAGCACATATAATATTTGTTAGTCAGGTGGAGACAGAACATGTGAATGAATGGTGTAAGAAGTGGAGATAGCTGCGGTTCCTCTTACCGAGTTGTATCGCTGTAATACGACACAGCCCTCTGATCACTGTGTGGAGTAGGTGGTGTGATCTTTGATGATAGAGGAAAAAGATAATTTTGTTACTTTCTGCATTTTCTAATTATGTAGTAATTCATTGTTTTTTTATCTGGTAGGTTCGAGGATATAAATCATTTCTTCGTTTATTTCCTCATGAAGTAGCTGATGTACAACCTGTTTTAGATATGTTTACAAATCAAAATCCTAGAGACCATGAAGTGAGTGTCTCTTTTCTCCTTTTCATTCCCAGCCATTTCCTTCCTTTCTTCCCTTGTTTGCTCCGCTCCTTACTGGCAGCTTTGTCTTCCTGTTTCCTTCAGTTTTATGTTATGCTGTTTTGTATCTCTCTTCCTCTTTTATTCTTTTGACTTTCTCTTTTTTTATACATTATTTTAAATTATTTCCTTTTTAAAAAAAATGTTTGAGAGAGCGAATAGGGGAGGGGGATAGAGAGAGAGAGGGTAAGAGAGAATCCAAAGCAGGTTCCGCACACAGCACGAAGCCTGACATGGGGCTCAATCTCATGACTGCGTGATCAATGACCTGAGCCAACATCAAAGGTCAGATTCTTAACTGACTGAGCCACCCAGGTGCCCTAAAGTATTTCCTTTTATTTTTTTTTTTTATTTTACTATTCTATTTCTTTATTTTTTTAAAACTTTGATTTATTTTTGAGAGAGAGGGAAAGGAAGAACCCCAAGCAGGCTCCATACTCACCATGGAGCCTGATGCAGGGCTTGATCTCACAACTATGAGATCATGATCTGAGCTGATAGCAAGAATTGGACGCTTAACCAACTGAGCTACTCAGGTGCCCCGAATTACTTCCTTTTAAAATATGCTCTCTGTAAAGAAAAAAATATGCTTATGTTCAGTGTGGTGATAAGTATGTCAACCATCTATATTTTTAAACTTGAAATATAATTATGTTGGGAGTCCCGAGGACCAACCCCAGGCTTGGTGAGTCCCTAAGAGCACTAGAGGGTTCTGCATGTAGTTGTTCTTATGGTTGTGACTGGTTAGTAGCAAACTCAGGAAAGAGAAAAGGCATATGGGGTGAAGTCTGGAGGAAACCAGAGGCAAGCTTCCAGAGTCTTCTCCCAGTTAGTTCACAGAACACTTGTCATTCTCCCAGCACTGAGTTGTGATAACACGTGTGAAGTGTTGCCCGTCAGGGCTGTTCCCCACCAGGTCCTAGAGACCAGTGTGCAGGACTTTTCTTGGGGGCTGGTTATGTGGGTACTCTGCTGAGCATGGACTGAAATTCCAAGCTCCCAAAAGGAAAGCGGGTTTCAACATAAACCACGTGGTTTATATGGATGGTCTAAGCACAGAGAGTTCCCCTTCTCTGGGAATGCTTGGAGGCTTCCTGAATCCAGGTTCCTAGCTGCCCACTGCTGGCCAGCCTTGTTAGCAGGCCTCTCCAGAGAGTCATGTTGCTGTGGGAGCGTTCGTATGCAAGGAGCACACAGTTCACAACTGTATCACCCAGGGTGTTGTTTCTGAACAAGTTCAGTTTCAGTTGAAGATATAGGTGAGCATTTCCCCAGCTACCCTCTACTTTTCGTCCCCTGAATGGATCATTCCAGGGCCAAAGTGGAGTCTTGTTTTATTGACTACCTGAAATAAGGGCACTCCTCTTTAAACTGGAAGTTGAGAATATTTTTCTTTATTATTAGTTTTTTATATTTATTTACTTTTGAGACAGAGAGAGACAGAGCAGGAGCAGAGGAGGGGGAGAGAGAGAGAGAGGGAGACCAGAATCTGAAGCAGCTCCAGGCTCTGAGCTGTCAGCACAGACCCCGATGTGGGGCTCGAACTCACGAACCGTGAGATCATGACCTGAGCTGAAGTCGGATGCTTAACCGACTGAGCCACCCAGGCATCCCTATTTTTTTTTTTTTTTTTTTATTCTTAAGTCTTTTGTTTTTTATATGCTTCTGCTTTCTCAAAAAACTGATTGCATGCTGAAGGGTGCCAGTGAGAANACTCACGAACCGTGAGATCATGACCTGAGCTGAAGTCGGATGCTTAACCGACTGAGCCACCCAGGCATCCCTATTTTTTTTTTTTTTTTTTATTCTTAAGTCTTTTGTTTTTTATATGCTTCTGCTTTCTCAAAAAACTGATTGCATGCTGAAGGGTGCCAGTGAGAAGCCATTATACTGATGTATTATAATTTTTCTTTGTTCATTTTGCTCTTTCTTTTGTCTTCTGGCGTAGCCAGCTAAGTTTGTATGACAGAGGGTGTGTGGGATGGGGTATCGGGGGGGGCTTATGATGGGGTGTGTTCCAGGGTCTGGGGAGACAGCATCTGAAGGGCCTGTGGTTGGCATTGCATGGGAGGGAGAGAGTAGGACTGTGAGTGGGGCATGTGGGTTACCTCTGGGCTTGAAACAGGGGTCATTTTACTTTGCTTTAATGTCTTAGACTTGGGAGACTCGCTACATGCTTCTACTGTGGCTCTCCATGACCTGCCTCATCCCTTTTGATTTTTCACGCCTTGATGGGAACCTCCTCACTCAACCTGGGCAAATGCGAATGTCCACAATGGACCGTATTCTCCAAATAGCAGAGGTAAATGTGATCGTGCAAATAGTTAGCTGCTAATTAGCATTCTTTTTCATTCTCATGCTGTTTTTTTTTTTTTTAATTTATTTCTAGGAGAGAGAGAGAGAGACAGCGTGAGCAGGGGAGGGTCAGAGAGAGAGGGAGGTACAGAATCTGAAACAGGCTCCAGGCTCTGAGCTAGCTGTCAGCACGGAGCCTGACGTGGGGTCGAACCCACAAACTGAGATCATGACCTGAGCCGAAGTCGGATGTGTAACCGACTAAGCTACCCAGGTGCCCCTGACCTTTATGTTTCTTCAAGTGCTGTTATTCTTTTTCAGTGAGGTAAAATTCCATTTTGTAATTTACTTAGAAAGTATAATTTATCTGCAAGTAAGGATGAATTACTTATTAAATTTCATTTCTTTGTAGGTAGTGCAAATACTACTCGGTTAAGCGTGGTAATGACGTATTAGAGATTTCAGGGGGCAGTTGTAAGAGAAAATGAAGGTCTCTTTTAGATTTAATTTTTAATTGTTAACATTACATAAATAATACGTGATCAATATAGAAAAAATAGAAAATAAAGCAAAGCAAGAAAGATATTAAAGCAGAATCTCTCAAATTCTGGTACAAAGAGATAATAACACATGTTTTTTTTCAGATTTTTTCTGACACAAATATTATGCATATAGACAAATTATTGCATTACCCTGAGTTAGAGTGGTTTAACATACCATACGTTTATCATCTCAGTTTCTGCGGGTCAGGAATGTGGACGTGACCTTGTGGGGCGGACTGCGTCAGCGTTTCGCGAGGCTCACCCGGGGTGGGGTCTGCTTGGATGTTGTCAGGACTGTTGGCAGAAGCCAGACCCTTGAGGGTGTTGGACCGAGGGCTTTAGTTCTTTGCTGGCTGTTTCATGCTACATGGCCCCCCAGCGTGGCAGCATATTCCCTGGAAGCTGGCAAGGGGCAGGGTTTGCTAGTGAGACCGGAGTCACAGTAACGTGTCACTAAGTCACAGAAGTGATGTTCCACCCCTTTCTAAATTCTCTTGGTTAGATGCATGTCATTGTGTTCCAATTCACACAGGAGGGATTACACTGGGTGTGAACACCAGCGGGCGAGCATTCGTTGAGCACCTTCTGCGTGCCAGATACTGTTCTAATCATTTTTGGTGTAGGGACCCAGCTAATCCTAGTTGGTGAGGTAGTTTGTGTTTTAATTTTGTTTTAAGGATTTTTTCATTTTTAAGTAATCTCTACACCCACTATGGAGCTTGAACCCACAACCTCGAGATCTAGAGTCACACGCTGCACTGACTGAGCCAGCCAGGTGCCCTAGCAGTTAACTGTTTTTATCCTTGTTTTACTGAGGAGGCAGCAGTCAAGAAAAATAAGTAACTTAGCTGGTTCACTTTCTCATAAATGGTAGATCCAAATGTGAAGTCAGGCAGTTTGGCTCCTGCCTGCTCTGCAGCCCCCCCGGCCCCCTGCCCCAAGTGCCCTTTTCCACTCTGCAGGGAGTCGCTGCTTTCCTGGCAGTGTGTGCTCAGTGTCTTATGTCAGTGGGGACATGTCTTCTCATGACTTTTAAGGGAAGAGGTGCTCCACCATACCCTGATTTTTTTTTTTTTAATGTTTTTTTTTTTTTTTTTTTTAATTTATTTCTAGGAGAGAGAGAGAGACAGCGTGAGCAGGGGAGGGTCAGAGAGAGAGGGAATCACAGACTGAAACAGGCTCCAGGCTCTGAGCGGGCAGTCAGCACAGAGCCCGACGCGGGGCTCGAACCGACGAACCGCGAGATCATGACCTAAGCGAAAGTCAGACGCTTAACCGACTAAGCCACCCAGGTGCCCCCCTGATTTTTTTTTTTAACGTTTTATTTTTTTGAGAGAGAGAGCATGAACAAGGGAGGGGCAGAGAGAGAGGGAGACACAGAATCCGAAGCAGGCTCCAGGCTCTGCGCTGGCTATCAGCACAGAGCCTGATGCAGAGCTCAAACCCACAAACCATGAGATCATGACCTGAGCTGAAGTTGGACGCTCAACTGACTGAGCCACCCAGGCACCCCCACCGTACCCTGATTTTTAACCTGTTCTCATATAGACGGACATTTAGATTGTTGCTAGCTGTATTCTGTGAGAGGTGGTGCAGCGAGGATCCACTTTCCATACCTTTGTGTGCCCATCTCTCACATGGGACTGCCAGGAGAGTGGCGGTCCGTTTCTAGAGGTTTGGCACTGGGTATGTGGTTGTCTCCTGGAAAAAAGCTCTTTTGTGTATCATTTGGAAAGGAGTTAGTGGAGATGGGAACTGGAAACTAAGGTCATCATTTGCACTAAGCCTGGTGCTCCTTTGCTTGAGTGGGGCCCCTGTTACTGCACACAACATGTCCACAGGTCCCGAGGGTGCTTCCTGGACTCTGGTTCTTTGTTACATTTGGGTGACATGAATGGGTTTCATTCTTGTGCTGTTTTTGTGAGTGTGTGTTTGAAGGGGTGTGGCCACACGCCGTGTGCAGCAGGGTGCCAGCCTAGTGGGGAGCACGGCATTTGGCAGCTGCTGGCAACTATGGTTTGAGTTTAGGGGTGGCTTGTGCAGCTTGGAATTTGGCCTCTGCCTGGAAGCTTCACCAGCCTGGCTTCTCTGGAAGCTGCCGCGTGTGGGACTGTCAGGTGAGCGGGTCCCTGAGATTTGTATCGTGTGTATAACGGTGCCTGTCCTTGATCCTTCCTTGTAGACCTACTTGGTGGTCAGCGACAAGGCCCGAGACGCAGCTGCCATCCTTGTGTCCAAGTAAGTACCTGCCGGCCCCTCCCAGCCGTGTTGTTGATGTGTGACCTGGTGAGTCCGGGGAGGGCCTGTCCTACATGCTCTTGTGTGCTCCCTGTGTGTCTGTGTTACCTTGGAGGAGGCCACCGGGCTCATGGGCCTGGGGGAGTTGTTCTTGCTGCCCAGTACTTGCCTCTTTCTTTGAGGGGCATCGACACTGGGCGCAGGAGACCTCTGAACCTGATGGTGCTGGCTAGGGGCTCCGGGGGGTCAGCTGCTGGGCCCGTCCACAGAGTGCACATTTATAGCAGGCGGGGCAGGGCTCCCCTTTGGGCTGGTGGGTGTTAGGTGAGACTTTAAAGGTCACTTAGCAGTTAATGCTGGGATTCATGGAGATCATGATCTTGATTGGATCATTGTGGCTTGGGGTAAAAATCCCCAAACATTCTCAGTTGACTGAAAATCAGGCTGTGTGCAGAGCAGGTGAACATGGCTCTATGTGGTGAGCTAGGTGAGATGACCTGAGCAGTGGGCCTGGCTGCTCTGAAGGCCACCAGAGATGTGTATGAGGGCTGTGTAAACTTGGGTCATGAAATGTGAGAATGGAAGGAAGCAATTTTTCTTTCTTTCTTTCCTTTTTTTAAAAATTTATTTCTATGTAGAAACTAATTTGACAATAAACTATTTGTAAAAAAAAAAAAAAAAATTTATTTCTAAGAGAGAAAGACAGTGTGAGCAGGGGAGGGTCAGAGAGAGAGGGAGACCCAGAATCTGAAGCAGCTCCAGGCTCTGAGCCGGCAGTCAGCACAGAGCCTGACACGGGGCTTGAACCCACGAACCGCGAGATCATGACCTGAGCCGAAGTCGGACGTTTAACCGACTGAGCCACCCAGGCGCCCAGGAAGCAGTTTTTCTACCTTAATCGTGTGTGACTTCAAATAAGTGCATGGAGCAAATAAATTAGAAAATTTGGCTTTCCCTTTTCTACATTTGTGAAAGTTGAAAATGGGCTGTAAGACCTTCTGACTATTTTTTTGGTGGGGGGAGAATAGGCAACACCTCACTCAGGGCCCCGTTATGCTCAGGTGTGTGCCATGACCTTCTTCCCCGAAGTGGGAAGTGGGGAGTTAGTCTCTAGGGCAGCGGGTGCAGGATGAGGTGTTTGTGCAGGTGCCTGGTGCGCGTGGGGCAGGGCTTGGAGAGAAGAGCTGAAGGAATGAGGGGCAAACACGTGAGCCCCTTGTGTCGCTTCACCTGGGGGAGGGCGACACTCAGTCAGCAGAGGTTTCTCATTTATAAAAGAGTTTCTCTTTAATTGTGAGAGTAATCCTGTGTTTTGGAAAATAAAAGTGTAAGGTACAAAATCCACATGTACCTTCATCCTCCAGAGATGTGACTGCCTTTTTTTTTTTAATGTTTTATTTATTTCTGAGAGAGAGAGACAGAGAGACAGAGACAGTGACAGTGTGAGCAGAGGAGGGTCAGAGAGAGAGGGAGACACAGAATCAGAAGCAGGCACCAAGCTCTGAGCTAGCTGACGGCACAGAGCCCGACGGTTGGTGGCTTGAACCCACCAACCGTGAGATCATGACCTGAGCTGAAGTCGGAGGCTTAACCGACTGAGCCACCCCGGCACTGAGCCACCCAGGCGCCCTGAGATGTGACTACTTTTGCCTGTTGTCCTGCTACTGTCTGTGGGCGCGTCCTGTCCACGGGCATGGGGGTGCCCATGCTTGTCGTGCCTGGTGCTGGCGGCTGGGCCTGGAGCTTCATCCCGTCTTCTGCTAGAACGTGGTCCTGGTGTGAATACGTTGTTGTCTCTGCAGCCGCCTTGTGGTTAGTAAAGTCAGTGCCAGCATGAACATTTTACATGGAACTTTGTATCGTTCTGATTCTTAGAGATGAATTCCATTTTTTTTTTTTAATGGTTTTATTTATTTCTGAGAGAGAGAGAGAGAGAGACAGAGAGACAGAGACAGCGTGAGCAGGGGAGAGTCAGAGAGAGAGGGAGACACAGAATCCGAAGCAGCTCCAGGCTCTGAGCTAGCACTCAGCACAGAGCCGGATGGACGTGGGGCTCGAACCCACGAACGTGAGATCATGACCTGAGCCAAAGTTGGACGGACACTTAAGCAACTGAGCCACCCAGGTGCCCCATTAGAGATGAATTCATAAAAGTGGAATGGACATTTTAGGGGTTTTAAATGCAGTTACAGGACTGGTTGAACAAGTTGAAAGTTAACTTTTCCCCACATTTACCAGTACTGTGTGTGATCCTAACAAATGTTTGCCAAATTTGTTAAGTGAAAAATAATGTTTTTGTTATTTTTACTACCAGCAACACTGAAGGTTTGGTAGAGGTTTTTTTGAAAGTTTATTTATTTTGAGAGAGAGCATGGGAGGGTCAGCGTAAGTGGGGTGGGGGGAGCAGAGAGAGAGAATCCCGCACAGGCTATGCACTGTC
The DNA here is from genome assembly GCF_003009895.1 of Hyaena hyaena. NCBI lineage: Eukaryota > Metazoa > Chordata > Mammalia > Carnivora > Hyaenidae > Hyaena > Hyaena hyaena. The sequence continues at coordinate 6,299,674 of NW_024080653.1, forward strand.
AGCACAGAGCCCCACGCGGGGCCTGAACCCACGAACTGTGAGATCATGACTTCAGCCGAAATCAAAAGTCAGATGCTCAACCAACTGAACCACCCACATGCCCTGAGGGTTTGGTAGAGTTATCCTGCCCTTGGCTTTGTGGAGCACCGTGTCTGTGGGGGCTTGTGAGGTGAAACCCTTAACCTTTGTTCCTCCCTGCTGGCCTCCAGGAAGGGTGACCGGGGGACAGATCCAACAACTTGGTGGGACTCCACTGCACCGTCTGGTGGTTGGGATGTGTATACGTTTCACATAGTTGAGGCTGGTTTTCAGCGCATTAAAAATGCTCTGGCCAGTTTGCCAGGCTGTAGATACATCTTGGTGCCATGTAGCCAACTTCTCAGAGTGTTCTAGAATGGGCGGTGCTGTAACCGCATGGCTGAGCCATCTCCTGATATACCTGGCAGGGGCTCTCCTGGGGGAAGAGAGGGCTGTGAGGTGGGAGGGTGCAGGAGCTTCCTGCAGGGATGCGGAGGTAGGGGCTGGGACCACACAGCGCTGCTCGAGGGAGCCGTGACCCGGTGCGACGTGAGGGAGGAGTGGGCCAGCACGTCGTAAAACAGGATTCCGCAGCATTTGTGCAGAGCCCCCAGGCGTGCTCTGTGGGGGCCGCCGAAGGGACTGTGACATCCTCCCTCCTGATGCTCCCATGTCTCCTCGGGAGGCCGCACGTCTCCCGCTCTGTCTCTTCATGTTTTCTGCTGGTTCCTGTGTTTCTGCTCCCAGAGTGGAAGCTTCCCTCACAGAATGTGGGCTCAGCCTGGGTCCCTGAGTCAGAGGACTGGCTAGAGAGGGGACAGGCTTCCAGGCAGTGCAGGGCTGAGCAGATGTGGGCTCTGCATGGGGCTGTGCCGTCCCGGGTGGAGGGGCTGGGGAAGGAAGACCCATGGCAGACACAGGGAGAAGGGGCCTTGGGCCTGCTGGGCCACACCTTGCCATGTGGGGGTACGTGCAGGGAGGAGTTGGGCCAAGGAAGGGGAAAGGCCGCGTAGTAGGTGTTGGTGGGGCTCCTGGGCAGTGATGGTGACAGGGGAAGGTGGTCCTGTGGTGTATGGGGCCTCAGGATGAGTGGGACCCAGGAGGGAGGGCATGGGGATGGTGGGGCCTGTGTCTGACCTCAGAGAGGTCATGCTGGGGAATGACCGCCTGAAGGCCATGGTCTGGGAGGTGTCTTGGTGTTTTAGGTTGGGGACTGTCCTAGTGTCTGTCTTGAGAGGAGGTCGTAATGCACATTACAGAGGACAGACGTCCTGGCATGGAGGCTCATCTCCGTGGGAGGATGTGGCGGGTCGGAAAGAGGCTGAACTGTCACCCTGCCTGTTTGTTTCCTTCTGGCAGGTTCGTTACACGGCCTGATGTCAAGCAGAAGAAGATGGCAGGTTTCCTGGACTGGAGCCTGCACACCTTGGCCCGCTCATCCTTCCAGACCATCGAGGGGGTCATTGCCATGGATGGCACGCTGCAGGCCCTGGTAAACACTGCCCCGGGGGAGGGGACAAGGTCTTTTCACCTTTGACTCTGTTCTGAAGGAGCCGGAGCACAGTAAGAGGCGGTGAGGCCCACCGCACCGCACTCACGCACTTCCCAACCGGGGTTGTCCTGGCAGCATCAGCAAAGGGGTTCTGCTCCAGGGAAGACGGCCCGAGCTGGCTTACTGTGTCGCCACCAGGGGGCAGCGGCGTCCGCGGAGCTGCGGCGGGAGGTGGGCAGGGCGTGCCCTCCTGGGGTTTCTTGCTGTGTAATTGTGTTGTGGAGTATAATTATCTGAATCACCTCTGATGAAGTAAGGCAGGTGATTTGAAGTTTGATTTTGTTCAGATACTCAGGTTAGGATGTTTGTAACAAGCATGTTAAACACACAAGCTGGTCCCCACCCTCAGTGCTCTGGTGGGTGCCCTCCCTCCCAGCCTCCCCCTTCCCACTTCACCTGTCAGTAGCGTTGCCTTTTCCAGTGCTGATCGGAGGACAGTGCCCAGGCCCTGGAGCTCTCTCCCGGCTTCGTGCACTTTGGGTGCTGCTGGGAGCGTGCCTGCTCTCTGCGCATCACCCGCAGCGGCTGACACTTGGTTCTCGGCATTGTTTCTGAAGCTCTAGAGGCCCATGGCCCACTTTCCTGAGAGCAGGGCATTTTGGACCATGTTTAAATGGAGGTGTTTGGACCCATGACTCAGTGTGATGTCATTTTCTTGGGTGTTGTCCCTTGTGCTTTCCTCGGCTGTTGCAGGTTGGGACGAGGTGTGGGGAGCCATGAGGGCCGATGGAAATTGGGGCTGACGGTGTCCTCACCCAGGGGTGTGGGCACAGGATGTGGGAGGAGAGGAGATGACAGCAGGGTCTGCCGCAGGGGCTCAGGGAAAGCCCTTTCCTCACCGCTCGCCCTGCCCTGGGCACTTGGCCTGGGCCGCCTGGCCTCTCAGGAATGTCCTGGGCATCTGTTTCTGTCCATTCATATTCCAAAGTCTTCAGGCTTTCAAATGATGAGACTACTTCAAGACATTTTATAAAGAAATCTGGAAAATAAAACATTTTCTGAATTCCTGTAGTCTGTTGAGGTGCTGTTTTTTTTTTGTTATTTTTGTTTTAAATGTTATTGAGATGCCTGGGTGGCTCAGTTGGTTACGTGTTCGACTTTGACTCAGGTCATGATCTCAAGTTTGTGAGTTCGAGCTCCATGTGGGACTCTTCTGTGGTCAGCGCAGAACCTGGTCCTCCGTGCCTTACTCCACTTGTTCTCTCTCTCCCTTTTTCTCAAAAATAAACATTTAAAAAAAAGTTTATTTATTTTGAGAGAGACGTGGGAGGGACAGAGAGAGAGAGAGAGAGAGAGAGAGAGAGAGAGAGAGAATCCCAAGCAGCCTCCATGCTGTCAGCACAGAGCCTGACATGGGGCTTGAACCTATGAACTGTGAGATCATGACCTGAGCTGAAACCAAGAGCTGGATGCTCAACCAAATGAAGTACCCAGGTGCCCTTATGTTTTTTTGTTCTCGTTCTTGTTTCTGTTTTTTGTTTTTTTTTAAAAGTGAGGTGTTGTTTTTTATGTTTTCTTTCTATCTGTAAATGAACGTGGTGTGTTGGTACAATAGTTTAAAAAATATTGAGATATAAAGCATATAAGTACTTTGCTTTTTAATTTTTAAAAACTTTTAAAAATATTATTTTCTTTTTTAATTTTTTTAGAAACAGACTTTAAAAAAACAATTTTTTTAATGTTTTATTTTTTTTGAGAGAGAGAGCGATAGCGTGAGCAGGGGAGGGTCAGAGAGAGAGGGAGACAAAGAATCCGAAGACAGCCTCCAGGCTCTGAGCTAGCCATCAGCACAGAGCCCAACGCAGGGCTCGAACCCATGAACCATAAGATCATGACCTGAGCCAAAGTCGGACGCTTAACTGACTGAGCCACCCAGGCGCCCCACTTTTGAAATTTTTTAATGATTATTTTTTAAAGAGAGAGGACGAGAGAACGAGTGGGGGATGGGTCGAGAGAGAGAGAGAGGGAGACACAGAATCTGAAGCAGGCTTTAGGCTCTGAGCTGTCAGCCCAGAGCCCGACGTGGGGCTTGAGCCCACAAACCACGAGATCATGACCTGAGCCAAAGTCAGACGCTCAACCGACTGAGCCACCTAAGCGGCCCAGTACTTTGCTTTTTTAAAGTGTATAGTCAGTGATTATTGTGTGTATGCACAAGGTCATACACCCATCACCACTGTCCAATTCCAGAATATTCTCATCATTCTTAAAGGAAAATCCACACCCATTAGCAGTCACTCTCCATTCATCTCTACAGCCATTAATCAAGTTTCTGTCCCTGGATTTGCTCATTCTGGACATTTTATATAAGTGGAGTCGTACATGTCACCTTTTGTCACTGGCTTCTTTGATTTAGCGCCATGTTTTCAAGGTTCACCCATTTTGTAGCTGATGTCACTAATTCATTTTCTTTATGGCCAGATAATATTCCACCATATGGGTGTTCTTACCTATTACGGGTAACGCTAAACCTGAACTTTTGTCAGTTTTTGTTTGAGCATGTTTTCAGTTCCCTTGGGTACATAACAATAGTCAGTCCCCCCGCCCCCCTATTTAACAATTTAAGTATTTTTCTGTGTTTTTGAAGTCTTACTTTTTCTCAGGACTGCATACCTACCATGTTGCTGAGACATGGGGTGTCAGCCTGTGCCCTCAGGTGGCTCTCACTCCAGCTGTGTGTGGAGGCGGTGCTTAAGGAGGGTTTTATTGGGATTTTCAGTGTAATTGCTATGAAGGGAGTCCGTGCAGGGCGAAGCTGGCCTGGAGGGCCCTGGGCGCGGAAGCGGATGGGAGGGGGAGGTGCGGGGCACACCTGTGTCCACCAGGCTGAGTCCTAGGGGGGCGCACTTATGTTTTAGGTAATTTGGGCAAGGATGAGTGAATGGGGCAGAGATGGTTTATTTCAAGGTTTAGGTGTAAGTGGATTCCTTAATTTTTTGCCATGAGTCACGTTGAGAAGTCTTCGGACACCGAGAAACAATTGGAAGGTCTGACAGAATGTAGCTGCAGCCTGTCAGTCCTCTGTGGCCTGCAGGGCAGAATGCTAGACCCGCCCGAGTGTGGGCGCTGGAGGGTTAGGCACATTCGACTCAGCTTGCTTTTATGGTTACCGTCCTCTGTTAGATCTTCTTAACCCAGAAGGGAATTTGCATTTGGGCTGGGCTCCCAGGGTCCCCTGTAGCCCTCACCCAGAAGCCCGCCCCCACCCCCTCCAGGAGCCGCAGCTGTGTCCACGTGTATCGGGGGCAACTGGGCCATCAGGGTGCCTAGGCAGTGGGCTGGACCCTGCTGTGACCTCCCTAGGGACCTGCAGGCAGGTGAGGCTGTCTGGGCTGGCAGCTGGGAGGCAGGTCTCCCTGAGGAAGCAGTGGTGGGCCTGTGTTCTCACGCCACCCTCGAGAGTTCCCGCTGGCCTCCTTATCCCCAGACTAAAGTTCTTGGGGCTTCATTGCTCTTCCCAGAGGCTTGAAAAGGGCATGGGGACCCCTTCGTGTTCAGTTCTGCGATTGCTTTGCCCATAGGTCCTTTTATTTATTTTTAAAAATGTTTTTGATTGTCTTGTTGCTTGTCTCTAGACTGTTACCAGGTTTTCTGTTTCTTCTTCCTAAGTGGGAGGCATACACCTTAAACAGCAAAGCGAAACCCGGTGCTGGGTGGGAAGGGCCGCTGCGTGTCGTTGCTGTGGGTCAGCGTCCCTCTCAGTGGAGAGGGCCAGCCAGGAGAGGGGTGGTGCTGTGGATCTCCAGGCCATGCTCTGAAGTTCTCTTTCTCTCTTCCTCCTGAGGAACAAGGAGATTGTCCCAAAGGCTTTTCCTGCCCGCTCCCTGAGCAGCAGCGGCAGCACATCTGCTGTCTGGAGAGCCGCCCCCAGCGAGGGGGGCAGTTGCCTGATGGGGCAGCCCAAGTCCCCGGGAAGTGGGGAAATGGCCTGGCACACCCTTTCTGGAGTCTTCTGAAGCCCCTGTTTCTTCTGGAAACCCTAGGGTCTTTTTGGAATCTCATGTCTTGTTTCCTTTTCTCTTTTTCCTTTTCAAAGCAGTGATTTAGTCTAATTGCTGCTGCTGCCTCCTGGGCAGGAGGAAGTGGTGTAGGGTGCTGGGCTCTCCCAAGCGGGGAGCGGGTTTCACCATGAGCTTGTCAGACCTGAACAGCAGAGGCCGGGCGTCCGCTGTGCATGATGAAACTTGCAGGTGTATTGTGCTTTTGGATTTCGTCTGTCTCCTTTGATGCACTTGGCTTCATTTCTATCCACCTGTTCATTAGTGTGAGTTAGGCAAGACAGGTGAACTCGTAACGAGCACCATCGAAACTAGGGTTTGATTTTATTTTCCTGGAAGCGTGTTTCCCTTACAGTGACGAATTCTAGCTCTTATGCGGTGGGGAATGGGAGACTGCCAGCTTCTTCATGTCACTGGAAGGCCCCTCTTGTTGAGTCCTGCTTTATACATTTTTTTAATGTTTATTTTTGAGAGAGAGAGAGAGAGAGAGAGAGAGAGCGCGCTAGCTCGGGAGGGGCAGAGAGAGGAGACACAATCCGAAGTAGGCTCCAGGCTCTGAGCTGTCAGCACAGAGCCCGACGTGAGGCTTGAACTCACGAACTGTGAGATCATGACCTGAGCTGAAGTCAGGCACTTAACCGGCTGAGCCACCCAGGCGCCCCGAGCCCACATTTAATAAGTATTAGGATTATTGCAAATTGAGGAAATTCAGAGAAGGTGAATGAAGTGTTAAAAATTGAAAAGGGTCATCATTTGTATATGCTGTATCTCTGCTTCCTTATTGGTGGTTGTGTCCTCCTGGCTTTCACTACTCAGACTGAAGAGTGTAAGGACTGACTAATGATGCGGGGTTTCTCTTCGTGCAGTCCATGTAATGGCTGGGATGTGGGTGCGGACTTTTAGCGCCGAGGACGGAGTTCTTACGTAAAAATATGGCTGGCATGATGAGTAGCAATAAAACACTGTCCTCTCTGCCATTTGTTATGATTGCATCCTTCCTTCGCAGTGAGGTTTGCTTTATTTAGTTTATCATTGATGAAAGCGTATCTCTCATTAAAGGATAAAACGTTTTATTGCAAACACAGCACCTGAGTGCATGTGTGAGAAATACTGAAGCCACTCTCGTTTTGCATGTAGTTTAAGTAAAGAGAAGGAGTGTCTAGCCCAGGTAGAGTGGCTGTCGATCCCGCAAGGGCAGGATGTACCAGAAATGGTACATCCTCTAGGGTGTGTTGGCTCTGCCCCTGGGTGCTTTGCTGCCCTGAGGGAGGCTGATCTGCTGTGGGCCAGGCCTGAGCCTCAGGACGCCCTGTAGCAACACCCGTGACCCCAGGCAGAGGTGAAGTGCCTTGCTCCATGCTCCCCACCTGCAGAAGGGAAGTAACAAACCTCTTACCTCAGAGGGTGGTGTGGAGGCTAATTAGTGCATGTCATGTTCTTTGAAGATGAAAAGAAGCCAAGACACTTCTCACGTAGGCTTTGATTTCTTGTAGGCTTCTTTGGAGAGTAGCACCCCGTGGTTTCATTTAAGGTTTAGTTTGGCTGGAGGACAAATGATCTAGAGTGGTCTTTTTAGTCATGGCCCTGCTGGGGCAGGGCTTTGGGTGGAGGAAGATATAGTAAGAACCATTTGACTGTGTTTTCCTGATGTGTGTGTGTGTGTGTGTGTGTGTGTATGTGCGCGTGCGCATGTGCACGCATGTGCATGCACATTTATGTACTATTCATGTGCTCCTGTGAATCTGGCTGAAAGAGGTACCTTCACTTTTTTCTTGTGGGTTTAAATCCATAGAGCAGCCAACTCTGATACTGTTTTAATTTTACGTAACTCAGCATTTCAGTGGGGCAGGTAGCATGGTGGCATGAGTCTTGTTGCAACATGAATGGTGTGTGGCACGCCTTTAATTCCACCGGCGGGCCTGGTTTGTACACCTGCTGTGTGAAGAGGCGACGTGTCCTGTTGGACAGGTGCATGCTCGCAGGCAGCCCAGCAGAGCCCACGCTTGCAGGGGAGGGGGCCTCGTCTGTCACAGGCTTGCCCCCACCTCCTAGGTGTGCGGCTGGCTGGTGTGGAGCTGGCCGGGAGCCGCAGCCTCCTAGCTGGTGCCCTCTGTCCAGCCTGGTCTGTGGCCTCCAGTGCAGGCTGTGCGAGGGCCTCACAGCTCCCGCCGCTGTGGTGGTTGGGTTCTCAGGGGAATGGGACTTGGCTGCCCTCACCCCTCCCTCTAAGCAGGTGTTCCCCAGGCTCTGTCCTTGCTGTGTGGGGGCGGCTGGCGTCTCTCCCCAATTCACCCTTGACCTTTCGCTCCTGGTTCCCGTCCTTGGTCCCAGAGCCCTAGTTCTGTGCACCTGTGGTGCTTCAGAAGCCATGAGTCCAAGATCACACCTTTTATTCTTTCTTTTCCCACCTCCTGCAAGCCGCGTCATGAGGCCCAGCAGCAAACGAGAGTTTGAGGTCTGGCCATGTGGCTGAGGCGCTTGGATGTGTCCCCCCGCCTGGCCCTCCCTTCCTGGCACGGTGCCCGCCGGGTGTCCTGGCTGCCCCCGCTGTGGCCCGTCCTCCATCCTCTGCCTGCAGTCTGTCCTCGGCCTAGCGCGCGGCTCTCTGCTCCTGTGCGCTCTCCAGGCAGGAGCTGGCTCTGTCTGGTCTGTGGAGGCACCGCTTCCCAGGCCCTCCCCTCTGCCGTCGCTGTTCTTTGTCTCCGCAACCTTCTGTGGTGCCACTCGGGAGAACCGGTGGCAAAAGGACCCGGGAACCGGATAGGGGAGCCAGAGAGCAGATAGCCTGTGGAGGGGTGTCCTCCAGGTCCCTCCAGCCAGCCAGCCGGGCACTGGGCAGAGTCAGCAGGAGGAGGCTGGTTGTGTGGGTTCCCCCAGGGTTCTGGGCCCCGTGCTGGCGCCTCCTCGGGGGCACCCAGGGTCAGGAGAGGGGCGAGCGTGGACGCGCGGGCCAGGAACGGCACAGGCTCTTCTCAGTGCTTTTTGCTGGGGGCACCCTTGCTCAAGTCGTTGGCCCGGTCGAAGCCTATCTAGTTCTGCTCTTCCTCCTCCTCTTTGGATCTCCTCTCCTCACTTCCCCTTGGAGGTGTGGGGGCCTCCTGTGGGCCTCCTGGCCGGGGAGCCCTCTCCTCCTGCTGGGCTCAGAGCTGGAGCGAGAGAGGCCCAGGTCCCCTCCCTGCCTGGACGCCAGCGTGGCTGGGGACATTGCCCTCTTCTGAGCCTGTGGCTGCACGGCTCTGGCCCCTGCTGGTTTCTGAGTTCTCCGAGGCAGGAGTTGTGTCTTTTGCATCTTTTATACATCCTGAATTAGGCATGTTAGGCGACGTGTGATCAATATTCTTGGTACTTGTGAATTGAGGAACAGTTATTTTTATCTAAGATTATCTGCTGTTGAAGCCATTGGGAATAACAGAGACCTGCTTGGGAGGGGCTGAAGTCCTGATGTGGGCCTGTCTCTAAGAGGCTCTTTGCGTCTCCTGCCTCATGAGGCAGCAGGATGGTGTCTGCTACTGTTACGGGTGGATTCCAGCCCCTTAACTGACAGCGTTCAGATCTTTTAGCTTTTCAGTGTTTGAACTTCTTCTGTTAAGGGCGCCTGAACTTTGTGTGGCAGTTCAGGTTATGAAGTCTGACAAGGCTCCCTGGAGGTGGGCTGTGGGGGGCGGCTCACGGGATGGTCACACTTGAGAGAAGAGAGATGATGGGGGCTGGAGGTGCCTCTCGTCTGGCTGGCTTGTCCCCTTTGCACCGTGGTCGTGGAGTTCGGCCCGGGTGGGCACTGCCCTTGGGACGCTCTGCTTCTGTATTTCGTAGTGCTCCTCTGACCAGTTCCATCAGCTTACTGTCATTTGGGGGGAGGTGGCAGGTCCCCAGCTGCCACTCGCCTGTGCTGTTGTCAGCCAGCAGGTACAGGAGGTTCCAGTTGGTGGTGGTACGAGGGTTCTTTTCCTCCGAACTACTGAGTGTGAGTTAGGATTCCTCTGTGCAGGGCCTGTGGCTATTACCTAAAGGTGCATAGCCATTTTGGCTTGGCTGCCTTCCACGAAAGGTGTGGCCCTGGGTGGGCTTGCTGTGGCACAGGTGAGGACCGTGGGCTAAGCTCTGCTCAGTGTCCCTCCTGGAACTGGTTGTGTCAGTGCTGATGGTGTTTACATTTTGTCCTGGTTGTGTGCGGCAAGACCGCTGTGAGGGGGGGACGGTACTGCTCCTTAGCACTGGGACAAGAGTCAGGCGCTCACAGAGGGAGGGGCCCCTCCTGCCTGAGCTTTAGTCTGACTGCTTTTTGGTGTGTCTGTGTTGTCCTGCCTTCCGGGGGACTGAGGACGGGACCCTACATGGGGCAGGTGCCGGGCTGGTTGAGAGTGCGTCCACTGGCTCACAGGAGAACTCACAGGTGTTTGCGAGCGGCGCTCCTGAGCCCGTGTGCTGTGGGGGACCTTCCTCCCGGGTCCTGGGTGGAACTGCTTTTCTTGGCCTAGACTAGGTGGTGCTTCAGGGAGCCCTAGACCAGTGTGTCCTGCTTGGCAGCAGGGCGGACTGGCTCCTGAGCAGCTGACGGCCTGTGATTCACAGGCTCGGAGAACATGCCCCGGGGAGGGAAGCTGGTTTGCACGCCGCAGAAAAGCAGGCCTGGGTGGGTAGCAATCGAAAGGTGTGGTAGTTTAGAACGATTACTAAGAACTCCTTTTGTTTGCACCTTGCGCTGTGCTGGTTTCTAGAACAACAGAAACAGACCCGATGGTCATTTGTCCCAGCTGTGTGGCAGCGTTCTCTCCCATCTTGATTGCAGAGTGTGTGCTTTCACGGGGTTTTCGGCTGGCCCCTGTTTCCTGCCTCTGCGAGCACAGGAGTGCACCTCCCGCTTCGTGGCCCGGCTGGAGAAGGCTCCGGACCCTCGGGACGTGTGCTCTCCCTTGGCCGCCCTCTTGTCGTGCAGCCTTGCTGTCCCCTTGCCTGCACAGCTGCATGCCCCCGAGTGAATGGTGGTGAAGATGCCCCATTTTTATGTGTAAAACAGGCCAACAAACAAACAAAAACAAAGCCCTTTACTGAATTTTCTTGGTCCTTCCTTTTTATCCCTCTGCCCTCCTGAGTGTGTTCACAAGGGAGTCGGGACCCCTTGACTCTTCGTGTGTCCAGAGCGATCGGGTTATCCTGTGGGGTTCAAGGTTGGGGAGAGCAGAGGGCTAGAGCTCCTTGCACGCATGGCGGACGGGCCGTGGCTCCCTCCTAGTCCAGACAGTGGCCGTGGCCCGGCCTCGGTGTCCGTCCCTTTCTGTGTGGGGCCGAGTCGGCGCCGGCGCTCCTGGGAACTCGTCACCACTTTTGTTCTGTTCTCTTGTTGAGCCTGAGTAAGAAATTTGCCAAGTAAGGAATGTTCAGATGAGAGATCACTTTTGGTGTTTCATAATATTATAAATTCTTATTAGTTTAGTTGGTGAGTTGAGCCCAGAGGACACTTGAACCAACTGCCAAGTACATTAGCTCTGCTCTTGGCTGCTTACTGTGTGTCCCGGCTTCCCTGCAGACCCTCTGCATGTGTGCGTCCATCCCACTGACTGTGTGACGTCTGCCGTCCAGGTTAGACAGCAGCACCCTTGCCTACAGAGTGAACTTCCTATGCAGGGAGTTTGTTTTCTGTCGAGTAATAGCCCACCCCGCAGCCCGTGGCTTATGACTGCAGCCACTGTTGTGTGTGTGGATTCTGTGGGTTGTGATAGGCTGGGCACTGGGCAGCCTGTCTGTCCCTTGGTGCGGGGGATGTGGGGGTTGCTCAGCTGGAAGCCCACACAGTGGGAGCATTTGAAGGGCTGAGCACCTCCTTGATGTCAGGACCTAGTGTCGGGGGGGCCAGGGAGTCTGGTGCTCCTGGGCCCACATAGCAGTTCTCACTTTGCTGGTTAAATACTGTTTCTGAAGGAGAAAAAATCCTAAGAAATTCTTAGATGTGCTCAGTGTAGGATTCTTTATTTAAGGGGTTTGGATGCTTGGATGAATTACCATTTTTCTTCCAGACCTGAAAGTGGAGGGTACAATTCTAGGTGGAGCATTCTGGAGGTTGTGAGGCCTGTGTGTTTGGAGGTAGTCCCTGGTTACAGGAGACGGGGTGGGAGGTGCCATGCCAGGGCCCCCCAGGACGAGACAGATGTATGTGAGAAGCAGGGGGAACCCTTTCTCATTTGCTGACTGAGAATGAATGATGCTCTAGGAGTGAGCGCCTGGGCTCCTTACCTTTGTGAGAGCTGCTTGGGCCCATAACTTCCATCCTTTGAGATCTTTTAGTATACACAGTTAGTTAAAAAAAAAAAACAACCCAGTGAGATTCTTCACTCCCCTTCATGGCAGCTTGGGCACATGTCAGTGATGACACCTTGCCCTCCCTAAGCAAAAGGCCTCAGTGTGTCTTTCCTTGACGATGTCCTTTCAGAAGATTGCCTCTCCCGCCTCCTGTCATCCCTTTTCATGACAGAAACTGTTCTTTTGCTATTTTAGAATAGAGCTATGGAAGATGCAGTGAACTGTTGTGAGAATTTATGTTCTAAATTCGTAAATGTATTTGCAACATTTAATAGATTTTTTTTTTTTCAGGCACAAATATTTAAGCATGGAAAACGTGAGGATTGTTTACCCTATGGTAAGGTTCTTTTGTAACAGGGTGTGTTTGTGATGTGAGTTTGTCCATAGGTGATCCAGTGTGTCTCTTTCACATGATATCACATTGTATTCATAGTTACAAAAGTCTGGAACTTGCTGTATTTGGACACTGTCAAAGTGTTCAAAGACTTTGGTTTTTTGTTTTGTGTGCGTGTGTGTGCTTTAATCGGATTTTTTAGGCCTGGTATGGGAGGTCTGGGTTCTTGATGCCCTGTCTACCAGGTCTTGATTCTGGGGCACTTGGTGATGTGGACACAGCCGGAGGTCTCTGGCTCACTTCCTAGGGCCCCAGTCAGGGCTGCATTCTCCCTGTAGCCATGGTCATGGCCTCTGACCCTTTGCCTCCTTCTCCTGATTTTAGACAGAACCTCAATTTGTGATTTTAAGTTCTGTGATTCTTGCTGCAGAGAGGTTTACTACTGGGACAAGAGAAATTTCTTGGACTTACACGTTTTAGCAGATGTGTAAATAACATTTAAATAGTAAAGCCTGTCTTTTAAAAACATTTTCAGCATGGAAAATTTCATACATGTATAAAGAGAGAGACAGTGTGTAACGAACCCCCACATTTCTATCACAGGCTTCACATTTTTAATTCACGGGCATCGTGTTTCCCCGTGCCCCCCCACAGCCCGTCCAGACACCCTGCGGTTTTGTCTGCACCTGTTTGAGCGGGTAACCCCCAAAGACAGGGCGGTTTTGAAACATCTCTTGATGCTATTGTCACACCCGAAAACACGAGCAGTAGTTGCCCAGTGTCCTCACGTACCCTCCTCAGTGGACTTGCACACGCAGACCCTTGGTCTGCTCTGTGTTAGCGTCACTCAGGCCCAGGACAGTCAACACATGTTATTTGGGTCTTTGGGGAAATTATTCAGATGCTGTGACAACTTGCCCTGAAACCCTCTCTCCTCGTTCCTCATACGAAAGGCCGCCTTGTGTGCACTCCTGGGCCTCGCTTCCCCTCCCCATGCCCGCCGCATTCCCCCTAACAGCCCTGGCCATGCAGGGGCCCGACCACCCATTGCCTTGTCTGCAGGGACCCTCCCCATCGGGCCTGTCGTGCCCGCACAGTCTCCGGGAAGCCACGGTGCGCTCTTTTACCCGCCGGGCCTTGCGTTAGTCCTTGCCCGCTCGGCCTGGCCCCCTTCCCGGGCCCTCCTGCCGGCCTGCGTTCTTCCTGCTCACAGCCCGAGCTCGGCCAGGGTCGACTCCAGGCGCGCTCGCTCCTCGTGGAGCTCTGGTGTGGCCCGGTCCGGGCCATCGCGCTGCATCTGGGGGACCCGAGGGTCACCTGTGGCTTCCACGTCACGGATGCCCCACACAGAGAGTGCGTTTGGGAGGCCGCGTGGAACCCTTCCCACCGAACTGAGCCGCCTGTGCAGTTGTCCGCAGCTGCCGCTGTTCTCGAGCGCCTGGCGGGTTGCAGGCTCCCGCGCAGCAACCAGACCCTGCTCCGGAAACTTGGAGTGAAGCTCATCCAGCGGCTGGGACTGACCTTCCTGAAGCCCCGGCTGGCAGAGTGGAGGTTGGTAGACTAAGCCTGAGCGGTGTGAGTGCCCGTGGGGGAGGCGCGTGTGGTGGGCCTGGGTTGAGGCGGCCACGGAAGAGAAGGCTGTGTCCCTTCTGCTTTCGTTTCGTTGCTTCCATCTCAGCAGTGTTGCTGATTTTGAGAGGAGTTTTCCTTCCTTCCTTCCCTTCCTTCCTCCATTCCCTCCCTTCTTCCTTCCTTCCTTCCCCACCTCCCTCCCTTCCTTCCCCCTCCCTTCCTTCCCCCTCCCTTCCTTCCCCCTCCCTTCCTTCCCCCTCCCTTCCTTCCCCCTCCCTTCCCCCTCCCTTCCTTCCTTCCCCCTTCCTTCCTTCCTCCTTCTTTCCCTTCCCTCCTTTCCTCCCTCCCTCCCTTCCTTCCTTCCTCCTCCCTTCCCCCTTCATTCCTTCCTTCCCCCTTCCCTCCCTCCCTCCCTC
>NW_024080653.1:6314219-6671440 GCF_003009895.1 Hyaena hyaena
TCCTTCCCTCCCTTCCCTCCCCCCTTTCCCTCCCTCCCTTCCCTCCTTCCCTCCCTTCCTCCCTTCCTTTTTTTCCTGTTCCTGTGACTTATGGTTAAATAACTGAAGGTGGAGTGGTGACAAGAAAAGTTGGCTGCTGCGTTTCGTGTGACACACAGGTGCAGTAGGACTTCTGGGTCGGGCTCACCGTGGAGACAGCCCCAGGAATGATCCAGATGAACACAGGCTTCTTTCACAGAGAGCACAAGCTGCCTCTGCCTGCGCTGGGAACTATGTCTTCACAGGCAGAGGGGGTCCTGCTTTGGTTGACATGGCTCGTGACTGCATGCCTCCCGTGGAAGCCAGCTCTCCCATGTTCCCAGTACTGTGTGCTTCATGGTCCTCAGTTTCCTTGTTTTGTTTGTTTTTGCGTTTTTTTTTTTTTTGAGGAACAAGAAGCAAGTTTTCCATGTGTTTGTTTCTTGCACTTGAAGTACTTGTCGATGACCTTGGTCTGAGGCTCTGCCATAGGCCGTCATCCCCGCACAGCTGCGGCCCCCCGTGTCCGGGCTTTCCCCTCTGTCGGGTCTGCAGGGGCCGACCCCTTCCCCTCATTGCTTGTCGTCAGCCTTCAGTAGGCTGACTTGGTGTTCGGCACGCAGCGCCTCCACCGACTCGGCACACGCAGGCTCGTCCCAGGTGATTCACACACGCAAACGTGGGCGCACGTCTCCGGAGTCGGCGGCTTCGTGTCCACGTGCCAGGCCGTCGCGCAGGTGTCCTTCACTGCGGGAGGCCGTGCTAACACCTGTGACCGTGCCGGCAGCGGTGCCTGCTGCGGCCGTGGCTACTGGTGGCGCTGGATCTCGAGTGCATGTGAGGCTCTGCGTGAGCCTGCGGTGGCGGAAGACTGCCTAACGGTCTTCAGTTTGTTTCAAGCATTGATATGGCTGGTCTGGGAGGAATTGTTTGGTAAAGTTCAGCTCAGTCTTTGTCTCGAATTAGAGCAAATTCCAGAGAACTGTGCTATGTCTTAGTGATGTTTTACTGAAATTAGTTTTTGGATCATAGAGCTTGTTCTGTAAGAAGTTGTTTATGAGGCTGAATGTTGGTGGTTGGTTTCTTTTTTTTTTAAAATAAATTCTTTTTCAATGTTTTATTTATTCTTGAGAGGGAGAGAGAGAGAGAGAGAGAGAGAGAGACAGCGTGAGCAGGGGAGGGTCAGAGAGAGCGGGAGACACAGAATCTGAAGCAGCTCCAGGCTCTGAGCTGTCAGTACAGAGCCCGACGCGGGGCTCGAACCCACAAACTGTGAGATCATGACCTGAGCCGAAGTCAGACACTTAACCGACTGGGCCCCCCAGGCACCCCTGTGGTTGGTTTCTAAAATGGCATCGAAAATAAACGTTCGGCACTTTGTTGGGATTTCCAGGAGACAGAACCAACAGCGTGAGAGGGCGCGTGCGCACGCAGACTTGCAAAGAGTAGGAGCGGGTGATTTCTGACTTTCTGAGTCAGAAGGCTGGAGGCCCAGGAGAGCCGAGGGTGGCATGTGAGTCTGAAGGCAGGAAGAATTCCTTTTTACTAAGGGGAAGGTCAGCCTCTTTGCTCCGTTCAGGTCTTCAGCTGCTTTGATGAGGCCCACCCACACCCGGGGGGGGGGGGGGGGGGGGGGGGGGGGGGGGGTGGGGGGGGCGGGGGACAGTCTTTTTTTCAGTTTACTAATTTACATGTGAACTCTCATCTAGAAACACCCTCACGGGCAGACACAGAATAATGGTTGATCGAATATCTGGGAACTCTGTAGCCCACTTGAGTTGACAGATAAAATTGACCATCACAGGTACTATAAGTTTATGTTTTAAGAGACAGAGAGAATGTGCAAGTGGGGGAGGAGCAGAGAGAAAGGGAGACACAGAATTTGAAGCAGGCTCTGCTCTGTCAGCACAGAGCTTAATGTGGGGCTCAAACTCATAAAACCGTGAGATCATGACCTCAGCTGAAGTTGGACGCTTAACTGACTGAGCCACCCAAGTACCCCAAAAGGTTGTTTTATTAAAAAAATTTTTTAAAAAATGTTTATTTATTTATTTTTGAGAGAGAGAGAGAACGGGAGCAGGGGAGGGGCAGAGAGAGAGGGAGACACAGAATCCAAGGCAGGCTTCAGGCCATGAACTGTCAGCACAGAGCCCATTGCAGGACTCAAACTCACAGACCATGAGATCATGACCTGAGCCGAAGTTGGACGCTCAACTAACTGAGCCTCCCAGGTGCTTCCCATCCCAGGTATATAAATCTGTACTTGGGAAGGGAGAGAATTTCGCATCATCATTATTTTGTTCAGACTGCGTTTCCATGTGCGTTTAATGTAATTATTAACGTGGTTGAGTTTAAGTCTATTCTCTTACTGTTTTTTGTTTCTTCCATCTGTAGTTTTTTAAAATTTGTTTTATCTTCTTTATTTTCAGTAGTTTTTTAAAATTTGTTTTATCTTCTTTATTTTCAGTACCCTTCTCCTGTTGGCTGTCTTCCCTTGATGAGGAAGAAGCCTGCCTGGCAGGCTGGTAACTCACTGATCTGTGCCCTCCTCCCGAGGCCTTATTAGTTTGGTCTTCTTTCCGTTCCTTCTCCCTGGAGCATAGCTCTTGTTCCTGCAGCATGCGGCTCACTTCCAGTGCATGGCTGTGCGCTCCCCTGCTGGGCTCAGCTCTCAGCCTCCTGGCTGCTCTCAGCTGGTGCCTCTGGGTCTTGCCTTGTACTTGCACGTCTTAGAGGTTGTCCAGGGATCCAAGGAGACTTCTGTGCAGAATTATGGGTTTCCTTTTCAGCAGCTACTTTTTCTCCATTATCTGTGCCCAGATACTAGCCATCTCTGTAATTGTGACTATTTTTTCTCCAACCCAGCAAGACTGCTGCTTTCTGCTTGGACCCTCCTTTCCTGTGCTGGGGTTTAGAAAGTACCATTGGGGGCACCTGGGTGGCTCAGTCGGTTCAGTGTCCAACTTCAGCTCAGGTCATGATCTCATGGTTTATGAGTTCAAGCCTTGTGTCAAGCTCTGTGCTGACATCTCAGAGCCTGGAGCTGCTTCAGATTCTGTGCCCCCCTCTCTGTCTCTTAAAAATAAAAGTTGGGAAAAAAAAAAGAGAGCACCTTTGTGATGGGGGCGCTGGGTGGCTCAGTCTGTTGAGCACTATTTGACTCTTGATTTTGGTTCAGGTCATGATCCCAGGGTTGGGTTGAGCCCCATGTAGGACTCTGAGCTGAGCGTGGAGCCCACTTAGATTCTCCGTCTCTTCCTCTGTCCCTCTCCCCTGCTCGTACAGGTGCTTTCTCTTTCTCTAAAAAAAAACCAGAAAAGAAAAGCACTGCTGGGCGGGAAGCAGGGGTCTGAAGTGGGCTGCACCTGAGCACCTGCCTGCTGTGCGGGGCTGTAGCCTGGACTCGGTTGGTCTTGTGGGCACCAGTGGGTGCCTTTTGTCCGGGTTTTGTAGTTGTTCGTGGCGGAAGGGTGGGTCCGACTGGAGCATCTAACGTCTCTATCATCTTGATAGTTTCTGGTTACTGAGGGTTATGGTGAGTACTTCTCCTATGGAATAATCAGCGTGTGTGCTCATTTGAGGAAGACAGGAGCAAGGACGGCAGCCATTGAGTGTGATCTGTCACCTCAAGCGTCATCTGTGGTGGCTGCTAGCTGCTCTCCCTGGATTAGCTCCCTGGTGCTCCTCCGGATCTGACCTTCAGCTGTGAGGTGTAGTTTTTACCCCACACCAGTGTGTCCCTGCACTCAGCTGGGGGTCCATTCTTACCCTGTCCACCCGGAGGTCATGTCTGACCCCTCAGGGGTAGGGGTCAGTCCTGTAAGACTGCCCCCTGCCCCCGACTTCCTGCATTACTTCAGATGCCAGTAGTGGGTCCAGGTTGTCACCTGTGACTCGACCGACCCACATCTCCCTCCTCAGGCTTGATGAACGTGCCAGAGCAGCTCACAGAAGTCAGAGAAACGTTTTGTTTACTAGGTCACAGTGTGTTACAAAAGGATATAACTCAGGAACAGCCAGATGGAAGAGGTGCAGAGGGCGAGGTGTCGGGGCACAGCCAACCTCCCTGGGTCTCCATGTGCTTACAGTCCAGAAGCTCTCCAAACCCCATCCTTTGGGGTTTTTATGGAGGCTTCGTCACAGAGGCACAGTTGATTAAATCATCAGCCATTGGTGATGGACTCAACCTCTGGCTCCTCTCCTCACCTTGGAGGTTGGGGGTGGAACTGAAAGTTCCACCCCTCCAGTCATGTGGTTGGGTCCCTTGGTGACCCGTTCCCATCCTTGGGTGACTAGGGGCTTTCCAGAAGTCACTTCATAGACATAACAGAAGACACCCTAATCCGAAAATGGGCAAAGACCAAATATAGATCTCTTATTATAAATGATAATACCACAGTTATGTGAAAGAATACTCCAAAGTTTAGCAGCTCAAGATGCATTTAAAAAAATACTTATTTTAGAGAGAGAGAGAGAAAGCGAGTAGAAGAGGGGCAGAGAAAGGAGAGAGACAGAATCTTAAGCAGGTTCCATGCCAAGTGCAGAGCCCAGTGTGGAGCTCCATCCCATGACCCTGCCGTTTGTGACCTGAGCTGAAATCAAGTTGGACGCTCAGCTGACTGAGCCCTCCAGGCACCCCAAGGTGATGCACCTTTGTTGTCACCACTTCTGTGGATTGGGAATCTGGGGGTAGCTTAGCAGGGTCCTGTGGTCAGGGTGTGTCTGAGGCTTCACGCAGGTGTTGGCCAGGGCTGCTGCCATCTCCAGGCTCGACCTGGGGGCCCTGTGGCCAGGCACGCTCGTAGCGTTGCCAGTAGGGCTCCGTTCCTCGTGGGCTGCCTGCTGGCGGCCTCCTGGCGCTCTTGCTGCGGGGCCGTGCGCAGCGCAGCGGCCGGCTTCTGTCAGGGAGGAGGCGGCCTGACAGAAGCCGCAGTCGTCCTGAGTTGCTTTGGGAAGGACACCCCTCACTGCTGTGCTCTCCCATCAGGAGTCACTGGGTCTGGGCTTTACCCAGACGAGGGGATTGCATGAACGCGAGGAGGAGGGCCGCCTGCCACTGTCCTTGTTCTCCTGACTTGGAAACCGGTTCAGAGAGTTAATGAGCTGCTCAGGGCCACACTCACCAGCGCTCGGGCCGGTGTTCAGGTTCCGGGCTCTGTCTGTGAAGCTCTAGCTGTCTGCGTTCAGGAGTCTGCCTCCGGCTGCTGCCCACAGATGCAGCTGTACCTGGACTCGGGCACCTCTTGTGCTCCAGGCTCTGTGCTGCTCCAGGGCCACCCGCCAGTCTGGCCCGTGCGTGCTTGCCTCAGTGCCGCGCGCTGGTGCCCACCTTCCCGGAGGAAGGGCAGCAGCGATGGGCCTTTAGTGCACACCCTTGCATCTGTCGTGTCACAGGCCTCCGGGGGAAGGCCTCCTCTGACAGACGCAGACACCGCGGCAGCTGGACGTTCAGGAGCTGTGCAGAGTCAGACGGTGGATCTGGCCTGTGCTCATGGCCTCACGGCACCTGGATCATGCCGGTGGCCTTGGTTAGGGGGAGGAGGGCTGTGGCTGGTGGGGCCTGAGAGGGAGGCTATGGAGACAGCTATCTGCAGTGTGGACTGAAGGATCGGGGGGGGGGGGGGGGGGGGGGGGGGGGGGGGGGGGGGGGGGCGTCAAGGGCCTGAGGGCAGTAAGGGCAGGAGGCAGAGCACCTTGTGAGGAAGGTGAGTGCCGGGCACGTTCCTGCAGTCCCACTCTGTCCCCTGCCTTTCTGCCTGGACCCCGCACAGTACTCGGGGACTTCTGAGTAGTGCAGCCACCCTGTCCTGTGGCTGACCTTGCGGACACCAGCCACTAACCGCTCTGTCTTTATTCCATCCTGTCTCTGTAAAACACATGGAATTGTTACAGGCATCCTTTAAGATTCTACGGGACAGCAAATCCCTGATTTCCATCGTCGAGATAACTTGTCCTCGGGGCTCTGGGGGGAGCCGCGGGTCCAAGGTCACGTGTGTTTGTGCAGGTACCAGCGTGGCTGCCGCTCACTGGCTGCTAACCTGCAGCTCTGCGCCCAGAGTCAGCAGGAGCCGAAAACGCACGTGGAGACTCCCGCCGGCGACGGAGACTATGACGTCCCTGAGGAGGTGGAGAGCGTGATAGGTGGGTGTGGTCCCTGCGGGTTCTGGTCTTGGGGTGGCGGTGAGGCTCCTCTCAGGTGCATTTATTGGCCGTGTGCCTTTGTCACCTCTCTGTGCTGCTGCATGTGGCCTTCTGTGACTTTCCTCACCCTCATCTTACATGGAGTTTGTGGCCGCTTGCCTGTAGTCTGGAGGCCCACGATGCTTTGGGTCCTGGACCCTGTCATTCTGTTTGCTCCTCTTTGTGAGCCCTCCTATTTCCACCTCACTCCCTGGGCACCTTAGGACAGCTGCACGCCTTCAGCCTGCCCCCGAGCCCGACCTGGGTGCATCCGGCTGGTGGCTTCAGGCCTTCTGGGGGGATAGAGGGGTGGCTGCCCTGGGCCCTGCCCCACTCTTACCTGAGGGCAGAGCTCTGCTTCAAATCCCCTTGGCCCTGCACACCCTGCCTGCTCCCCCACCCCTGCCAGGTGGGCCTGTGAAGGACAGCCCTGTGCCTCCTCTGGTGCTGACTGTCCCTCGTGTCTGTTTGGCTTCCCTTCCCAGAGTTGTTCGTACCTGCTGTCCCCACACCCCCAGAGGCCCTACACTGCTCCGGTTACAGTGAACTTAACTCATTCACAGGCTCCCATTCTTCCTCCGTGTCCGCCTTTACCAGGCTGTCTCGTGCCCTTGGTCGAGGTTTCTGTTGACTGAAGCTTGCCAGGCCCTTTTCCAAGCAGCCTCTGGGCTCTCCCCACTTCCTTCGGGCCCCTGTGTGGCTCTTCTGGAATCTGGCCTGTGCCTGAGACCTTAGTAGAGCCCCTTTTCTGCACCCTCTTGCAGTGACCTTGGGAAGTCTTCCTTACTGGTGCTTTCTGCCAGGGGATGGCTCTGGTGGGCGGATCTGCTTCTTGGCAACAGTGGCAGGAGTAGGCTTTAAATGATTTTTTAAAAACAAAGAAAAGGAAGTGTTTTTTCTTATAATTAGAATTAATATTCTTAATGTGACTCCCTTCATGGTGCTCTTGAGTGACCTGCAGGATGGTCACTTGGATGGTCAAGCTTGGAAATGAACTTCCTTAGCACAGGGGCGAGTGCCTGGAGCTCACAGACCTGGTCTTCCTGTGTTCTTGCAGAGCAGCTGCTGGTTGGGCTGAAGGACCAGGACACGATTGTGCGGTGGTCTGCAGCCAAAGGGTAGGTGCCTGCTGTCCTGCCTCGGGGAGCTGGGCCCGGGGCTGAGCATTTTCTGTCATTCAGCCCGTCTTGTGCAGTTGAGAGCTGGGAACAGCTTCAAAATTTTTAAAAGGTGGAACAGTTTATTCTCATTTACATTTATTGCTTTATGTTCTCATTTTAAAGGTAATTACTGGGGAATGAGGCGCCTTCATTTTCTTGTCTTTCTGGCTAAAGTGGGCAGAATTACGAGCATATCCTATTTGCCTTTTTTGCCTTTCAGATTTTCCTTTCCTTTCTGTTTTGTGTCCTCAGCAGCACTGCCCCCGTCACTTTCATAGACAGGCGCAGCCCCCTATGTAGCGAGCGGGGCTAGCATGACCTTATCTAAACCCAGAGCCCCCCCCCAGAGGGAAGCTGGTGTCTGTCCTCTGTTTGCCTGAGGGGACGGCCTGCAGAGAGGTACCCTCGTGGGGGAGGTGTTTGCTTCGGCAGCAGGCAGCCTCTGAGCCCTAGGTCACGTGTGGTTGGGGTGGGGTGGGCCCGGAGCGATGCTGCTCCACGTTAGGGTGTCTATGTGGATGTGCGGCGGCCTGCCAGGTGGGGGGGGGGGTGGCCTGGAGGGGTCTGGCCGACAGTGGTGCCATTGAGCATCGTTGCGGCTGCCCTGTGGGCACACCCGCCCCTTTGTCTCCCTCCGTCGGGAGATGCCTGTGTCAGTCTGTTTGTCACTAGGATGGGGCTCCCTACCAGGCGGGTGGCCTTGTGTACAGCAGAAGGTGTGTGAGGCTTACCCTGGGTCTGCCCGTCCTTCCCACTCTTGGAGGGAGGGAAAAGGGGACATGTCCTAGCGGTGCGGGCCCCTCGTGACGGGCCCGTGATGCTGACGGAGGGCTGCTTCTGTCTTTCAGGATTGGTAGGATGGCTGCGAGGCTTCCCAAAGAGCTGGCGGATGATGTGGTCGGGTCTGTGTTGGATTGTTTCAGGTATGTGAGAAGATTAAAGGGAGACGCGTTTCTGGTTAAAAGCAGTGGCTTCTCTTCTGTCCTTTTACATTTTCTTTCAGTTGAGCTGTTAGAGCCTCAACAGCCTTCTTTTTTCTTTTGAAGTTAAATTTGAGAACTCTGGTTATTTGTTGTATTTCTTTATAAAACACATTTTTTAGAAATGTACATTTAGTTTTGAGAGAGAGAGAGAGAGAGAGAGAGAGAGTGAGCAGGGCAGGGCTAGAGAGGGAGAGAGAGTGACCCCGAATGTGAAGCAGGCCCCAGCCTTTGAGCCGTCAGCACAGAGCCCGACATGGCCCTCGAGTTAATGAACTGTGACGTCATGACCTGAGCCGAAGTTGGACGCTTAACCAGCTGAGCCACCCAGGCGCCCCTCTGTTATATTTCTTTTATTAGCTTAGACCCCATTACATTTAAAAGCCTTAAGAAAGGGGCACCTGGGTGGCTCAAGTTGGTTGAGATCAACTTTGGCTTGGGTCATGATCTCACAGACCATGAGCTCAAGCCCCATATTGGGCTCTGTGCTGACAGCTCAGAGCCTGGAGACTGATTAAGATTCTGTGTCTCCCTCTCTCTCTGCGCCCGCCCCGCCCCCCCCCCCAATCTTGTGTGCTTGCACTTTTCCTTTCGCTCTCAAAAATTAATAATCATGACAAAAATTGAAATGAAATATAAACCTTAAAAACTGGTTTTGAGCATGTATGCACACAGATCTCGTCCTTTGAGGAAGCCTGGGGTCACTGGGGTGAAGTCCAAGAGGACGTCTGTGGTGAGGCAGACATTCTGGGTCTTCCTCTGTGGTGGCTGTGTGTGTATGACTAGCCACACATGGCTCTTGAAACCTTTAAAAGAGACTAGTATGATCCAGGTCTGAATTCTACATTTTATTTAATTTTATTGGATTTGAACTTAAATTATTGGACCATGTGATAGTGGTCATGTTGTGTCTGGTTGGCCTGTGGTGCAGGTGTGGGCTGGGACGCGCAAATGGCAGGTCCTTGGGGTCTGGGCCTGGGGCCTGTAGCCCAGGGGACAAGGCAGGGACTCTGGCAGCTAGGGTGCATGCTTGGGTGCACGGCACGTTTGGTGCACTTGCTCCCAGAGGACTCCTAACTTTGCCTGTGAAAACCTTTCTAGGGGTTTCAGAAGCAGGTGCTTCTAAGAAGAGTGCTAGGGTTGGGCCCCAGCTTCACTCCTGCCCTCATGAGCCAGCTGCTGTTCTTCTGCGGCTGCCACTGTGGGTGTAGGGGAGGGTCTGTCTGCGCTCCTGGGGCCCAGCTGTATGTGCTAATTGCCGAGGATGCTCTGTGAGCAGGCATGTGCCCCCCCCCCCCCCGGAGTGTGTGCTACCCCCTGGAGTAGGCTTCTTCTGGAGCTTTGTCTTGAGCCTGCTCAACAACAATTTCAGGAGTGCAGGGCAACAGGATGTCACGTGTGGGTCACCTCTCACAGAATAATGCCATGTGTCTGGCCGGTGTGTCTTGGAATGGAAACATTTCACCACCGTCTGCTAGCAGAAAACGTGCACGCCTTACTGTCATTCTGAAACACCCGTGTTAGGGAAAAGAAAGTGCTCCCTGTCCATATGATGATTCTGCTGGTTTGTGTTATTTATTTATTTACCTATTTATTGTTATTTAAAATTTTTTAATGTTTATTCTTGGGAGAGAGGAGCGTGTGCGCATGAGCAGGGGAGGGTCAGAGAGAGAGGGGACACAGAATCCAAAGCAACTCCAGGCTCCGAGCTGTCAGCACAGAGCCTGACGTGGGGCTCAAACCCATGAACTGTGAGATCACGATCTGAGCTGAAGTCACCCGCTTAACCAACTGAGCCCCCCAGGCACCCCTCTGCTGGCTTGTTTTTGGGTGTCCCCTTGGATTTCTTCTCTGGGGGCATGGTGTTGGGTGTGCTGATGATGCTGGACGCTGCTGGTCCTGGGCGGCTGTGAGACGTGACTCTTGTGTGGCCATGACGGAGCCTGCTCTCTGGAGAGGGCAGCACTTTGAGCCAGGGCTTGGGAGCCTTTCCTCCCTGGGCCCTTTGCCCAGGGCATGGCAGGTCTACCCAGGGCATGGCAGGTCTGCCTCAGGTCTTTTTTTCTGTTTCCTTCCTTAGAGCATTTCTGCACCTGCCCTCCGGGGGTTTAGGACTGTCTCTTCACCCAGTGCTCCCTCGGGCTTTTCCTTGCCCAGCCTCCTTCCTTCCCTTCGCACCCGTCCCCTCCAGCCCCTGCCGGGAGCGTCTCTGGCGCTGGCTTTTCCCTGCGGTGGCCATTCCAGTGCTCCTGAAGCTCCCTCACTCCTCTGGCCATTGTGTCTCTGCCTGGAGGCCTGGGTCCCTTCACCCTGGTGCATCTTGACCAAACTCCTGGGACACGTTTTCTTCTGGCCAGACATCTGGCCTTTTCTTCTGGCCTGCACCGTGGTCTACTTTAGTCATCTTCATCAGTTTGATCTCCAGACGCTTCTTGCTTTTGTCTTGTCATTGTGACGAGCTCCGTTGAGTCTTGTAGTTAGTTGTGGAGGGTGGAAACTCCCTAACTGCTCTTGATTCCCAGGGCCGGCAGCCTGGAGTGGCAAGCAGGACGTTGAGGGAAAGGGCCTGTGTGCAGAGCCTGGCTTAGAGAGGGGTCCCCCCCAGACCAGAATGCTTGAAGACCCTGAGAAGCAGGAGCCTGTTGGGTGGAAAGTGTGTGTGGGGTGAGGGCGGCAGGACTGACTGGTGACCTGGCACAGCTGTGATCTTGTTCCTCCTCTTGTGGGACATACGGTGACAGACGGTGAGCCGCCAGCTGCTTCTGAAAGGGTCAGAACAGGATGTTAATTTCATTAATGTGAGCATGCGCCCCTCCCAGAATTGCCCCTCCTCTCCCTGCTCTGTTTGCAAGCTAGGTTATGTAGCACGAAGCCACACACGCCCCCACGGGGCTTAACAGTGAAGACCAGTGTGAGCGCATGGCCATCATCCCCTCCCTGTGTCCTGTCCCCTGGATGTGAGTCCAAGCCAGGAGTGAGTCCGCCGGCAGTGTAGGCAGGACGATGGTCTTCCTTGGGTCCCCCTCAGTTCACAGTTCACAGCCTGGCAGAAGGTTCTGCACCTTTCCACAGCTGTTGGGGAGCAGCAGTGTGTACAATTAGTTTGGAGACAGACACTGGTGCAACTGGTGACTGTGTTAGTGGTAAGTGAGTCATTTTAATGCTGATCTTTTATAAGGTTCTTTCACATGGTATCAAATCTTTATGGAAAACATAAAGCATCTATTAAAAAAGTTAAATTTTTTTTAATGTTTTATTTATTTCTGAGAGAGAGACAGCATGAGCAGGGGAGGGTCAGAGAGAGAGAGACACACAGAATCGGAAGCAGGCTCCAGGCTCTGTGCTGTCAGCACAGAGCCCGACATGGGGCTCGAACCCACGATCCGTGAGATCATGACCTGAGCTGAAGTCGGACGCTTAACCGACTGAGCCACCCAGGCACCCCTAAAAAAATTTTTTTTTTGAGTGTTTACTTATTTTTGAGAGAGAGAGAGAGACAGACAGACAGTGTGTGTAGGGGGGGGTAGAGAGAGAGGGGAACATAGAATCCGAAGCAGGCTACGCACTAATAGCAGAGAGCCTGACACAGTGCTTGAACTCAAGAACTGTGAGATCTTGACCTGAGCTGAAGTTGGAAGCTTAATCGACTGAGCCACCCTGGCCCCCAGAAGCATCTCTTTCTAGTTAAAATTCTGAAGTACACAAAAGTGCCAATATTAAAATTTGAAATGGTCATGTAGCCTTCAGGACACATATTTAATAAAACATCTGGGACCTAGAGTACCTGGGTGCCTCAGTTGGCTAAGCATCTAACTTCAGTTCAGGTAATGGTCTTGCAGTTGGTGAGTTCGAGCCCCGCGTTGGGCTCTGTGCTGACAGCTCGGAGCCTGGAGCTGCTTCGGATTCTGTGCGTCTCTCTCTCTGCCCCTCCCCCACTCACGCTCTGTGTCTGTCTCTCTTTCTCAAAAATAAAATAAAACATTAAAGAAAAATTTTAAAACGTTTGGAACTAAAACATTTGTAATTGGAATTGTAAGTTGGCACTGGCTGATGGAGAGGTGAGGGACTCAGTGACTCTGACTCCTCAGAGGCCCTGGCACATGGGAGGGACTTGCCGTGTGCCTGCTCAGCGGGTGGGCCTGCGCTCTCTCCTGACTGAATGTTCTTGTGCTTGTTGCTCGCGAGGCATGCAATTTAGTTGGCTTTCCTCAATATTTCTTTGCCTTCAAACTGTTGGGTTTAGGATAGGAAG
Organism: Hyaena hyaena; assembly: GCF_003009895.1. Taxonomy (NCBI): domain Eukaryota; kingdom Metazoa; phylum Chordata; class Mammalia; order Carnivora; family Hyaenidae; genus Hyaena; species Hyaena hyaena. The sequence goes on from NW_024080653.1 coordinate 6,326,810, forward strand.
GAGCCCTGTGAAGTCTCTTGCTTTTTGGGGAAGTGTATTTCCCTGTCTATGTTGGCAGCCAAGTGTAGAGACTCTGAGGACAGCCCTTGTCAATCCGAGAAGCCCCTCTCACTGGTCATAATGCCAGAGGTACACCGGGAAGCAAGAGCGCTTCCAGACCACTTCAGGAACATTGTTATTAGATATAAAATTTTACCACTTGAGTAATTGGCATAATCGTGTATTAAAAGTCTGTGTTTCAAATAGTGTGGGACGATTCTCTAAAAGGCTTTTCATTCTAACTTTTTAATCTTACCCTGAGCCAGGAAAGATCTCCCCGTCCCTTTCAATGAACTGCTCAAGTCACTGGGGTTTTGGTGACTTGAACAGGGTGAGTCCCTGGCTGTGTAGTCAGCTGGCACACGCGGCAGTGGCGGAGAGGCTGTGTAGAGCCTGGGTGTCCCGCCAGTGCATATCTGCAGGCCGTTTTCTCTGTGGTTTCCATGTGGGGCCCTCCCAGGACCTGTCCTTGTCATTGGGAGATCTGAAGAGAAGTACTGAGCACAGCACTCACCTGCAATTAAATTTCAGGATTTTATTTTATTTTTACTTTTTTTATTGTTTATTTTTGAGAGAGGAAGAGAGACAGAGACAAAGCATGAGTGGGGGAGGGGCAGAGAGAGAGGGAGACACAGAACCTGAAGCAGCTCCAGGCTCTGCACTGATAGCAGAGAGCCTGATGCAGGGCTCAAACTCAAGAACCATGAGAGCATGACCTGAGCCGAAGTCAGACGCTTAACCGACTGAGCCACCTGGGCGCCCCAGGATTTTATTTCTTTAGCCAACAAATGCTTTAAAAACTCACTAACGGGGAGGGGCGCCTGGGTGGCTCAGTCAGTTAAATGTCTAACTCTTGACTTCGGCTCAGGTCATGATCTCACAGTTTGTAGGATCGAGCAGCACATCAGGCTCTGTGCTGACAGTGTGGAGCCTGCTTGGGATTCTCTCCCTCCCTCCCTCCCCCTCTCCCCCTCTTCCCCTCTCCCTCCCTCCCCTCCTCCCCCTCTGCCTTTCCCCTGCTTGCTTGCACTCTTTCTCTCAAAAATAATACGTAAGTGTTAAAAAAATAAAAAATTCCAACTCGCTAGTGCTTTTGGTGAGGCTCCCAGGCACAGGATGGACACCTGCAGTTTGCACAAGCTGGGGAGGAGTGGACACGGCCACTCAGGTCTCAGGCTTTCTGTGTGTCTCAGTTTTCAGGAGACGGACAACGCCTGGCACGGCGGCTGTCTGGCATTGGCGGAACTGGGCAGAAGAGGTCTGTTGCTCCCTTCGCGACTGGGAGATGGTGAGTTCTGCACTTGTTTGCTCCGCACTGTCAGCACTGTTTGTAGTTCGCTGGGTGCTTCGTGTCATGCCGTGTCCCCAGCTGTGAGCACACTGGGCCTCTGCCCTCACTGACAGCACTGTTTGCGGGACAGAGTGGACTGGGCCTGTTTCTCTCCGCTTTCCTTCCTGTGTCGACTGTTCTGATTTTCTGACTCCTCTTCTCCCTGCTGTGAAATGTCAGTACCACAGACACTGGGTATTGTAGCCTACTGGGGTGCTGTAGCCTGTTGAGAAGTTCTGCACCGCCTCTGTTTATCACCTGGGGTGGCGTCATGGTCCCCTAGGAAGGAGGCTCACACCAGCAAGGGGAGGGGGCGGAGGGCCTGAGCAAGGGACAGGAGCACAGTGCGGCAGACGAAGAGGAGACCTCCAGGCTCCAAGCCAGTGTGTCCCAGCTGTTGGGCCTGGACGCGCAGAGGTGTGGCCCTGTCTGGCTGGTGGGGGTCATCTCTGGGGGTGGCTGGTGGTGCCTCTGGGCAGAAGGAAAGGATACCTGCGAAGGATGGAGAAGGTCACATCCTGGGGTGGGTCACCACAGGTGCTCGGCACACTGGGGGTTGACTTCTGTCCAGAATGAAGATGTCTCTGCACAAATAGCTGAGACCCTGAGTCTTACTCTGCAGCACCTGGGCTGTGGGATGTCAGAAGTGATGGCTTTGCACTTGGCATCGTGGAGCGGGAGGAAGGCTCTTAGACCCTCAAAATTGTATTTACTCTTGCTATTTATTTTTGGGAACTTTATTGAGACACAATGTATGTACCGTGAAGTTCACCCGTGTAGAGTGTACAGTTCAGTTTCATAGTGTATTTTATAGAGCTGTGTACCCATCATCATCTAATTTCAGAACATTTATGCTGCCCCAGAAGGAAACCCCCTACTCAGGGGCAGACCCTCCCTTTTTCCCCTCAGCACACCCAGCCCCAGGCAACCGCTAATCTGCTTTCTGTTTTTTTAAGTTTGCCTTTTCTGGTCATTTCTTATAAAATGGAACCTATGAGAGTGGTCTTGTGCCTGACTTCTTTCACTTAGTGTGATGTTTTCAAGGTTCATCCATGTTGTAGCGTGTAACTTTGTTACATGTAGCATGTAGTCTTTGTTCCTTTTTATGGCTGACTAATATTCCACCGTGTGGCTGCACCACACTTTATCCATTCATCAGTTAATGGACATTTGGATTTGTTACATTTTGGCTATTATGGATAATGCTGCTATGAACATTTGTATGCAGAAACTTTTTTTAAATGTTATTTTAGGGAGCAAGAACATGAATGGGGGAGTGGGGCAGAGGGAGAAAGAGAGAGAATCCCAAGCAGGCTGCACGTTCAGCGCAGAGCCTGACCTGGGGCTTCCTCTCACAGCTGGGTTTATGACCTGAGCTGGAATCACACTTAACCGACTCAGCCAACCAGGTGACCCGTGTGCAGGCTTTTGTGTGGAAGATTCTAGTTCTCTCAGGTATGTATGTAGGAGTGGGATTGCTAGGTGTTATGGTAACTCCATCTTTAACTTTTTGAGGAAAAAGTTTGTTTTCCAACTTGGTAGTCCCATTTTACCTTTCCGCCAGCGTGAGAGTTCCAGTTTCTCCACATCCTACCAAACGCTTGGTTTTCTCTTAGTGGGTGTGGAGTGGTATCTCCTTGTGGCTCAGATTCGTGTTCCCGTGACTGACTAATGATGTTCAGCGTCTATTCATGTGCTTACTGGCCGTGGATATGTTTGTTGGAGAAATGTCTGCTCAAGTCCTTTGCTCATTTGAAAAATTAGGCTTTTTGTTACTGTGAGTTCTTTTTTTTTTCTTCAAATTTTTTTCAATGTTTATTATTTTTGAGAGAGAGAGAGAGAGAGAGAGACAGAGTGCCAGCGGAGAAGGGTCAGAGAGAGAGGGAGGCAGAATCCCAAGCAGGCTCCAGGCTCTGCTCTGTCAGCACAGAGCCTGATGCGGGGCTTGAACCCACAAACTGTGAGATCATGACCTGAGCTGAAGTTGGACGCTGAGCCACCCAGGTGCCCCAAGTCCTTGCTGACTTTTAGCCTTTGTACATTTTGAACCATTGGACTTTCCAGTCTCTGAGAAAAGTGAGTACCATAATGAGACATCTTCGACTTCGCATGTGAAGCAATTGTTCTGTCCTACTGAATTAAAGTGCTTTTCTCCGTGATGAGTGTGTGTGCTTCATTTCACGCCCACCCGTCTTCCTGCCCCGTGGAGTGTGGCGTCATGCTGAAGACCAGAGCTGGTGATGGGGGCAGACTGCACGGGCCCCTGGTAAGACTGTTCAGAAAGGTTGTGGTCAGCTTTTTCCCCCCTCTTTGCTGGGGCTTCTAAAGGACCCCTTTAGAATTTTTTTTTTCAGCTTTATTGAGCTGTAGTTCACCTATTTATGTGATTCAGTGGTTTTAGTATATGATTTAAAAAAAAATTATAGAACATATGTAACATAAACATTTGCCATGCTGTTTTTAAGTGTATAATTTAGTGGTATTTACTGTTTGTACAACCATTATCCCTGTTTCTGAAAACTTTGCATCATCCTGAACTGAGACCATGTGTCTCCTCTCCTCTCCCCTGCAGCCTCTGGTAATCACTCCTCTATCTGCCTCTATGAATTTGCCTGTCGTCACGGTCTCGTCTGGTGGACTTGAACAAGATTTGTCCTTTTCTGTCAGGCTCCTTTCACTGAGCACACTGTCTTCAAGGTTAGTCCGTGTGGTAGCAGGTGGCAGAATTTCATTCCTTTTTATGGCTGCATAGTACTCTGCTGTAAGGTGTTCCACATTTTATTTACCTGTTCACCTGTCCGTGGAGGCTTGTGTTGCTTTCATCTCTTTTTTAAAAAAAATGTTTAGGTATTTTGAGAGAGAGAGAGAGAGAGAGAGAGAGAGAGAGAGAGAGACAGACAGACAGAGAATCCCAAGTAGGCTCTGCACTGACATGGGCCTTGATTTCATGAACTGTGGTATCATGACCTGAGCCAAAATCAAGAGTCAAACACTTAACCCACCGAGCCACGCAGGCGTCCCTTGCTTCCATTTTTTGACTATTGTGAATGTTTTTGTGAACATTAGTGTTTCCTTACCTGTTTGAGTCCTTGCTTTTCCTTCTTTTAGGTGTATACCTAGGGGTAAAATTGATGGATCACGGGAAATAATTTTGTATTTAACTTTTTAGGGTTTATTACTTTTTATGTATAAAGGTTAAAAACTTACAGCTCTGAGGTTGGGTCGCATGTGAGTATAGACGGGTGACTTAATTAAAACATACGACCGTTTCCTTGTTACAAAGATCTAGGACTGCAGTGGTGCTTTGAGAGACAGATACGAAGGGCCTGTTGGGGTCTCTGTGGCTGTGTCTGTCACATGTGACCTTTGGAGGAATTGCAGTAGGAGGCGTCGGTTGTGCGGCAGGCACACACAGTTCCACAGCGAAAATCTGCAGGTCGCGATGGCCTCTGCCCTCCCCGGGAGCCCCGAGGCCTGTATCTGCTCCCGTGCTGCACTGTCCCGGGAGGGCAGGGTGGTCATTAACTGCCCTGGTTCCTCTTCTTATCACCTAAGGTGAAGCCTGACACTTCTAGGTGAGCTGTAAAACATGGTGTTCTCAGAATCTTTGGGCCCTTGACATGCAAGGTCTGCATTCTTGTGTGTGGAGCACGTGGTGAGAGCTTGTCTATAGGGTGCCTGGCTTTGGGTCCTGAGCCTGGGACGCAGCCTCTGATGTGTGGTTTTGCTTCCTGCAGGGTGTTGACTTGCTGGAAAGCAGGGGTACCCTGTTTTGCTCTCTGTCAAAACATTCTGGTATCTGGAGATGAGAGAGCCCTGGCATGCTGGTGAGCGGAGAGCACGCGGCTCGGCCGTGAGCCCTGACGTTTTGGGTCAGCGGCACGTGGTCTGAAGGCACACCTCAGCTCCGCACTGCCATGTGCTGCAGGACGGGGCCTTCTTGAAAAGTGGGAGGAGGGGGTCCTGTGAGGGCCTGCGGGGCGAGACGCGCAGGTGCAGACGGCCTCTCCCCAGGTGGCAGTCTTAGGAACTGAGGCTTGGGGAGCCTGAGGCCTGGGGAGCCCCAGGGGGCTGTGGACTCGGAGACCCCAGATCTCGCCACATGCTCGCGCTCTCGCACTGGCCGGCATGCTTTTTCTCTATTTAACTGATGCCTCAGCTCTTTCCCTCTTTTGTGGAGTTTGTTTATTGTGGCAGACAATAACACGTAACACGGAGTTCATGTGTTCTTAACGTCACCTATGAGTTTATTGGAAAATTAGCCATGTATACATCATTTTGGAAAATGGAGAAGGAGGCTGAACGAGTCAGGAAGTTCACTGTAACATCATACAGAAATAGAACACGTTAGCAGTAGCTTTACCAGCGGTACGTGTTCTTCCTGGAAATAAATTATTTGTATAAATAGCCTCTTGATGTTTGTGTATTTTCACTCTTAACAAATCACATAATTTTTACATATAGCACTTTAATGACAGAACTGGAAAAAAAATTTTTATGGCATCTTTTTCCAGTAATTGTTATCTACTTCAAAACACACAATAGGTTTGATAGCAAAACAGCTAAAAGCAATTTATTCTAGTGCTAATATATTTATAAGAAAAGTATTTTTAATGGTCTTCCTATAAGATGGATTACATTTCAAAGCTGTCTTTTAATCTGTGCATTCCATTTTACATTTTACAAAAATGAAAGTCAATGTTGAACTCCTCAGTTTTAAGGGTATGAGTCATTTAAATATTTTTACAACCAAAAGTAGAAGCACCTTTGAATATTCTTGCTTGATATTTTCAAAACCTGAATTGCAGCTGCTTTCTTCTTTCCTTCTTCCTTTCTCCTTCCTTCCTTCCTTCCTTCCTCCCTCCCTCCCTCCCTTTCTTTCTTTCTTTCTTTCTTTCTTTCTTTCTTTCTTTCTTTCTTTCTTTCATCTTTCTCTCCCTCTCTCTTTCTCTCTTTTCTTTCTCCCCTTCCCTTCCTGCCTTTCTCCCTTCTTCCCTTCCTTCTTCCTTTCTCTCTTTCCCTCCCTCTCCCTCCCTCCCTCCCTGCCTTCCTTCCTGAGAAGAAGGGAGCTGCATTGTAAGAACTGACCAGGGAAATCTAAGGTGCAGTGAAGAGTCGCTGCTGTTGTAACCTACTTTGGAAGGTGTGTCTGCATCTGGCAAGAGCCGGCACTAAGACACCCGAGTTCTTTTACGAAGGGTGAACACTCTGGCTGTGTCGCTCGGCTTCGTCTTCTTCGTTCCTTGCTGGGACTTCCCTGCATCCCTGGGGCTTGTCCTCTTTTGGCCTCTGGGTCTGAGGTCACACTGAGCCTCCAGGTTTTCCGTGGCGCTGAGAGTGGGTGTGTCTTGTGGGCAGGCGGACTCTGGGGCCTTGGGCTCCCCATCGCCCACCTGGACGTTCCCTGGGCTGTAGGCCGCCAGCTGGCAGAGGGCCACGGCGGCCGTCTGCTTCTGCTCGTCGCCGCTGTCCAGCGCCCTCGCGTCCTGGGCCTTCGCAGCAGGTGTTCTTGGTGGCACCTCTGCTGCATCGAGGCTGCTTTGGTTCATCTGGGCATGTTCTGGCCCATCTTCGGGATGTTCCGTGGCAGTGTTTTGAGCGGGGGCAGGGGCGGGTTCTGCCTCTTGCGGTCGGCTGTGGAAGGGAGGTCTCGGAGTCAGGGCATTACAGGGGTCCTTCACTGAGAGGTTGAGAGGCACATCCTGCACTTCTGCAAAGTCCTTGTACACCGAGCTGTGAGTGGCTGCTTTGGCCTCTGGTTTCTTGGAGAGGTTTAGCGGGGCCGTCCTGGGGCCGTCCTCTGGGCTGGGAGGTGCGGCCTCTGGACCATGAGAGGTGCTTCCTGTCTCGCCTGGAGTGTCTCCGTTCATGGCGTCGAGGCTGGAAGAGGCAAAGAGAGGCCTTAATAGGAACCTTGCTTAGGAAAGCCATGGTTTAAAGCATTTTGAGCAAGTATGAGCTTGGCTAATGGAGCACAATCAGAGACATGCTTTGGAGATCTTGAAAATGAATTTTTCTTACCTTTTTGGGGACTCTTCTCTGTTTTCCAGAGCCTGGGAATGTGGGTGCTCTGTACTTTTCTTGACAGGCTTGAAGGCTGTGAGGCTTTGTTCGGGCTGGTGGAGCCTTCCCAGGGTGCTGGCGGCCGGCCTGTCCGAGAGGCCGCACGGCTCGGCACATGGCTGACTTGTCTGCGTGAAGTTGGTGGGGCTCGGCCTTCCAGGGGAGCCAGTGGCTGCGCTGCCTGCACGAGGGCTCATTTTGGTTCCGTCTGTGTCCCGCTGCCCATCTTGGGAGGGGTCTTTGGCCTCGGGAGTTGGGCTCTCCTTCTCAAACTCTGTGTGTTTTTTGTGCATGTTGGAAGGACTTGACTTGGATGGACTCAGGGCCGGGTAGAGCAGAGCCTCTTCCAGTAGGTGAGAGCTGTGATCTCTGGACATGCCCGTGACGGGTGGAAGTCTGAGCCCGTAGGAGGAGAACGCAGACTCTGGCCTGTAAAACCCATAAGGAATTGGCAGGCTGGAGTGATACTGCTGGAGGAACCTGTAATGGTCATATGCCGAGGGGGGGTTCAGGTGCTTGGGGACCGGCCCCGGGGGAGGCAGCAAGTGCCTTTGGTCTTGGGCCCCATAGACGGACAGCAGGGGGGCATCACACTCAGGCGAGTTCCCAGCAAGTAGGTAGGGTGAATAGACAGTGGCCAGTCCATGCTCTGTGTAGAAGTGCGGCTGGTACTCTGGGATTGCGGGGTGCATGTAAGGGGAAATGGCACGAAACCCCTTTGTGGAGGGGATTTTGTGTGGGAACTCAGGCGGGAGGAAAGGCGCGCCAGGTTTCCACGGGTAGCCAGGAGCATGGAATGCGGACTTGGTGTGGAAGGAGGTGGCTTTGGCTGTGGGGCCGGGCAGGGCCAGCAGTTCAGGAGCTTCAGCGTGCTCTGGCCCTTTGAGTCTGTGCTCTCCCACTGGGACAAATGCCGAAGGCCGCACAATGCCTTCCAGAACAGGCTGAGTGCCCCTGGTGGCTTCTGGAGCTGGACTCAGGGATGCTGCTTCTTCCTGGAGAGCAGGCTTCTGTCCTGGGCACCTGTGGGGCCCACGTGCCTGCAGTTCCACGTTTTCCTTGATGTCGTCCTTGCCAAGGCTTTGCTGGAGCTTGGCCTCAAAGTGTGGGAGCCCGTTGGTGACAGGCTTGGCAGAGGTGGGCTTTGCTGCCGCGTCTGGCTGATTTGTCTGCTTAGGGTCCAGAGAGTTGGATTTGGGGCACTTGGGGATGCGGTCCTGCTCTGACACTAAAGTGATGGAGTTTTTGCAGAGACCGTACTTCATGTGGTTGAAAAGGTGTGACTTTTCATTGCAAGTGAAAGGGCACTGGAAACACTTATACTTGAAGGGTTTTCCTGGAGGCCTCGGGATGTAATGCGGCTTCTTTGGTTTTCGCTCTTTGAGAAGACTCATGTTCCTTCTTGTGTAGGTGCTGGTCCCCTCGCTAGTCCGGTCGCTGCTTACGATCTGGTGGCCACTGCTTCTCCTTCGCTTCCTTTCCAAGTGCTTCTATTTGCAGCCTCCTCCATGTGCTGTGGGTCTGACGGGTGAGGTTTCGCTCATTGGGGCGGGGGCTGCAATGGAGGAGCAGAGCCTTAGCCTCACAGTAGGTCACCTGGAGGCACAGAGGGGTCACCAGCCTCGTCAGTGCGAGGACGAGATGAGCACCAACTGCCCCCTCCTTGTAAGCTGGCCACCAGCCCCCCACCGTGTTCCTGTTTGCTCAAGTTTGACCTGAAAGAGTTGGCCTGGGGCCAAGAAGAGTGTGGTGTGTTAGTGCCGGCTCTGAGAACACCTGTAATTCTGTGAGTTTTGGGAATCTTTGTCCTGTGACCTGAGGCCTTGGATGCCAGGGAGGTTGTATTGACTGCTGGGACCCCACTCCCCCGTCCATGTTCATGGCTTCTGTGGTGCTCCTCTGACTGCACTGACCAAGACCACAGGGGCCCGGCCTGTGTATGGCTCCTTGACTGTTCTGTCCTGTTTAATCGTGTTGTGTTCTACGTGTGGCTACTTAGGAAAGAAGAATATTTAAACATGCAGTCCTACCCTACTGCTTCCAAAATCAAATGAGAAGTCCACGTTACTGGTGAGTAGCATTTATGCTGTCTCACAGACACATGTAAGCACCGTGTTTATGTTGACTCAGATGGTTCTAAGATGCCATCAAGGTGAGTTTCTGAGCTGTGTGAGTGACTGAATGCTCTCCTTCGCCGCCCTGTTACCGCCGCCCACGTTGTGAGCAGTGTGGAGTAAGCTCTTGCCCTGTCCCTGCCTGGCATGTGGACAGCTGAGAACTTGACTGGCCCAGGGTGCTTGCCTGCCTTTCCTGGCCTTACCTCCAAACGGCGGTGCCTGTGTGAGAGATGGGTGGATTGCGGTGGGACCCCACCCATAAAAGCCTTTACCCTTTAGGAGGTGGGCCTTGGGCCGCTCTTGACGAAGTTTTTGGTGGGCAGGCTATGATGGCCAGCGGGTGGCATCACCTCCCCCACACCCTGGGCCCTGGCAGGGCTGTGCGTGTCCCGTCGGCACCTTCCCCGAGGGCCCTCCTCTCCCTGTCCCCTGCCCTCCTGGGCTTACCCAGAGCCTGGTTTCCTTCACAGGCTGCTCCTCGCACCCCTGGGGCGCTCTCAGCCTCAGAACCCGAAACTGAGGACAAAGACGTGAGGTCTGGGAGGATCTTGCACGGCCCCAGTGGCGCGGCCGGGTGCCCCAGACCAGCCCATGGTGTGATTGTGTCTCAGAGCAGGCGTGTGGGTGGGGAGGCTGCAGGGCAGCGGGAGGAGTCAGGGCCCGCGCTTTCACGTAAGACCTGCGGTTTCTAAGTGTTGTCAGCTTTAAAATAAAGTTAAAAAGAAAGGAAATGATTTGGGAAAACTTTTCAGGTGCAGCTTTGCTTTAAGGAATGAGCAGATAAGGTCAGTCCTGAGACTTGTTTTTTTCATGGATAAGGCATCGCCTGCTAGACATCGGGGTGGTGAGAACGTTCAGCTGGAAAGCAGACTTTTAAAAGTAGAGAAACACACATGGGAAACTGAAGAGCCTTGTTTTCACAAAGTAAAATGTAGTTTCTCTGTAGTGCCTTTCCTTGCGTCCCACACACTGTGATGAGGTCACCGGCAGTGTCAGGACCGTGGGGGCAGGCGCCGTTCGGGTTTTCAATTGGATACAGTACATTTCTGAGAAAGCTCTCTCTGATTTTATTCTCAGTGAACTGGTTTCTCTACTCATTTATTCCTTTTCCTTAGAAACACACCGCACCCCCCCACCGAAACTGCCTCTGTTAACCTATTTTGTCATCATTCAGTGCTTTCAAAGATGTGTATTTACTAAGAAGTTGTTCTGCCAATGCCTGTGGCTCCTCTTTTGAGGAGTTTCTGCAGAGCAGGAGTGGCGAGGCACGTATTTCGGGTGAGAAACAAGGTTTCTGGCTGCCCTGTGACCGTGACAGGGGAGAGGGGGGTCCCAGGGACCTCCAGGGCGCTCACTGGCTCACCCTGCCCCCGACCTTCCCTGCCACGGTGCGGCTGCAGGAGCCACAAGGCAGTGTCAGAGCCGAGCCTGTTAAACATGTAAGCATAGCTTTATGTCTTTCTAACTTTCCCTCTTATTAAAGGGAAAAACGTGAAGTAACTCTTTATGAGTTCAACCCATACCTTGGGGGGAAGGTACGCTCTGGGCTATAAAAGCACAATTTCCTTGCTGCCCGTCAGGAAGCGATTCCAGCCAACCTGGGCCAGCTAGATAAGTCAGCGGGCGTGTGCCGGCACGTCTCCCCATGCTCCCTGGTTCTGAAGGCGTGAGAACCTCTGCAAGTCAGGTTCCCATGATTGTATAGGATGTGTTATGGCAAAGATCCGAAAAGTGATTTCATCACTAGCTGGAAGCATCATGATCAAAATGATGACAGTTACAAAACTTTATCAAGTGTGAGCCCAGAGTCTAGCGATGTCCGGAGTGGACACAGGTCCAGCCACTGGCATCTAGATCCCGGGAGCTCAGATGAAAGAAAAGCTCCCTCTGGTTTTAAGAGAATGATTCAGATGCGCTAGATAACGACGTGTTAGTTTCAGAGGCAGTGTTTTTTAATACTGCTCATACTTTTAGGCAAACATATAGATAAATGTGTTAAAGTTTATCAGACGTTTATAGGAGGCAAGTTATATTTAAGTTATCCCAGTGTTACCCAGAAGAATAATTTAGGTAATAATTGCTTTTATGTTAATAATAATTAATGTGTACTTTTTTTTCCATCAAATGATGTCATGTCTAAAGTTTGGGTCTGAATTTTTGTTCTTTGTTCAGTTAGCGTACAGGACAGTAAACAGGTTCTCTGGGGATCGTGCTGGTGCCCCGGGAAGTGAGGGCATTCCAGGCTGACCTGTGGGAAGGGAAGCCTGGGATGGAGTCACAGGTCGGTCGTGTCCCTAACTTTGGGTAAACTGACCTCTCAGGGTTGTACAATTTGCTAATTAAAACAAGGGCACACAGCTGCCTCTGAGGCTGATGGAGACAGGTGTATTGACTTGGCCATAAAAACGCAGTACTGTCAGAGAAATAAGTGGGCTAAAACTGAGGCTGTTGTAAGCTTTCGAAGGGGACAGCCTGTAGAAGGAGGTCAGTCTGAGAGTTCTGCCCTGGTGAGGGGCACCAGGATGAAGGAACTGCCTGGGACCTCATCGGTCTTGCCCTCTGGAGGGATGCCGCTTGTGACCGTCTCTGCCAGGCCAGGTTCTGTCCACTGGGCTTGGTGCTGCTGGCAGCTGCTGGCGTTAAATATTCTGAAAAAGGGTATTGTTGCCAAAACAGCACAATCCAGAGCTTTAACTGTAAGTTTGGATTTGCATTGGGAGGTGAGGTGTTTCTGAATGTGCCCAGGGGTGTTTCCCATAGGCTTTTCCTGGGGCCGGCATGTGCCTTTCTCAGTTACTTTGTAGCTGGGGAGCTGCTTGTTAGGCAAGACCCCTTTGATTTGACTTTCCTTAGAGAGCTGCAGTGTTAGCCTCTTTTGAAGCTCAGGCATGAGCCTGGTCCTGAAAGGTTTGCCCTCGACCAGCAGGAAGTGCCAGGAGCTGCCTCCTCACGCACCTTCCCTCCGGTCAGGGTCAGAGCCACTGTCACTGAGATGCGGTCTGTCCTCTGCCACCACTCTCTCCGAATCCTCGACTGCGTGGCCCGTGCACACAGTGTCCACACTGGGGGGAGAGACCAAGGGGGTGGTGACGGGGGACCACGCAGGAGGCTCGACGTGGCCGTTCAGAGGTTTTCCTGTTTAAAACTGTCCCTTTGTGACCTCAGGTATTTTGCACACCTCCTTGTGTGGAGCTGACGTGCTTCCTTGCCTTGGAGGGTGCTGCCCTGTCGCTCCTTCTGAGGGGCCCCTGCTCGCATGCCCGCCGGGCATCTGGGCCAAGCTGCCCACACAGCGCTCTGAGCAGCCTGTGGTTTCGGTTGGCCACAGGGTTTGTGTGCTTGTTTTTGAAGTTATAAATTGCCAGTGCCCTGTCTCTCGATAGGTTCCTAAGTGTGGACAGTTAACGTGCTTGCCAGTTGTTAGGGTGATAGTGAGTGGCTGGCATGTTTGAAAAGTTTCTAAGAAGTTAGAAACCTAAAAAACAGACAAGAGAAAAAGATTTTTTTTTGAACTTTGATAGGACACAAGAGAGGTAATTATAGCTCAGCTTTATAGGACATTGCTGTGACGGGCTGGGTAACTATGCTTGTCACGCATGTTAACCTGTGCACTGAAATAAGGCTGTAATGGTCCCTTGGGTGCTGTCTGGCAGGGAGCCTCGTCAGGCAGAGCGTTTTGAAGGGCATGCTATAATTACAATATTGTGATGTGGCGTTATTGCATAACCCAAGGACACGCCATTGTCGCCTACCCACTGGGGTGTCGCAAGAACGAGATTTGTGAGTTTTACTCCAATTGAGCTTTTCCAGTGATTAACCGCCACTCCCTCCCAGACTCTTGGTTCTTTAAAATGAAGGATAAACTTCAGGACAACCATGACCTAGGGAGAGAGACAGTTTTCTAGAATGTAGTTGAGAAGAATGGATCTGGAAAAACAATCAGGGCTCTTTTGAGTTTCGGCCGGAGATCTCGACTTAACAGACATCCGCCCTTACCAGTAACTTAACACAGCTTTAACGCTGGAGAGCAGAGCCAGTGCACCTCAGCGTGCTCACCTCCTTCATCCCTAAAAACACCAGGTTAAAGCATTGGAAGGAGTTTGTTCATGCAAAATAAAGATAATAAATGTAGACAGATTTTGCTTAAATGAAGTCTGCCTTTGGTCAGACCTGGCCATTTGGCCAATAATTGTTCTGAGAGCTGGCTTATGAGAAACTTTATAAGGAGGAAAAAACCCTGCCTTTTTGTGTATATAGGGATCCTCTTTGGTTAAGTTTTGTTCTTTTTGTTTGGTAAGCATATGTCAAAACAGTACTTATTTTAAACTTGAAGAGGTTTTAAAACTAAGCTGTAAAATCAGCAATTGTCTAAACATAAACATACACATGTTTATGTTTGTATATATGTGATTTTTTTATGTTTGAATTTATTGTAGTTTATTTTTAAGGTAAGGAACAGAGAAGCATTTATATACATTTGAATTTTAGTTTAAATTTTATGTAGAAATAAGGACTTAATTTCTAAATAAACTTGTACTCTTAGAACAAAGTGTAAGCCTTATTAAAAGTTTTGTAATAATGGTCTCCTTTCCAGCGATGCACCTGCTGGGCCCTGAGTAATCCGCAGAGAATAGAGCAAGGCAGAGCCCGCACCGGGCAGGTGGCTCCCTGAGCCGGTGGTTAGTTCGAGATCCATTCTGAGAGTCGCTTAGAAAGGAAAGCTGAATTTGAGCAGAAATGGGTACTCACCAGAGCCGGGCAATGCTGGGAGCGGTCGGGTCAGGAGCCGGCGCTGACGGTGCTGCCGAGAGCAGGACCTGTTCTCACGCTCGCTCGCAGGCTGAAACTGGAGCCGGCTGTACCAGTGGGAGGGGTTTAAGTGTAGGAGTCGAGCCCTCAGGGCGTAGAGATGCACCTGATATGCCTCCCGCCCGCAGCTACGATTCATGTGTTTGCACCCACCTAGCTGCTTAGGAGCAGCGTCACCAATGGGCTGGCACACCGAGCGCCACTTCTGAGCCTCTTGGAAGCTCCCTGCTTCGGTGTTGAGAATGCCCTTTTCGTGCTGCCTGGATGCTCCTGGCTGCAGGGTTAGATGTGCTCGCCATCAGGATGGAGACGGTGCGGTGTCGGTGGGGCTCTGGCCAGTGTGTGCTGGTGTGACAAAGACACTGTGTAGGAGACCTTCAGAACCCGCAGCGCATGCAGCAGCAGCAGGGAGACCCCGAGAGTTAGTCTCAAGTACGTCCCCCCGAGAGGGTCAGGCTCATGGGGTCCTCACCCCTAAGGGTCTGAGCGAACCTTGTCTCTGGTTGCCGTTCTCACCTCTCCCTTGTGCCTGGGAGTCGGCCTGCCGCCCTTCTGGCTGGGCAGGGGGCGGGGAGACCTCGGCCGCCTCGCCACAGGGGCCTGCCGACGCACGCCTGGGACGGGCACCGGGCTCCGGGCTCGCTGCAGGGCTGCCGCCAGGACGTGGCTCTGCCCCTCCCACTGCCCCCGTTCTGATCACTAACGCAGAGTCTGTGTATCTCTCTCCCTGCTTAGACTGCTTGCTGCTCAGGCCATGGCTGTTAGTGAGGCTAGAATGCAGTATCGATTTGGGGACAGGGAAGGGAGGTGGTGCGTGCGGGCTGGGTTCCTGCATGGCATGTCTGGCGCCGTGGTCAGGGTTGGGCTTACCAGGCCTGACGCTGTGGGTTTTTTTGTTTTATTTTTAATTTAAGTCTTTGAGATTTTACTTGGCTTTACCTTTGTATTGAATTCTTTAAAAAAAATTTTTTTTAGTCATTTTTGTCCGGATTAGATGCCCACATAATTTAAAGTTCTATAAAAAATAGTTACATAAATGTCATCATGAAACAGTGGTTCATTGCTGTTCCTTTTACCTACGGCTGGGTAATGAGCCACCCCAGAACTTGGAGGCTTAAAGAACTGCCATTTTATCACCTCTCGTGAGTGTGTGGGTCGGGAGTGTGGGCCGGCCTCCGTGAGCACAGTGCGTTCCACTTGGGGCGCCCTGGTGGTATTGAGCTGGACTGGAGGGTCCACCTTGTGTCCCGGAGGGCACGACTGAGCTGTCTTTTCCGTGTGGTCTCACTTGCGAGGCCTCCCCAGGAGGGTGGTTGGTGAGGCACCTCGTGTGTACTGCTTCACCAGCTCAGACTCGAGGGGAGGCAGCAGGCCCCCGTCTCCGTGGGGTGCTGTTGGATGCCCCTCCCATCTCTGTCCAGGAGCAGCACTGGGACCTCTTCTTAGCTGAGAATTTCTGTTTACCTCCTTGATTCCAAATAACATTACTCTATTGCTACTTCTGTTTCTTCCACCCACTTCTTACTCCCAGGTTTGGGTGTTGTCTGCTGACTTCCCTTTGTGGAAAGTGAGAGTTTTGCTGTCTCCTCTGCCCCTGTGCTCCCCTCCCTGTCACCCTGAGGTCACCTTTCCCTCTCTCCTGGATCCCATGTCTTCTCTCTTGGGTCGGTCCTTTATGTTGAGAGGAAGTGCATCCTGTTTGTAGGCCCCTGAGAAAGAGTGCAGGAGGTGGATTTGTGGGGACGTTGAATGGTTGATAGTGTCTTTATTCCTCGTGGTTGATCGTCTGACTGGGGATAGAATCCTGGGCCAGAGACGTTCACCCCCAGTTTAGAAAGGGCTCCCCTCTGCATATAGCTTTTGGGACTGCTGCACAGAAGTGCCTGGCTGTTCTGACTTCCTGATTCTTTGCTCTAGCGTTTTAACATGAACAATTTCAAACGTACAGGTGAGTCATAAGAATCCGACACTCAGATTCTTGATGGGTGTTTTATTGTATTTGGTTTATCACAGAGGTCTGCCCCCCCCCCCCAGCACCAGCCCTGCTGCACTGCAGAGTCCATTGCGTTTGACCCCTAAACATGTCAGTAGGTACGTCATTAACTATCTGTGTACCATTCTTCTTCTTCATTTTTTTAATGTTTTTTTTTTTTTTTTAATTTATTTCTGAGAGAATGAGACAATGTGAGCAGGAGAGGGGCAGAGAGAGAGGGAGACACAGAATATGAAACAGGCTCCAGGCTCTGAGATGTCAGCACAGAGCCCCACATGGGGCCCGAACCCATGAACTGTGAGATCATGACCTGAGCCGAAGTTGGATGCTTAACCGACTGAGCCACCCAGGCGCCCCAGGTTCATCTTTTAAAGGTAAAAATTGCACTCCGCAGAGGGCACAGGTCTTCAGAGCTTTGAGAAGCATTTTCTCCGCCATGATCACCCCACCCCCAGACAGAGGCAGCACTGGTGGGATTCCTTCTGTTCCAGCCGAGTGTGTCCTGTTCTAGAATTTTATGGAGGCGATCACTCCTGACCCTCCTGTTTTCATTTCCCGGAATGTTCTCTGCCAGCCCTCTGGTCAACAATTCTTCAGTCTTTGGCACCTATTTGGTTCTCTGGTGCAACTTCTGTAGTGTCTGGTGAGTAGTGGCATGGCTTTTCTGGTTTCTCTGAGGGTTTAACGACTCCTGCCCTCTCTGCACATTGGCCCATCCTTCACCTCTCACCATGTCCAGAGAGTTCACTGTGTCCTCAGTGGCCCTTACAGCGCTCTGTGTTTTAGGCCTTCAGAGTTATCTCAGGCCTTTCAGGGATCCTGTGTGTAGGTCAGGCAGGTTCTGTTCCCCACTTGTGCAGTGGCCTCCAGCCTGCTCAGTGCCGTCTTGTACTGTGGCTTCCCTGACTACCTTCCCTGTCGCATATGCCTTGGAAAAGGAAAACACTCTCCGTAGTTGCTGCTGGGGTTCCACCAGCTGCTGTGTGTATTAGTCTCCTCCATTACAGAGAAGTCCCATGACTGTGTTGCTGACCGAGGTTAAATCTTCAGGAGCATGGGGGTGGCAGCTGGTATGTACTGAGCATTCACTAGGTGTGAGTTCCTGCACTGGGCACTCTGCCTGCGTCGACACCTTTAATCACCCCAGCAACTCTGCGGAAGCAGAGTTAGCATAGAGAGGGTAAGTTATCTGGTTGAGGTTACCCAGCCTGAAGTGCGACAGAGCAGAGTCCTAGCGGATGGCGGAGGGGCTGTACAGGCAGGGGAGAAAATGCCTCCCTGTGAGATGCTGTGGCTGTGACCCAGCTCAGGGACCCACTTAGCACACAAGTGCTCAGAGCTTCAGGTGGGGCGGCCGGTGGCCAGGCTCCGGCCTTGCTGGGCTTTGATGGGTCTGAGTGTGGGGAGGGACTCGTGCCATGGCTATGGCTGCTCTTATGGGGAGTGGAGTGGGCGTCGTGGCTGGGCTCAGACACGTGCTGCTGGGCCTCAGCTCAGGGCTTCGCCCCGTGGGTGTGTCTCACTGTCCTGCCCAGAGGGGAGGGTGAGGCGTGATGAGGGCGCAGCTGCTGTGGCTCGGCTCCCGCTTGCTCTCCTGCCTCTTGACTTTGGGCAGCACGTTCTGACCCGACACCATCCCTGTCCCCGTCACTGTCCCGTGTCCCTCCCACTCCCCATCCAGCAGCATGCTCTACACGTCTACACTCTGTGGGCAGTTATGTGACCCGGGCCGGGCCTGAGTCCTCCCTTCTGTAGGAAGATGTGCGGGAGGCTGCTGCTCGTGGGCTGCTGTGGGAGGTTACCACGAGGTAACCAGGGCAGCCCACTGCCACGGCGTGCGTCCTGTGGGAACGGCATGTGCCACAGGGAAAACCTCTCTGCTGAAGGAGACACGCCACTTCTGTTTTTGACCTGGTAAGTCAGTAGGGGGTAGTTTTGATTTGTGCACGCCTCTTGGGGTGCTGGATCTGGGGGAAAGGAAAAGGGAAAGCACAAGCTCTGTGAAGGTGTGATTCCGTTTCTCTCATCTGGGTTGTTGTTGGAGGAAGTAAGCCCTGACCTGCTGCCAAGGTGACATCTGTTAGATCTCTAGCTTAACAAATGCTTCCTAAAATCCTGCCCTTGTGGCCCAGGCCTGGGGAGGTCCCGTGAGAAGGGGACCAGGGATGGTTCCCGGACTGGAGCAACTTGCTGCCGGGGGTGCATCTCAGGGCCTCAGGCTGGCAGGGCGGGATGCTGCCCCCTGTGGGACCTGGTGGTGAGGCTGTGGGGACCTTCCGGGCGGACTCCAGGCTCCTGGAGGGCAGGGCAGCTGTGTATCCGTCACGTCAGCAGATAGGTATGTTTCTCAGGGTGTCGTGACTGTAATTTGTTTCTAGCGGGAGCTCCGTAGTGAGAATCCTGTCCCGGGAGACTTGTGCGCCCTCTCTAGGCTCTTGAGGCCTTAGCTCTGCTGGCCCTGGGGGGCTGCCTGTGGGCTCCCCTGGGGACAGGCACCCGCAGGACACTTGGGGGTCCCCTGCCCCTCCTTTCTGGTCTCCTCTCCGTGGGACTGATGTTTCCTCCTTCGCTGCCAGAGTCTCGGTGCTGAGGAGGCTCTTCCCTGCGTTGCTGAGCTCTGCTGCCCCACCCCGCCTTTAGGTCTGTAGACTGAGGAGCAGACCTGGCATCTTTCCTAGGCTCTCGGGGGGTCGTCAAAAACCTGTCAGCCTGGGGTAGGACTCTAGGCCCTGCTGTCCTGCTTGGAGGCCGCCGGCTAGCCTGGAGCCTGTCTTCTGGGATCAGGACGATGCTCCTGGCCTGGCACCTGGCCCAGGCCTGGGCGTGCTGGGGTGCGCCCCTGTGAGCCGAGCAAGCAGTGGGAGCCTGGGACCTTGCAGGAGCCCAGCAGCCCTGAGGGCCCTCGCCTGCCCCAGGCGTGAGGACCTGGCCCTGCGAAGCTGAGTGCTGGGGAGCTCGGAGCGCATGCTGGCTGTGGCGAGGGCTCGAACTGTGGTTGTCTTTTGCAGGCGCTTGGTTTTTCGCCGTAACGAATACTGACAATGTCAGTGCAGTTTTACTCTGTCAGACAGTTGGCTAATAGAGGAAATGAAAGTCAAGTTAGTGTGGCTGTCCATGACGTAGGCCAAGGCTGGTGGGAGTGTCGGGAAAGTACTCCTGTCAGACTTTAATTTTCCTTTGATGAGTAAGTCTGAGATATGTAATCTACTCGAATTTTAATTTGCTGCTTATTCTGGTAATACCCCCATGTTGACTTTTGTGGATCTGGGGCTACTTTGGCTTTGGAGGAGAGCACGCAGGCTCCCTTTCCTGCCGGGCTGCCAGGTAAATGGTGGGCAGTGCCAGGGCCTGCCCGGGAGAGGCACTCAGCAGGGAGGGTGGCTCAGCCTCGGCTGCGGGGCACACGGCTCCCCAGGCTCCTCCCTTCCGGCACCTTCCCCTCAGGAGTGCAAGAAGCAGGGTAGAAGTGGATGTGGAATGCTCCTGAACCAGGGTGGAGGTGGGAGGCTGTGGGTTCCTTTTGTTTAGACGGGGTCTTGGAAGCCAGCACCGCGGCGGCTCTGCCCTCCCCTCTTTCCTCCCCCGGTGTGACCCGGGCTGTGGCTTCCGTGTCTGAAGTGAAACTTGAAACCATGAGCTACGGGCTTGTTGTGTCTTGGGCTGGGAAACCATGAACGTGGGCCAAGTTTGAGGATCCTCACGGTTTTCTTCACCTCCTGCCCTCTCCCTATTCCGGCAGTGAGCGGCGTTTCAGCGTTGCCCGCGAGGCTCGTGCAGGCAGCCAGGGCCAGGCCTGAGGCTCTGCACTGCCTTTGTCCCATGTGCGTTCCTAGGGTGCTTTTTGTGTGCGGGTCTCCAGGCGCATTGACAACCGCGTACGAAGTCTCGTGGAGGGATGAGCAGAAAGAAATGAACGTGCACATTTCCTTTCTTCCTTTTCTCTCCCGCTATGAACAACATCCGCGAACAAGAGCGAACAAGTGAGGGAAGTGCTCCTGGGGCCTCATGGGCTCTGCCTCCGTCCCACCCACGTGTGCCATGACTCCTGACCCTGCCACATGCGGCCTCTCTGCCCGGGCTCGGCCCTCATGGCCGTGGTTGCTCTCGGCCTTGTCCTGAGTCAGTCAGGTTTCAAACGCGGCAATGAGTCTTCTTCTCTGTTATTTCCAGACGTTGGCTCAGGTTCCTTTATGAGCCTCCCGCTCCTTCTCTCTGGCTTGCATTCCTGCTTTCGTGTCTCCAGTACAACAGACCCGTGTTCCTGGTAGTATCTGTTAGGTCCTGTTGCCTTAGGTTCTGGGGCTTCTGGCCCTATCGCACCTGCAGTCCTGCCTTGTGAGCTAGAAGATGAACATGAGGATTGCTTCTTATTGGCTCATTCTCAGCGGGAGTGAGTTGCTCCACGCCCAGTGGGGTGGCCTGTGGCGTGGCTCTGTGCTGCCTCTCTGGGGCATCCCTGTGGACAGCCTGGAGCAGGCTTCGTGCCTGTGCCTCAGCCTGGGCTTCCCCCACTCCAGGCAGTGTGCATGGACAGCCCAGGCTGGGGGCTCTGGTTTCTCATGGAGGCCTCCCCACTTCCTCCAGACCCCCCAGAAAGGACAGGCCCCTGTCAGCAGCCCAGCCAGTCCTTCCTTCCACCGGGAGTCCCTGTGTGAGAGGCCCTGGAGAGGCCCAGAGGAGCCGGGCCTGAGTCCGTCAGTAGGGTTGGTACTGTTCCCAGGCATTCTGTACGGTGTCCTAGCCAGCAGTGACCAAAAGCATAACAATTGCAGGAAGAATCAGTCCTTGTTGAGCACTTGACTGCATACTACACATTGCTCTAAGCTTTTAGCTGAGTTAAGAATGCCTACGTTCACCTTGGGGACTGCAGAGTTCAGAGGAGAAGGTGAGAGGCTTGTCCAGAGCCACACAGGCTGCCCGCCTCTTACTTCTTCATCCTTGCACCGTGATGTGAAAGCTTCCTCTTGGAGGATGCCACCACTTGCTGCTGTGGATCTGCATTGTGTTTGCGTCATCTAGCTCAGCTGAGACCCTCTGTCAGAGTCCCTTCCTGTGGGTTCTGTGAGAGGGTGTGCGTGACTTGGAAAGCAGAGGCAAGGCAGTCCCATGGGTGTGCCTGTGAGGCTGGGCCTGGGTGGTGCAGATGGCCATGTGGGTTAGATGGTGGCCCTGCTCCCACGGGACCCTCTCTGTGGTCCTTTGGACCCGAGCTGGTTTGTGGGCAGCCTGCCCACACCCTCCAGGCCCCACCCTCCTCACCCGTGTTCAGGTGCCCCTCCACCCTTGCTGCCCCTCCCCGTGCCCCGGTCCTGCTGACACCAGGCCCCACAGCAGAGGCCGAGGGAGCAGGTGTGTGTAGACTGGTCACTCGGCCCCTGTAGCCACATCAGCTCTGATCCCTGCATAAACTTGTGTGTAACTAGGTGTCATCCTTGGCTGACATGAGTAAATTGTATTTAAGACCATGCAAAGCAGAACTCAGACTACAGAGATAAATGGACACAATCTGGTATGTTTCTGAGAGCCGAAAACCCTCTCTCACTTATCGATAGGTCAGGTTCAGTTAGGAACCACAGTAGTGGGAAGCATGTCTGTATGATTTGGACAACAAATAACCGGCTGGATTCCCTGGATTTATACAGAGCTCTGCAGCCAGTCCCCTGGGGAGTCTGCAGCTCTTAGACACACAAGGAACACACAATATCGCGTGGTTCCTGGGCCATAAAACAAGACTCAGGAAATTTCAAAGAATCTCTAGTGCACAGACAGCATTCTTTGATCACAAAACAGTGAGGTTAAATTTCAGATACAGAAGATAAAGGTAAGATGTGAATTGTTAGTTTTTAGATTTCTAGATAACACACAGGTCAAAGAAGAAATCCCAATAGCAATTTCATAATAGAAACTTAAAGGTAGAAATGACAGTAATGAAATTATTACATATCAGAACTTTTGAGATGCAGCAGCTGTGTGTTTGAAGGGAAGTTTAGAACCTGGGGCGGAGTTGTGAAAGTGTGGCCCAAGGCCTGGTGCGGCCTTGGCCTTGAGACAAAAATGGGTCCCTCCCCCCAACCCCCTTTTTTAAAAGGAGATGCTTTTTGTTTGTTTTTAGAGTGAGAGAATGCGAGTGGGGGAGAGGGGCAGCGAGAGAGAGGGAGAGAGAATCCCAAACAGGCTCCATGCTCAGCACAGAGTCTGACGTAGGAGCTCGATCCCACGATGCTGAGATCATGACCTGAGCTGAAATCAAGAGTCAGATGCTCAACTGATGGCCTATGGCTTCAGAGCTGGAATACCCATGCTCTGGCTGACCCTGCCCAAAGTGCTTTGGCCAAGGGACTGGACGGGAGCAGGCAGCCCGGCAGTGCCGGGGATGCAGAGAGAAGGCAGGAGCTGAACAGGTAAGTGTCCCCCCTTATTGAGGGGACAAGAAGCAGAGTGACTGAACCCTGTTAGACAGTGAGGCAGAGCTGTGCTGTGTACACTGCAGGGACGTGGAATGATCGGTAAGAACGCCTCTGCTGGTAAGTTTGGTAGATGTTCCTAGAAAAAGACAATTTATCAAAATTGACCCAAGTGGAGGTAGAAAGGTGACTTGTCTGCTTCACGACCCTGATTCATCAATCTGGAGCAGATATCTACCTTTAGGGAGTTTTTCTAAAATAGTTCTGTTGAGATAATAGCTTATCCATACGCTTCACCCAGTCACAGTGTACAAATCAGTGATGTTTAGTCTGTTGTCTGTCTCTCTCAAAAATAAGTAAACATTAAAAAAAGAAAAAAAGGAACTTACGAATTTGGGGGACACAGTTCTCACAGCAGATGGATAGACCACATTTTGTTTCTCTGTGTATCAGCTGATAGACATTTGGGGAGTTTTTGCTGTTTGGCTTTTGTGGCTAGTGCTGCCATGAATATTTATGTGCACATTTTTTTTTTAATTAAAAAAAATTTTTTTTAACGTTCATTTTTGAGAGTGTGAGTGGGGAGGAGGGACGGAGAGAGAGGGAGACACAGAATCTGAAGCAGGCTCCAGGCTCTGGGCTGTCAGCACAGAGTCTGATGTGGGGCTTGAACTCATGAACCGTGAGATCATGACCCGAGTGAAAGCAAGAGTCTGACACTTAACTGACTGAGCCACTCAGGTGCCCCTTTTGTGCAAATTTTTGTGTGGACATAGCTTTTCATCTCTCTTGGGTCGAGACCTAGGGATGGGACTTAGGGCTGTTTTAAAGATTAAAGAAATGAACCCATGTCAAGAGTTGGAACAGCATTTGGCATGTGATGAGTTCTGTTTATCTGTTTGTGATGACACTGAGAGGGTGTGCAGTGTCTCTGGAAGACAGATGGGGTTATTGGGGCCCAGTCTGTTTCTGCCTCCTGATAATGTAGCTTCCCCTGCTTTCTTTTGACAAGTATTGTCTTGGTACGTCATTTTTTATTCTTTTATTTAACTGTTTACATTCCTATATTTTAGATACGTGTCAGACCAGAAATCCACTAAGTAATTTTTAACTGGTGAGCGTACTCTGCTAACATTTAATCTAAATACCAACACGCTTGGATTTGGGTTTGTCATCTTACTTTTCCATTGCTTGTTGTATATTTAAAAAAAAATTTTTTTTTGCCTTTTTCAGAACATGGTTTCTGTTATTTCTTCCCCCATCGTATTCCACATCTTCCCCCTCTATTGATTTAGAAGTTATATATTGTATTTCTTTTCTTTAAAGATTCTTTAATAATCTTTAGACTTATATCATGAGTATTTAAAGTCAAAAGTTAACCCATAGTAATATAACAGCATACCCTAGTGCTGGTCACTTGTTGTAATTGTCAGGTTTTCCATTCTGTCTTTTTGTTTAACGTTATATATTATTTTAAAAGAGTGTTTATTTATTTTGAGACAGAGAGCGAGAAAGAGTATGTGCACGTGCAGGCACGAGCCAAAATCGAGTCGTACGCTTAACCAACTGAGCCACCCAGGCACCACTATATATTATTATCTTAAAAAGTGTTTGTTTAGATGTTCCTACATGTAAATGCAATTTCTTCTGCTAACTATTACTTTTTGCATCCCAGACCCCTTCCCTTTGGGATAATTTTACTTTTTTTTTTTGTCTTTAATATTTTTTAAATGTTTATTTATTTTGGAAAGAGAGATACAGAGTGTGAGCAGGATACTGGCAGAGAGAGAGGGAGACACAGAATCCAAAACAGGCTCCAGGCTCTGAGCTGTTAGTACAGAACCTGATCCAGGACTTAAACCCACAAACCATAAGAGCATGACCTGAGCCAGAGTCGGATGCTCAATTGACTGAGCCACCCAGGCACTCCTGGGATAATTTTTACTTCCTTTGGGTTTTTTTTAGACGTTCCTTCCTAAAAGTTTCTTAGCAGTGATATATCTCCGTTATTACTTGTCTGAAATTTCTTTTTTTTAAATTTACCATTTTTTAAAGTTTATTTTGAGAGAGAGCGCAGGTAGCAGAGGGACAGAGAGAGAGGGAGAGAGAGAATCCTAAGTGGGCTCCACGTTCCCAGCGAGGAGCCTGATGTGGGTCTTGAACTTATAAACTCCGAGACCACGACCCGAGCTGAAGTTGGATGCTTAACTCATTGAGTCGCCCAGGTGTCCCTGAAATTTCTTTTTAACCCTCATTTTTTAAAAAATTTTATTTTAATTTTTTATTTATTTCTGAGAGAGAGACAGACGGACAGATAGGCAGACAGCGTGAGCAGGGAGCAGGGGAGGATCAGAGAGAGAGGGAGACCCAGAATCAGAAACAGCCTCCAGGCTCTGAGCTAGCAGTCAGCACAGAGCCTGACATGGGGCTCGAACCCACGAACCATGAGATCATGACCTGAGCCGATGTCAGATGCTTAACCGACTGGGCCACCCAGGCACCCCTTAACCCTCATTGTTGATGATGATTTCGTTATATGCCATCCCGGACTGAATGCAGCTTTGCCTTCTCTGGTCCCCGTCCTCTCAGTCGTGTAAGATCCTTCTTTTCTGTGGCTACTTTTAGGATTTTTCTCTTTGTTTTTCATGTTTTGTAGTTTTGTCATGATGTGTTAGATGTGGACTTTTTATTTATTTTGTTTTAAGTAGCTTTGTTTCTATACGTATTTTCCTTTTTTTTTTTTAACTTTGTTTTTTTAATGTTTTATTTATTTCTGAGAGAGAGAGAGAGACAGTGTGAGCAGGGGAGGGTCAGAGAGAGAGGGAGATACAGAATCTGAAACAGGCTCCAGGCTTTGAGCTGGCAGTCAGCACAGAGCCAGATGCGGGGCTCGAATCCATGAACCGCGAGATCATGACCTGAGCCGAAGTTGGACGCTTAACCGACTGAGCCACCCAGTCGCCCCTATACTTGTTTTCTGTCACTGGTTCTGGAAAGTTCTCAGTTGTTCCTTGGAGTTCTCTCTTCAGTTCTTTCCTTCCAGACTCCAATTAGACCTTTGTCAACCTCATTCTGTCTTTCTCTTTTTTATCTTATGTATTTTCTATGTCTTTTTCTCCCTGAGTTGCATTATTAGTAATGTCTTTGGGTTTTTCCATCATCAGATTCATCTCTGTCAGAGACAGACACTGTGTCTTTCATCCCAGCAGTCATCCATGTATTATGTACGTTAGGTTTGTAGATAGTACAGTATGTGCATGATATATATTTAAACAACTATCTAAAATGACCTGGTCATTTCTGATAATGTCTTATTTGTAACTCCCTTCTCATTTCATCTTTTATTTTATTATTATTAACATTTATTTATTTTTGAGATGGACAGCATGAGCCGGGGGAGTGGCAGTGAGAGGGAGTCACAGAATGTGAAGCAGGCTCCAGGCTCTGAGCTGTCAGCACAGAGCCTGACGTGGGGTTTAAACTCATGGACCGCCAGGTTACAACCTGAGCCAGAGTTGGACACTTAACTGACTGAGCCACCCAGGTGCCCCTCATTTCCTCTCATGGACGCCCCTCTTACTCGGTGTGGGTTCTGACACTGTCCCCACCCACAGGTGCTGCCCTTCCGTCTTCTGCCTGATGGTTCAGGACTGAATTATCAGGGGAGGAAGGCAAAAGTGTTTGCTCTTAAAAAAAACTGTTTGTGTTTTAATTGAGGTAAAATTCACATCATAAATTGACCACTGACCATTTTAAAGTGAACAATTTGGTAGCATTTGGTACATTCACAGTGTTGGACACCGTCATTCTGTCTATTTTCAAGACCTTTTCATCGCCCTAAGAAGAATCCTGCCCATTCCTGTCTCCTTGTGCCTCCCCAGCCCCTGGCATCTGCTCATCTTTGTGATTTACTTATTCTGGAAATTTCATATCATTGGAATCATATGATTTGTGGCCTTTTTGTGTCTGGTTCTTTCACTGAGCATATCTTTGAGGTTCATCCGTGATGGAGAATGTGTTGAACGCCCTTCCTTTTTATGACCAAGTAATATTCCATTGTGTGGATAAGCCACGTTTTGCTTTCTGTTCAGGCATCCATAGGCAAGGTTTGTTTCCACCTTCTGGCCATCGTGAATAGAGCTTCTGTGAACAATCGTGTGCGAGTAGTTGTCTGAACACCCATTTTCCTGTGTTTTGGGCATATATCTTGGAGTGAACTTGCTGGACCCTGTGGCGGGTCTACATATAACCTACTAGGGAGCCACCATACTGTCCCCCCCAGAGGCTGCCCCATTTTACGTTCCCGCCAGCAATGCCTGTGTCCATGCCAACACTTGTTCTTTTCCAGGTTCTTTTATTAAGGCCAACTCAGGGGGTGTCTCTTTATGGCTTTGATTTATATTTCCCTAAGGATTAATAATCCTGGGCATCATTTCATGTACTTGTTGGCCATTCGTGTATCTTTGTTGGAGAAATGTCTATGTAAACCTTTCACCCGTTTTAAAATTGGGTTGTCTTTTTATTGTTGAGTTGGAAGAGGTCTTGGTATATTCTGGATTATAGACCCTTTTAAGATAAATAATTTTTGCAAGTATTTTCTCCCATTCTGTGGTTTGTCTTTTTGTTCTCTTGATAGTGTTTTTGTATCCTGTTATTTTTTTAATGTAAAAATGTCACTTTAATTCTTTTCAGTTCTCTTTCTCTTCTGTGTGTGTGTGTTTGGGATGTGTGTGTCTGTGTATGTATACACACGTACATGTACATTTATGTAGATTCCTAAAGGGTATCTTTAACTTTGTTTTGTTTTTAAACACTTAGTACTTCTTTGCTTCGAATTGGGATTCTTTATGAGAGAATTTATGGTTTAATGAAGGAAAGCAGATGCCCAGCAGGAGAGTATGTGTTAGAATTTGTATGCAGCACAGGTGCAGGAGCCGTGCAGACTATGGAATCTGTGTATCACGTCATTGGGCCAGTTACTTACAAGAATTAAATTCAGGGGCGCCTGGGTGACTCAGTCGGTTGAGGGTCTGACTTTGTCTCAGGTCGTGATCTCATCGTTCATGAGTTCAAGCCCTGCAATGGGCTCTCTGCTGACAGTTCAGGGCCCATTTCAGATTCTCTGTTCCTCTCTCCACCCCTCCCCCACTCACACTCTCTCAAAAATGAATAAACATTAAACAAAATTGAAATTCGTAGTTTGGGTCAGAACTAAGATTGTGATGTTTATGGACACGAAGTGGTGTGGGTGTGTGTCATTTACATACAGTGTACTCAGAAAGTCACGTCTGTCTATGTAATTTGTTTTAGCCACTTCTATAACATTTATGCTGTTTTAATGGAAGATATTTTTATGAGTCTTCTGACAAGAAGTTTCTATCTGGGGGAAAAACCCTCACCTACTAAGTCCATTTCCACATCTTCCAGATTGTGTTGTCTGTATGTCCTAGTTGTGGCCCATTTGATGTTGAAAATACAGCACAGGCTGGCTGCTTTGACAGGGGCTGTGCTGGTAAGGCGGCTGCACGGTCCCAGTTGACGGGAATTTCAGATTTGCTTGTGAGAGTAGTGCCCCAGCCTTGCTCCCGTGACACTGCCCTGATGACTGGTTAGTTAGGGCACCACGTGGGTGAAGGGCACGACCTAGGGTGTTTTATTTTTCAATGTGTATTTATTTTTGAGAGAGAGAGAGCGAGAGACAGCATGAGCAGGGGAGGGTCAGAGAGAGAGGGAGACACAGAATCTGAAGCAGCTCCAGGCTCTGGGCTGTCAGCACAGAACCCGATGCGGGGCTCGAGCTCGTCAACCGCGAGACAATGACCTGAGTCAAAGAAGTCAGATGCTCAGCCAGGTGCCCCCAGGGTGGTCTGTAATGTGCCTGGGGTTGAGAGTACGGAGCTCTCTTTGTGCCTGTTTTCGCACTTCCTGACCCCTCTGTGGATGGAAATCATCCAGCACGTGATGCACTCGTGAGGCCCTTGCTCTCTCGGGAGCCTCCTTGGGCCTGGCCCCGGGCTCTGTGCACGGCTGTTTGTGGCCGAGTGCCGCAGGCGCTTCCCTGCCTTGGCCTCCCAGTGGTCGCGGGGGAATCCCTGCTCGTGGCCTGTGGAAGCCGTGGGTGGCCAGAGGTCCCTCGGGGCCTTGGAGCTGGTGGTGGCTGTGCTACCTTTTGCTTGTGGTGAGTGCACGGCCTGCAGGCCCCCGGCACCGGCTCCCTGGCTCCCCAGGGAGGTGCATCTTGTGGTGGCGTCCTGAGCCGTGGCCCCGTGGTCCTGCCATGGAAGAAAATGCAAAGGCCGAAAGCTTTGGTTTTTCTCCTGTGGGCAGGGCTGCTGTTTGAGGGTTAGCGGATGTCCTGCGGTTTGGGTGTGGAGTCCGTGTGAGCCCTGAAGTGTGAGCACCACGCAAATCCGATGAGAGTTGGTAGAAACTAGTGTCTTGTCAGTCGGCGGGGAAGTGCTTTGGGGCTGATTTTGTGTTGGATTTTGTGCAGATGAAGTGAGTTTGCAGCCTTCCTTACCATACTTGATGTCTCTGGGTCACCCTGGGGAGGTCACGGGGGCAGCGGCAGGTCACAGGGAGGGGAGCAGATGGAGGGGGTCATGGGGAGGGAAGGTCACAGGGGAGGCCGGACAGTGGCTAAGTCTTGACCTCCAGGCAGTATAATTGGAAGGGCACTATCCACGCTCACCCGGCCCGACTGCCTAGGCTGGGGGTTGAGACGAGAAGAGAGAATCCTTCTGGCAGCTCAGTTCAGGACAGTGGCAGGCTTGTCACTGACCAAAACTCTAAAGGCCTTCACATTCATCCTTCTCCCCAGTGCAGGCCGTGTGACCCTGGGTGGTGTGCTGCCCCTCTGGCTGTGTACGTCTCGTGTGTCAGGGCAGAGGGCCCTCAGCCTGGAAGGCCCACCAGCTCTGAAGCGCCATGCTGTAGGCATCTTGGGGCCTATGGCGGTCTGGGCTCTGTGGCTGGGGATGTTGGTCCGTGACTCAGCGGCAGAACTGGTCTCTGACTTCCGGGTTAAGCCTTTAATTCTCCTGAATGCTTGTTTTTGCTTCTTTCAAGTTGATGTACTAGGGCCACTCTGTCATCAGCTGTGGGCGTTTCATCTGCCAGTGCGGTGCTCATGTCCCCTCCCCTGTGCCCTCTGGGGCCTTCGGCAAAGGGATAGGTGGACAGACAGGCGGTTGTCCCGTGCTGATAGCCAGGCAGCAGAGGGACGGGGAACCTTTGTTCTCTCTTACTGAGAGGGAGATCGGTCGTGACAGTGTTGTTGTTTTGTCCTGTTTTTATTTTTATTTTTATTTATTTTTTTCTTGGTCACAAGTGTTTAATTTGCACAGAGCAAGTACTTAGATTACTTGAAAAGAATAGCTTTTTTAAAAAAGTTTCATTTATTTTGAGAGAGTGAGTGAGTGGGGGAGGCACAGAGGGGAGAGAAAGAGACAGAATCCCAAACATGCTCTATGATGTCAGCATAGGGCCCAATGTGGGGCTTGAACTCACGAACTGTGAGATCATGACCTGAGCTGAAATCAAGAGTTGGAAGCTCAACTGACCAAGCTACCCAGGTGCCCCTGAAAAGAAATGGTCTTAGCACAGAATCTGGATTCAGGCTGGGCTGGTCTCTGGCAGCTGAGAGCTGGGCGATGCCCCTGGCTCTGAGGGTCCTGACAGGCGCCTGGGCTCCCTCCTGCCTCCCACGGGGAGTCCCCTTCACATCTCAGGGGCCTCCTTCGATTGTGGCCTTCACATACTCGGGTGGTGCTGTGATAAGCATGTCCCTTTGTCTGTGTCGTGGAGTCTTGTGGTCGCTGGGTCCCTGGGCTCCGACATGCAAGGTGGGTGTGCCCCTGAACCTGGGTGCCGGGACGCGGTGCTGGTGACATCGTTGGGGAGGGTATCTCCCACCCAGGGGCTTCGTGCCTATGACTTCTCCTGTGTGACAGCTTCCCCTGGGTACTGTTGGCATTCTTCTGTGTGGATTTAATAATCCAGGACTGTGTGGGGACAGTGTGGCTGTTTGGTGGCGTTGCTCCAGGCACTGTGGCTCAGCTCATCACCCGCTACTGACGAGGTGACAGCTGCTAACGCACAGCCCTGACTCAGCGAGAATGTGTGCCGCGGGCCCCCGAGTGCTCTGTGGAGCAGGGCCACCCCTGGTCCATCGGGGCTCCTGTGCTTTCCTTCTGGAAGGCTGGCCGCGGTGTAGCTGTCACGTCCCCTTTGCGCCCTGCGTGAGGCCTTCGAGGACACTGTTGAGGAGCAGGGCGTTTGATCTTACAGAAGACATCTTCAAGTATGGGTGTTCAGGACTGAAAAAATTAAAAGTATACAGCGAGAAGGTTGTATTTTCTTTTGGAGGATTGTTTCTAAGCAAACATTTCAGTTTTACTCTAGATGAGCCGAGAGTTAGATAAACTTCTGTGTGCACCACCTAAAAGCGGTGGTTCATGCTGTGGCAGGGGAGCCAGTCACCTGTGGAGCTTTCTGAACGTCCAGGTGGCTGCTCCAGACCTGGGCCCATATTTGGTGGGAGGACTGGAGTGAGCCCGGCTGCTTGTTGAGGGGCGTGCAGCTGGGAGTTTTCAGCCTTTAAACTGAACCCTTTGTCTGTCCATGGCCTTTGAACACATGGGCCCTGTAAGTTCTCAATAATACACTGACGTCTCCACCTCGTGATGCCTGCAGCCCCATCAGCAGGGCAGTTGTGAACGGGCTTCTCGTGGCCGTGGCCGTGGTGGTGTTGGGCATGCTCACGTTTGCTCCCAGGTGTTGTGCTGTCTCATGTGCTCTTAGCATTTAGAAATTGAAATCCTCAGATCATCCGGTTGCTCTGTGAGAAACGCTTCCTGGTAGAGCCCACGGTCCCTAATCTGAGACTTGTGGAGCTGGGTGTGTCCCTTTAGCACAGCATGACCTCGCACTGACAGCAGAGTGTGTGTGCACATGCAGGGCCCTGGCTCAGAGAGCGCGCGGCCCAGGGCTGCGGACAGGTGTAGGCTGCTCACCTGTGGCTCCTGAGATGCCTGTGGATTGGCTCTTGGGCAGGTGCTGGGTCTAACCAGAGACGTGAAGCCTTCCAAAGGTGGCTACAAATGGGCCCTGAGGAAAGAGGGACCTCCCTTGGTGGGGAGCTAGGGTGCCTGCACTGGCGTCGGGGTCCCAGACGCAGTTCTGTTGGACTGGGGGTGCTTGTTGGTTGTACGCACACTGGGCCCAGAGTGACGTTGTGACTCAGAGATGGGGTCACCTGTGTCCACATTTGTATGTGGGTGTGTGGGTGCAGAGACTGCAGCAGTTGGCATGGGCACCTTCTCAACTGTCAAATTAGTCTTCAGTGTATTTTAAAGGATCTTTGCTTTATAAAGAATACGGCTTGTTTCTGGTTTTTATTTATTTTACTATTAATAATCTGAGTGCAGATTCATATATATGCTTTTTTTTTTTTAACTTTAGGTGGTTTAACTTCTCAAGTTATGGGTATTAAGGTTCTGGAAGGTTCTGCCAGTGGAGGATGTAAGCCACTTACCTCCCAGACTGATGTTTGAAGGTGGAAGGCTACCTGGTGACCCAGACTTCTCGCCATAGTGCGGGTTGCCCTCCTGGCCGTGTCTCCAGGGAGAGCCGAGCAGCCGTGCTCTGCATTCTGGAGCACCAGACGTGGTTTTGATCCCCAGGGCTGGGACTGCCGCCTGGGAACCTGCTGGCGGTGTGAAGTTGAGGAACGACATACGGTATTTGTAGGGAGAGAGGAGGCGGACCACTCAGTCAGCATAAAAAGCTGTGCTCCTAGAGGTGATGTTTTCTGACCCCGAGGTTACAGACTGAGCATGCCCAGTTCTGAAATCGCACCCAATCGGGAGAGAAGGCTGGGCCCACCTGTGTGAGACCTCCGGACCCTGCGGGGCTTGGATGGCACAGACTCGTCCCACCTGCACCTGGGGAGCTCCTCAGCAGGTGGCATGTCCTTCCAGAGTGAGCCTCAGAGGGCAGGTGGGAGGTGGCCGTGGAGGAGGGTGGGGAGGACGAGCGGGGAGGCACAGCCTGGCACCGGAGGGCCTCTGGGCGCAGCTCCTTTCGGGCCCTGGGCCCTGAGCCTTTGTGCGTGTTGGTGGGCCGCCCTGGTCCCCTCGCACAGCTCCCTGCCCAGTGAAGGGTCCAGGCTGTGCCTCCGGCAGGGCCCAACCGGTGGGAACTCTGAGGGTCAGTGTGCAGAAGCGAGGAGGGACTTCTGCTTATGTTCTGTCTGAACGTGTTGGTATATTTCAGTTGATTGTTTTTAAAAAGAAAAGTAGGGGATTATCTCTTAAAATAGGAAAAAGACATTCAGGGTCTATTATAGTACAGGCCACAAAAAGTGACATTTGAAAATTCTTTAAAACAAAACAAAAAGTCTTCTGGGGCGCCTGGGAGGCCCAGTTGGTTAAGCATCCAACTTCATCTCAGGTCATGATCTCACAGTTCGTGAGTTCAAGTCCCGCGTCGGGCTCTGTGCTGACAGCCTGGAGCCTGGAGCTGCTTCGGATTCTGTGTCTCCCTCTCTCTCTGCCCCTCCCCTGCTCATGCTTTCAGAAAAAAATATAAACATAAAAGCCAACAACACTTTTTTGAGGTCTTCAGTTAAGTCTAGGAAGTTTGTATTTTCAGCGTCATGATGGTAAAATGTAGAACACGTTGAGTCCAAGGTGACTTGAGGGGTTGCTTGGAATCAGGCAGATGTTCCTCACAGTCTCAGCAGCTGTTCGCATGGAGGGTGCCCCGCTTGTCCTGCCTCGTGGGAACCACCCCAGTGAGCGAAATGGCATTTACTGTGCAGCCACTTCCTTAAGCCTCCTGGCACCCAGGGGACTGCAGAGGAAGAAAGGTGCACCGGTGACGAGGAGCCCGTGGCCTGGAAGGAGGTCAGTGATCCAGACTTGAGGGTGTTTTCTCTGCTGTGGCCGTGTCCCCCTAGTGCCTGCTTCTACCCCAAGGGCTGGGAGCCAAGTCCCCTTGCCTGGAGGTCAGCACTGTTGGGTGTTTGGGCTCACAGGGGCCCTGAGCGAGCTGTGGCCCCTCAGTGTGATGCTTGCAGTCCAGTCCTGGGCTCACTGGGGGCTGTCACTCTGTGTCTTGTCATGGACGCAGTGTCCTGACCTCCCATCAGTTAGAAGGGCCTGGTGCAGAGTCCCGGCTGTCCTCGGGATTCGGTGTGGGGGTCACAGTACAGCATTTGTCTCCTGTGGTGGCGGCATGTTTTGGACGGCAGTGTGTTGTCTCTGTTGTGGTTCATCCTCCGTTCCCATCACCAGGGGTTTATTTCTGTCGCTACAGACTGGCGGCACCAGTGCCGGTGCTCAGGACATCTTGGGGACGCCTCCCAGGAGGCACGTGGCACCAAGTGGGGGACGACTCCTGAGTCCACATGAAGGGCTTTGCGCACAGAGTGGTGCCTGCACCACGTCCTTGGGGACAAGGGCGCACAGCGGACTTGCTGGCTCAGGGTCAGCCTGTAGATGCCCTGCCTACGACCCCTGCCTGCTGCGTCAGTACGTGCGTCGGGATTCTGCTTGGCCATCGGGTGTGCTCACCTTGTTTTCAGCTATGTTGGGGTGTTCGTAGTTTTGGGTGCCTGTGGGCTCTCCATGTGTAGGTGCCGTTGCGGCACGCTCACTCACGCTCACTCACGTTTGTTACTTGCTTTGGGGTGTTGGTCTGCTGAGCTCACAACACTTCACAAGATCCTCCCTTCACTGCCTTTGGATTTCTTGCACCATTGGAAACTGCTTCCCCGGCCTGAGGATAGGCCACCTTTGCCTGCCTTGTCTTCTGGCCGTTTTATGGTTTCATCTTAGAAACATTCTGAGCTCTCTCATCCTGTGGGTTTCTTTGGAGACCTGTGTTTGTTGGCGAATCCCGTGTGTCCTGTGTATGTCTGAGTAACGCAGGACGACACAGGGAGAGTGCGGCCGCCTGCCGTGGCTCCCCATTCTAGCCTCTGCCCTCGCACCCCGTGGTTCCCTTCCAGCTTGAACTTTGGCTGAAATACATGTGCAGATGTGCCCCTAGCTGCCCCTTGTCGGGGCTCTCGTGATTTGTGGGCACGGGCGCCGAGGCCTTTCCGCCGGAAAAGTCTCCCTCAGTTCTGTTGTCGCCATGCATGGACATTTCATTCGTTCCCCAGACTAGCGGACAGCAGGCGGGGGCCCCTCATGCTCCTGGCTCAGCGTGTTAGGTATCCGGGTGCCTTCCTGAGCCCGGCTGCAGCATTGCGGGTAGGCCTGCCATGGCCGCCGCCTCTCCTGGAACCACCAGTCATTTCCACAGTCGTGTCAGCTTGGCGGTGTTGCCCACAGGACAGGGAGCCCGCGGTCCTCCTCGTGTGAGGTTGGCCTTCTTAGCAGGATTTCCTGAGGTATGTCGGGTGCTGGCACGGACCACCAGTCTGTTCTGTTCCCCTGGCGGGTGGGAGCCCTCGGGAGGCCGTGCCCCGTATTGAAACATTCACTTGTCGAAGGACATGACCGTGGTGTCCCGTGTTGGGTGCCGTGAGCAAGGCTGCCGTGTGCTTCTGTGTGCAGGGAAGGCTCCATGTCTCTGGTAAATGCTGAAGAGTGCACTCGCTGGGTCATGGAGTACGTCCACTTTTTGCAATTTATTTGTTTTTGTGATTATTGAAATCTAGGTGGCACGCAGTGTTACAAGATGCAGCTTACTTTTAATGGAACAGATAGAGGCATTCAGAGAGTTGAGAGAATATTTTGTTTTAATGTTTTCAGATTTTCAGGTAAGTCATTACTCCCACTTTCTGAGGAATGAGTCTGCAGGCGGTTTGGGTGGTTGGGGACAGCACAGACCTGGGCTGGCAGTGTCCTGGAGAGCAGCCCTGATACCCCAGGATTCCATGTTATCTGTCACCTATATTTAATATGAATCTCTAGCTGTTTGATACAATAAGCGGTTTTCACTGACTTACTGCCCCTGTTCTTGGGGAAGCCACTGAATGATGTGGAGGGTGTGCCTAGTGCTGAGAGTTGGGCAGGTGGCATGGCAGGAGCTGCCCTCGACACCAAGCGGTCACAGCCAGTGGAAGAGTAGATGCTGCTTGTCCTTTGCCTCAGTCTGGTTTATGATCACATTAGATGTTTCGACGGTCCTTGCCCCCCTGGGTACGTCCGTGGGCTCCTTCCTTCTCTCCTGTGATGCATTTCTCTTGTGGCTGATGCGTGTTGTAATGGTGGTGGTGTCTACCCCTCCAGGACTGTGTGCTTCGTGTGTGGTGGGGACTCACATGCACCTTGGCCCTCAGCCACAGCACCGAGGGCAGTGGTAGGCGGGGTCTCGTCCGTAGGGAAGGTGCTTGGGAGCATTTTCAGGGCCTGCATGGCCCTGTGACTTCCCCGTGGAGAGGGAGTCCTCTGAGTAGGGGAGAGTGGATCCAGGTGCTGCATGGGCCAGGTGCCCACCCCAGTGGCTCGGGATGATGCAGGTGTCCCAGTGTCACTGGGGTCCTTCACGTTCCAAGGGAAGGCCAGCACACAGGCCTGTACGTCCCCTCTGTTCGGAGTGGCTGCTGCTGCCTGCAGGCCAGCTAAGGGCCTTTGGGGCACTTTTTCAGAAATGTCCTATGGGAACTGGAAAACAAAATGTGTATAGAACTAGCTGTTCTGTCCATCATTTCCTCTTGCCCCCTAGCAAATTCAACACTTTTTTTTTTTTTTTCCTGAGCAAGTTGGGCCACATTTTTGAGGGAGATATGATGGCTATTTGTACTGGTGGCTGAAATGGAAGTTCTGTGGTGATGGCCACACCCGCGCCTGGGAAGCCAGTGCTCTCCCTGGGCCTGAGTGTGGCTCCGCGTGCAGCCCTGTTGTGTGCTCTGGGGCACGCTGGGCGGCTCCGCCCCTGTGTCCCCGCGTCCCCTCAGGTGCAGCCCCACAGCGTCCCAGTGCCTCCCGGGGACCCCATCCATGCCGTGAATGCCTTCGGCGACAACTTTGTTCTTCACGTTAGACTACTCTGTGACTTACCAAAAGACGTAACTTCTGTGCTGGCTGCATCATGATTTCTTTTATGGACAAATTGTTTCTACCTCTGCAAAGAATGTCCCTCCTGCCCCCTGGCGCGCACCCCACAAGCCTGGCGGTGGGGCTGTGGCCCTCTGGGGGTTAAGTAATTTCTCTCACCTGGAGGCTGCTTTGTCCTTAGGCTTTGGCGTTAGACAAATGACATGCTGTCTAGAGAGAAGGGTATTTAAATCACATTGCTGGACTCTGGGTTGCCAAAAGGAAGCCCTCTGGGGAATCTTATATATTTGACATGCATTTGCAGTGTGTAATTGGAACCATGAGAAAGGTTTTTGTTCAAAGCAAGTGAAGAGTTTCCTTATTTTAAACCTGTTGAATCTGGAAAGAGTTGTTTTTGAAGTTTTTCTCTAATAATGACTTCTTATACAAGTGTGGGGTAACAGCTGTTTCTACTCCGTATCTACCACCCCAGCCCCAGGCTTGTGGCTGTTCGGGTGGCCTGTGCGGCTGCTGTGCCTCCTCCAGGCCCTCCTGCAGCAGAGGCTTGCGAGGGCCAAGCCCCTTTCCCCTCAGGTTGCCGTTGGCTTGGCGTGAATCAGGGCTGACAGGCCCAAGTTTCAGTTTTCTTGTTACAGAAATCCACCGTCTCACTTTTTCTTCTATGAGCTGTTTTTACTTTCTGTAAATCAGATCCCCTTCCAGCACCCGTGGAGAAGCGTCCCCAGTGCCTTGTCTGGGACCTTGTCCAGCAGCGAGGCTTGTGTCAGTGGCTGGCAGCCACTTCTTTACCTGCTCTGGAGGGTCAGCTGCTGATGTTTGTTGCCAGTGTCAGGGGAGGGGTCATCAGAGGCTTCTGAGGAAAA
The DNA here is from genome assembly GCF_003009895.1 of Hyaena hyaena. Classification (NCBI taxonomy): domain Eukaryota; kingdom Metazoa; phylum Chordata; class Mammalia; order Carnivora; family Hyaenidae; genus Hyaena; species Hyaena hyaena. The sequence continues at coordinate 6,364,440 of NW_024080653.1, forward strand.
TGACAGGTTCAGGACTTCGAGGGCATTTGTGCCAAGGACTTGGGTGGAGCTGGGCCAGGTGGTCATGTGGGTGAGGGTGGCTGTGGGCTACTTCTCTGACCTGTTTCTGTGGGAGGAAGAAGTCTAGTTCCCACCCGTTGTCAGACACAGCACACGGGCATGTGTGGGTGCTGGGGATAAAGCTAGCTAGGTGTGTGTGTGGGTCACCATGGCCCGCGTTCCCCACTGGTCTGTTATCCTCATCCTGAAGGGCTCGGCCTGCGGGCCAGTGCTCACAGGCTGATCTTTTTCCATTCCTGGAGACAGTGGGCCAGATGGACCAAAGTTGGACCCACTAGGCTGTTGATTTGCCCAACAATAAATGTTGGTCAGACTGTAGCAAGGTCTGTATGTGAGTTAGTGGAAAACAAACCAGCAATTTGTGTGTCCTTTTCCTCGTGGCTGACTGACCTCACTGGCCAAAAAAGCAACACTTTGGGAAACCATCTCCCTCTTGGGAACAGACCACTGGGCTCCCTGACCCGGAGTCAGGCTCTGTGGGGTATGATGGGAGTGACCTCAAGGGCATGTAGGCCTGGAGTGGGGGCTGTGTATGTAAGGAAGTGGGCTTCTCACTGGTGGCACTGAGCATCCTGAGCGTGGTGGTGGGTGTGATGCCTGCCTGAAGTCGACATCCACAGCACTGGCCGCTGTCACTCATCGTTGTCTGTCTTGAAATTGATTTTGTCCAGTGGACCGATAAATTGGGACTCAGCAGTTAGCATCCAGATTCCCCTCAGGCTATAGAATTGCTGAACGGTCTTACAGACCGTTGCAGAGCTGTCTGGGCAGCTGAATTACAGTGACAGTCTTAGGGGCCCTGGCGTAGCCGTGATACTGCGTTTATATGATGCTTTCCTCCTAAAGATGCCACAGCCTATTAGTTGTGACATCCATTGGGCCGCCAGTGGGCTGTCCTGTGAGAGTGGAAAGTGAATGTGAACGACACTGGAAGACAAGGAGTAGTTCCAGTAAAACCACTGAAGACCAGTCTGAAGCATTGCAGAGTTGGTTTAATTCAAGTTCAGACAAAAATTAAAAAATCACCTCTTAGATTTATCCACTTTGCGTACAGCAGCTATGGTAGTGCCTTCTCACTTGCTGTGGCATTTGTGCTTGCCCTGCGAGTCTTATTGGAGGCCCCGTTAGACATTCACAAGGACTGATAGGTGTCCTTCACCTATCAGAAAATGGAGCTTAGTTTCTGGTGTGCTGACTGATGAACACAGACCCTCGTCAGCTTCAGAGGCTCCTGCTCAGCAAAGCTTGCCTGGCATGGAGAAGGCTCCGGGGCCTCTGCAGGTGGGAGAAGGCAGCAGTCCAGTGTAGCCTGGAGAGATTCAGGGCCTGGGGGTGCTGGTGCCTTCGAGAGGGAACCCCAGGAGCCACTGGGGCGGGAGTCGTTGAGCAGACCCGCACTGAGAGCGGTGATGGTGTGGCAGTGACGGAGGGGCTGGGCAAGAGGAAGCTGGGGTGAGGGGTGGCAGTGGTGGGGAGTGCAGGCCTTGGCTCGATGGGGAAGCAAGGAGGGCTGGCCCCAGGGTGATATGCCCTGAACTCTGCCCCAGTTTCAGACACCGTGGCACTTGCGGGGCATATCCCAGGAGGGTGTCCTGCTGCCGTTTGGTTGAGGAAACGAGAAGCCTGCAGGAGGGTGGGCTCCAAGGTTTGGGGTCCTCGGCACGCACAGAGGAGGGCAGGCCAGTTCCAGCTGCGGTTTCCTCTGTGTGCTGGGTGCGGGCGCCATTGCTTGGCCCCATCCCGGGAGGAAGTGTGTAGCTGAGAGCACTGCACCTTTGAGCTTTTTGTTTGTTGGTAACTTATTTTAGAGTTTACTTACGTAATTTTAAGTGAATTTATCTTAACATTTTACAATCTGATTAAAAGTAATCGCCATATGTATATAAAAATTGTACAGAATCAGATCTACTTTTTGTTGCTATTTACATGGAATCAAAAATCCTTAGATGCAAAAAGGCAAAGGGAAGATTTGTGTTTGATATTCAGTCTTTCTGTTTCTTTTGATTTTTTTTGCCCAAGGCTATTTCTAGGTACATTTTCCTAGAAGATAATTTCTGGGATGATAGTTGCACGTTCAGGTAATTGCTGCTTCATTTTTCTTGAACCTTCGCTGGAGCGTCTCTTCTCGGACCCTGCGCACGTACCGGCGCTCGTCTGGTCAAGCAGACAGGCGGGTGTGAGGTGCGTGGTGAGGTGCTCGTGACAGGCGCCAGAGTCCTTGGGCGGCCCTGGCACACACGTGCGCGAGGGCCTGGGCTGGCCCTTCTCGTCCTACCTTTGGGTCACTTGGTGCACTGGCTTCTAGCTTTGTCCTTTGTTGTGTCAGTGGTTCATCTCTGTCGTCGTCTCATACTGGTCGGCCATCCCCCGGCGGGCAAACGCGTGGTGCTTTTCTGCGCTAGGCACCTGCCTTGTGTGGGAAGCTACTGTGTTGGCGATGCGTGGCCCGAGGTGTGAGGCTGCTGGAAACGGGAGGCCCTGTCTGTGGGTGACGATAGAATGATGCGCTCCCCGCGGCCTCCTGAAGCTGACCATCCCTGAGGGTGTGGGCCGTCGCCTCTGGCCTTCCACTGTCTAGCCCGTGGTGTCAGTGCTCAGCTGCTGCGGATTGGAAGGGATTCTGCCCGAGCACCACCAGTGCTGGGGGTCGGGGACACAGGGCCACTCCATCTCCTGAGAATAGATGTTCCCTCGTTTCCACTTTGCATGCTTTCTAAACACCAGGTGAGCTGGCAGTGTGCTTTATGGAGCATCCATGTGGGTTTATTTAGATTGGTGAACTGGGACCTTCAGCATATCTTTCAGAAAATCTCATTTACAGTGACTTTTAAAAAAATTCATACTGTCTTTGAATTACAAATTAAGAATTTTTCTTAGACTTTTTTCTGTCATTTTCCTATTATCATTTTAAGAGCTTTTTTCCCCCCCTAAATTTAAATAGAGTGCACAAGGGTGGGGAGAGGGGCAGAGGGAGGGAGGGAGAAGAGAATCTTAAGCAGGCTCCGTGCTCAACGTAGAGCCTGACATGGGGCTCTATGCCACCACCCCGGGATCATGACATGAGCCGAAATCAAGAGTCAGATGCTCAACCAACTGAGCTACCCAGGTGCCCCTAAGAAGCTTATAAAATATTAGTTCATTTATAAGGTAATTACATTCTCATATTTTTTGGCCCTGTGCGTGACTATATGTCATAATAAGTGAACTCTTCCCAAGTACTTCAAATACATGAATATGATAAGTTTAACGTATGCTAAAATTTTAGCTCCTTTAAACATTCCAGTACTCTTATCACGTATCTTAGAATTCTCTCATACTTTACATCAAAAATCACATATGTAATATTATTAAATTACTCACTTGCAGATGGAACCAGAAGGATAATCTGTTATGTACCTCAGATTACTTTGTACAGTGAAGATATTTTAGATAATTAAACATATTTTGATTATCCTTAAAATTAACACAGAAGTAACCCTGGGCTTGGTTTCCTTTGTCACCCTGGTTCTTGATTCTGAAACCGAGTGACTCAAGACTCCCTGCGCCCTGGGTTCTCCTCCCCAGGGTGGGGCGTCAGGCGCTAACTTCTGGCCTGAAGGTGAAATGGTCTCCTTTCTGTGATCCCTGTGGCCAGCACACCCCAGGCATCCATGCCTTTCTGTACCCGCTTTCACCTCTTTGTGTAATTTGGGGGCAGCTTTTAAATAACATGTCCACTGACTTCTATTTTCCTTCTAAACATGTGCTTTCTGACAGGGTGGCTTTAGGTTGGACCGTGTGCTGCCCCTGGCCTCCGTGCTCACAGTCTTTGTTTCCTGTGCCCAGTTGTCCCTGTGATCCTGAAGGCACTGACCTATGAGGAGAAGCGGGGCTCCTGTAGCGTGGGCACCAACGTCAGGGACGCTGCCTGCTACGTGTGCTGGGCCTTCGCGCGCGCCTATGAGCCCCGGGAGCTGCAGCCCTTCGTGGCCGCCATTTCCAGGTAAAGTACATGGCGGGGTCGGATTTGCCCTCGGGTTGTGCCTGGGAAGCAGCTGGTGTGGCACCTTTCCCACAAGAAGTAGGTATTAATGAGCTGATAATAGGATTTTAAGAGAGGTCTGTAGAAAAGCAACAGCTGAAGAGTGGAGTTCCTTTTTTGTGGGTAAAGAGTTCAAGCCAGAAGTGTTTAGGAGGAACGTCCTAGAGGCTTTGGTCAGCCTCTGGCCGGCGGATGCTTAGATAAAGGGGGTCGGTGTGGAGGAAGTGCAGGTGGGGAGCACGTGAGTCGGTCAGGCGGCTTGTGCGTCTGTGTCTGAGTGTCTGTGCCGCGAGAAATTCTGTCACCTTGGCCGGAGCTCCTGGAGCTGGAGAAGGAGGCTGCATTTTGTCCCGCCTTAATTTTCTAATTTTTATGGACTTGCACTTGAAATCATCAGTACCTTTGAAACAAAAATCAACACTCTTCTGGACAGGTTTCTGAGGTAGAAAAATACATCTTCTCTGGTTTCTTGGCGAAAGAAGAGAAACAAGCAGGCTCGTGGCCCCACCAGAACCCTCTGTGGACTGCGGCATGTCTGGGCCGCTCGGCCCTCAAACTTGGCTGTGCAAGCCCAGCTGAGCCCCCCGAGCCGTCTGGGCACCTGTGACGTCATGTCGCACTTTTAGGCTCTGGTATTTTGTTGCTTGGGAAAAGTGTAAAACATGGGTGTTCCCAGTAGAGTGAATTTTTAAGTTAATTTTTGTACTCTGATTTGTTACTCTGTTTTTTGGACTAAACTAAGTTCCTTTCATTTGAAGAATGTCAGGTCCCCACTTCTTGTGCCTTACACGGCCAGGGGAGGGGCTCTGAGCTCGGTGGCAGCCTCAGTGTTAGTCATGTGCAAAATACTTTCCTGACCGCTTTTACTAGGAAACGGATTTCAGGATGGTGCGCAGGTCACAGGTCGCAGGTCGTGGCAGGTGCCTTGACCTGGGGAGGTTGGGGGGTGGGGGAGGTGCTCCCCCAAGGTCTGTGCGCCAGGACCTGCAGGGCCTGGGAAGCCAGCTCCTCCTCCTCAGGCGTCCCTGGGTGCCTGCGGGAGCTGCTGGCCCATCTGGCACCCAGCACGCCCAGAGGGCGGCCAGCGCCTCGGCTCCTGCAGCTCCTCCGTGTGGAGTAGAGGACTTGGGGACTGGAGTGTCTCTCCCTTCTCACTGCTGTCCTATTTCCCCAGGATCTGAGGGCCGGGAGAGGGGCCTCAGGCCTGTTTACACCAGTGACATGTGGCCAAGGCCTCTATCGCCCAATCTTGACTCTCCCGTCAAAGCAAGGCCTCCAGAGGAGCCTGAGGATTCTGATCCCGGTTCAAGGAGATAAAGCGCTTCCGAGGAAGTTGTAGAGAGGCCTGGCTCTCCCGAGCTGTGTCCGCCGGGGGGGGGGCGCGCAGGCCAGAGCGAGAGGGCAGTGGTCTGGCGAGAAGCTGTCCTGCCACGCAGCTGGCCCAGGGGCGGAGGACGGCTGCGTGCACCCGCGTCCCTCACTCGTCCCCGGCTGTGGCTGCTGCTGACCCTCCGGAGCAGCAAGGGCCAGGCTGCCCCGGGGAGACCCTGCCAGCTCCCGGGCCCTGTCCCCTCCTCGCCACCTCTGCACTTGTTCTCCCCGGTGCCGAAAACCGGCGTGAGGGCGGGCACTGCCTGCTGCTTCCTTGTTCTGCTTCTCACCTCTTTGGAAGTTGCTTCTGTAACTAGAGAACGAGGCAGAAAATGTGCTTACTGTTGACATCGGTCACAGGATGCTGCTGCGAGGTGTGGGTGGGGACTGTGGTTCTTCCTGTTCCACTGAGGACAAGCAAGGGGCAGTGCTTGAGGACACTCGGCCAGAGTCTCCCAGCAGACAGGTGCTGGGACAGGCCAGCGGCAGACGGCCAGACCCAGCTCGCACAAGGGTGCGGCCCGCCTCTGTGCTGAGAAGCCCTGACAGCCTGCTCTGCGGCGGACACGACACACAGCGCTTCCGGGATCCTGGCTCTTCACATGGTCATTCCTGTTTCAAAGTGCAAATGACCCTAACACACTTGCTTTTCAGTTTAACATTTGTCTGAGAGCTGCAAGCTTCACAGGAATCTGTGCCCCTCCTTTCTTGAGGGACCCTCTTTGGTCCAGCCTGATGGGAGAAGTGGGATCCAGGGCTGAAAGGTCACCAGAGGAAATGGGACTGGAGCGAGGCTTCACTCCCCTGGACAGAAGGAGCCCTGCACGCGCAGAGCCGCACAGAAGGGCGAGCGGCCATCATTCCCACTGTTCTGTACTTTGGGGACAGATTCTTATGGCACCTCAGGGTCTCAGCTGTAACGTCCCCACTGATGCATGTGGGCCCAGGCTTCTCGCCCAGGGCTCGGCTTTTGGGAAAGAGGCTCTTGCGCTTTCTGCATTTACATAGCTTTACTGTCACACACCAATCTCAATGGTGATTTTATAAAGTGAAGTATCAGTGAGTGGAGAGACTTGCTGATGAATGTTAAGCCTGGCCTTAGCGTGACACAGTATGGAAGTTGGGTTGGCTTGAGTGTATGGGTCCAGGCATTGGCAGGTCACAGGCCCCTGGACCCTTGGACCAGCCTGCACAATAACGGGTAGTCTCCTTTCTCCAGAGTGTGCTTCCTGCACAACGTGGGGCTGAGGTTTTGGAGGCTGAGAGGCACTGGCACATCTTACTGCAGGGTCACCACCATTTTCCAGAGAAGCAAAGACAGACTTGGGGCCCAGGGAGCTGGCTCTGTACTGTGAGAGGGTCCTGACCTCTCGACTCACTTCTTGGCATGTGGCACTTGGTAAGAGGGCTTCCAAGGGACTGCCCACCGCCAGATTCGTCCGCCCAGGTTGGTCTGCTCTCGTCAGAGTGAGCGTGCCTCTGCAGAATGCTTGTTGCAGAGAGGGTGGGGCTGAGCCCTCTCCTTAGAGGTCTTGGGGAGCCTTGCAGGGCCCCACTGCGTGTCTGGAACGCATCGGGAGAGTGTGGAGCTGGGTGTTCAGAACACTGACTATCCTGAGCCGGGACTCATTTTGAGCAAGTCGCTGAGCACGAGGGACCAGAGAGCAGTGACTGTGGTGGAGGCCCGTGTCCTTCCACGGAGACCCCCTAGGTTCCAGTGGGTCCTTCAGTCTTGAGGAGATTGGCTTCCCCGACTCCCTGGCTGTGCCCGAGTGATTGCTGGGAACACAGGCATGGAGACCAGTAGCCGGCAGGGGGGTCTGGAGACTACTGGTTCATCGCCTTTCTAATTTCTCCTAACTTTCCCAGGAGTGTCTGCGAAAAAGGCCCATCTTGTCCCCTCTCCCTGTGCCCATCCCGGGATTGGATCAGCCAGTACCCTTTGGAGCTGTGCCCGGCAGGCTCTCAGGCCAGTTTAGCAGGTTCTGAGGGAGTCTGTGCCCTAGCTCTTCCCGTCCATCTGGACTGCGGGCATCCGGGGGCGGGAGGGCGGGTGGGAGGTGAGTCACGGTGCCGAGGAGCCTGGCGGACGCTGCCTGCGCGCGCCTCCCTGCCCCACTAGTATCGGTTGGGGTGTGGCCTTTGAGATCTGCCTCCGTTGGTTTGTAATAAGTGACCACATTTTAATTGTCAGCCTTTAAACCCATTAATCTTGGCTCATGATAAAACCGTGATATCTTTAATTGTACTTTCACAAACTCTCCAGTGGATCCTGCAAAAGTAGGTAGTTGAGATCTGAACGACATTCTGGAAATGAAATAGAAATACCTGATGAAAGGAACCGGGGTGGTAGTAACAGCAAGGAGGCAGGCCTGGGCTCAGTGCAGGTGGCCAGAGAGGGGGTCACTCTGTGGCCCTCACCTCCTCACATGGCCACGAGACGGGGGGCTCACCTCCGGGGTTAGCTGCCCACCTTCCTGAAGGAACGTGGTTCTCTCCCTCCTGGTGAATATGCACAGACCTTCTCTGTTTTAGAAATATCAGAAAGGAGGTTTTTAGATAGATTCAGTCACATTTTGAAATTGTGTTGGTTAGTTTGAAAAACTCACCATCCTCCCTCCCTTCCTGTATTTTGAGAGAGACCGTGCCAAGCACAAGCGATGGAGAGACAGAGAGGGAGAGAGAATCCCAAGCAGGCTGCACCATGTCAACACAGAGCCTGGCTTGGGGCTCACTCCCACGACCCTGGAATCATGACCTGAGCCGAAATCAAGAGTTAGATGCTCAGTTGACTGAGTCACCCAGGCGCCCCTAAAAACCCATATATCTTAAGCATTATATATAATAATTATTTTGTGGAAAAGTAAGTAGGCCTTCCTGAAAAGCCACACATAATTTAGGAACAATGAAACACAAAGTTGAAATGGTCCCGAATGGTTGTGCGTTCTCCATACCAATAATCAGAAGCTAATTTGCAAGGAGAAAAAAGGAGCCGGCTGTTGCCAGCATGTGTGTTGGTTGTCACCTTCTCGTGATTTCCTCACCTGAAACTCTTTTGTAAGCCAAGCCCCTGCTGACATCAGCGCCGTAGGGCCTCCTGCGCCAGCAGCAGCCCACTCAGCCTGCGGAGCCAGCCCAGCGAGCAGCTGGCAGCGTGGGCAGTGCCTGGGGATCGAGAGTCCCAGATCTCTTCCTCGAGGGCAAGATTGTCCTGAAAAATCAGGAAATGGCAAGCGTTGCTCAAAGCTACGTCTTGTTCTCACTCAGCGTTTCTTAATGGCACACTTCCAGAGGGAAGAGAACCCTTTTGTTTTTCAAGAAAAGTTAAATGGCGGTTAGTGGCCAGGGTGCACTTACCTGTCCACCTGGCAAACACACTGCCTCTGCTGGGGCTCTGCCGGGACAGAAAAGTGCTTGAAAAGTTTCTTGTGTTTTACTGTCGTATTAGCTGGTATGAGCTGTGGTTCTTAAGACTTAGAGAAGGAAGTTTCGGCCATGGGCAGGTCCTGTGTTTTACTCAGAAAGTGGTGTGATTTGACAGTGTGGATGGGTAATAAATTATTAATCTGGTACCTATCTAAAAAAAGTTCCTTTGCTTCACAATGACAGGATTAGTTACTTGGGGTAAAAACAGTGTGTTTTGCCTTTTTTTTTTTGCTATAAAATATTCTGTAGGCTAACAGAAATTGAGTTTGGGGTGAGACCTGCTCTCTGCTGTTCCTCCTGAAAACCAGGTGCCTGGAGCTCAGGGCAGGTGGAGGCATGCAGCCCCCTGGCGCGGACAAGAAAGAAAGTCCCTTTCTGTTTGACACAGCCCATGTCTCTGTGTTGGGAAATCCTGGTGAAGTATCACTGAAGCTCCTGCAGCGAAAGCAAACAGGTGAAGACACCAGAGACGCGTTCCAGCCCGACTGAGGCCCGGCAGGCAGCGTGTGTGGCTGGCCTGGGGCCGCTCTGCACATCCCCTTTCTAAGTGTGCAGTGAGAGCTGGTGACTCACGCACTGGGCTCCGTCCCACTGCGGAGAGGGGTCCTCAGAAGAACACATGGACCCTGGGCCTGTGGGAGCTTCCACATTTATATTTGGCTAATATTCCCAGACCTGTGTTTGTTTGAAACATGCTGGTATTTGTAGATAAGCCAGTTTTGTTCTGAAAGTGTTAAATTAGACTGGTTTTAAAAATTTAATCACAATAAAAAATATTTGGGGCACCTGTGTGGCTCAGTCAGTTGAGCCTCTGACTTTGGCTCAGCTCATGATCTCATGGTTTGTGGGTTCGGGCCCCATGTCAGGCTCTGTGCTGACAGCTCAGAGCCTGGAGCCTGTTTCAGATTCTGTGTTTCCCTCTCTCTCTGACCCTCCCCTGCTCATGCTGCCTCTATCTCTCTCTCAGAAATAAATAAAACATTAAAAAAAATAATAAAAATAAAAGCTAAAACACAGTGTCTGTTTAAAAGCTAAAGGCTGTATTTTAAGAGGCATTGCTCTATTTGTCCTCCTTTGTTTCATGAAGTTTGCTAGAACATCAGTAGAGCAGAGAACGTTTTCAGCCATTTAGCGTGTGAGTGCAGAGGCCAGCTTGTCTGCAGGTGACGCGGTGCAAGTCCCTTGTTCAGGTTCCCCGGCCGCAGCTAACGTGGCCCTTTAGAGGCCACTGTGTGGGAACGCGCTTCCTGTGACCACACCACAGTGTGCTCAGCGACAGGATGCAGGGCCTCTCACACCCCAGAGGTGGACACCGCGTGCTGCACTTAGTTCATTCTGCTCGGGGTTACGTAGACATAGAAGTTTCTGGGGCTCCCATGGTGCATGGTCTTGGCCAGATGTCCCTCTGTGGCAAGTAAGTGCCGTTGCTGAGTGGTGTGCGCTGTGCCTGGCGGGGCTCCCCTCCCAGCTCGAGGTGCTGGGGCCCCACCAAGTCCCCTGAAGCCGAGCAGGACGGGTGTGAGCACGTGTCTTGTTCCACGGGGCTCCCTTGGGTAGCTGCATGGAGCCCCCACCCCTCCGAGTGGCTGCCTGCTGTGGTTGGGGGGGGGTTGCTGAACGGAAGGGAAGTAGCTCTCGCTCATGAAACAGAGCTGCTCCCGCGGTCGTCTGGAACTACCGTGGCCCTGTCGCAGAACCGGCCCGAAGGCGGGTCCGCTGTCCTGGCGGCCTGAGGGGCTCAGCTGGAAGCGGATTCGGCCTGTCTTGAGTGGGGCCGGAGCGCCCACGGGAGGGCGGGAGGAGCCGGTGTTGCTTAAATGCACCCGTCACTTAGCAGTACCGGGTTATGACTGGCTTGTGGCTGCCGCTTCTCTACACGTGTTCTTCTCTCTCCTTGTTGATCATTTAAAAATGATAATGTAGGGCAGGTTGATCGATAGGACATTTTAAGAATTCGGTATAAAATAGTAATATTGAAATATGTACTTCTGGCAGTATTGGCTGGATCCAGAGTCAGGAAGCTTTAAGTCTGCCTTTCTCTTGTGTCAGATGTTAGAGGAAAGCAGAAGTTCTTATGATTCTCTTTTCCTAGAGGACGTATCGTCTTATGGATTTTATGAAAAAGCAGCTCTTGGGGCGCCTGGGGGGCTCAGTCGGTTGGGCGTCCGACTTCAGCTCAGGTCACGATCTCAGGGTTCTTGGGTTCAAACCCCGCGTCGGGCTCTGTGATGACAGCTCAGAGCCTGGAGCCTGTTTCAGAGTCTGTGTCTCCCTCTCTCTCTGACCCTTCCCCTGCTCATGCTGTCTCTCTCTCTCTCTCTCTCTCTCTCTCTCAGAAATAAATAAAACATTAAAAAAAATTGGAAAAAAAAGCAGCTCTTATTTAATGTAACTGTAGTACTAAAATTTCCATGAATTCTGAGAATATATGTGGGACAACATACCACATATTTTTGTTGAGAACGGTAGTTAATGTAACTTTTAGTTATTGAAAGATCACACTAACACTCAGTTTAACGATTTCTATGATTGTATTAACAAAAGCCATTATGATGCTGACATAGAATTAATCTTAAAATGTTCCTACTAAAGTCAGGTGACTTCTCCCTAGTTTTAAGCCCAGTTATTATTTGAACCTCATTTCGGCTGCAGTTTATGGTGAAGAGAGTTTAGGGGAGAGAGGGAGTGAGTGCTGGTGATTGAGTTTTGCTGAAGTGACTTTCAGCTTCACCCGTGAAAGGACCCCAGACACTGAAATCTTCAGATGCTTGAATCCTGTTTAGAATTCTACTTTTAAACCACCTCGTTCCTGGAAGAGGGGGAGAGGCTCCCGGGGGCCCTGCACCACCTCCCCCCGTGTTAGTACCGCTCAAGCCACACGGGAGAACGCGTGTCCTGTTGTTTCTCGTCGGCAGCCGGGGCGCGGTGGCCGTGGCGGCGTCATGGCGGGGCCCAGCCCAGACTCTGTGTGCGGGATGCTGGCCTCGGTCTCCTGGCTGAGGAGCCGTCTCACGCTAATGGGATTGTCTTCCGTTGCGTGTCGTCGGGGCGCCGGGACCGCGTCCTTCCCCGTTCTCCCTGCTCTGGCCACCAGTGTCTGCGCCCACCCACGGGTCTTGCCTGTGTCAGGGGCACGATGACTCTCAAAGGGAAAGGGCATCCACTCTCCTCTTTTACCCTCGGGCCTGTTGACCGACACTCGCTGAACAGGCCGCTCGGATGGCTCGTCTTTGGCTGTTGGGAGTGGTTTCATGTTGGCTACGGTGTCCTTTCGGTAGGACTCGGACTTTTCTCATTTTTTGGAACACCTTGCTTCCTGGCATTACAGCCCGGGTACTCTTGTTCCCTTGCCCCATCCCCGGAATCAGCTGCGTCCCAGGCTTTGTATTTCCGTCCGAGACCTGGACTCTGCTCACACTCCCTGATATGTGAGCACCAACCGTTGAGCGCCCCCGCGTCCGTCTGTGTGGACCCTGCCAGGCCATCACCCCGCCTCCGCGCTTTCTCCCACACCCTCTCGCTTCCTCCTCCTGGCTCTCCTCGGCTGCGTGTTTTCTTGAGAAGCACATCTCCTCACCCGCCCCGTCAAGGGCCACACAGCTGGCCTGTTTAATGCAAGCACATTCCCTTGGCCATTGGGGTCCCCCACTTCCTGGTGATTTCTTTTACATTTGCTGCAGACTGTTCTGCAGGTTTGGCAGATTCAGAGTTGGGTGCCACAGCTGTAACCCCACGGTGGTTCTGTTTTTCCCAGGTCCCTCACTCTGCCCCCAGCACTCAGCCGTCCCGACCCCTGGCCACAACCGGACTGGGCTTTGGGCCCTGCTATACCACCATTTCTAGAACGTCTTCTCTCTAGACACCTATTCCATGTGGACTTTCTGCTTAGCAAAATGATGTAGCTTCACCCGAATTTTCACACGAGTTGATGCCTCATTCACTCTTTTTTTTTTTTTAATATTTTTATTTATTTCTAGGAGAGAGAGAGAGAGAGACAGCGTGAGCAGGGGAGGGTCAGAGAGAGAGGGAGTCACAGACTGAAACAGGCTCCAGGCTCTGAGCCGGCAGTCAGCACAGAGCCCGAAGCGGGGCTCGAACCCACGAACCGCGAGATCATGACCTGAGCGAAAGTCAGACACTCAACCGACTAAGCCACCCAGGCGCCCCTCCACATTCACTCTTAATACGCGGGAGGATTTCACAGTTTGCGTGTGGAGGAAACTAGTCTGACTCCAGTCTCTCTGGGCTTGGGACCATGGTGTCGCGGGGTGGGTTCCCTTTGTGGGTTGTGGGGGAGGACCCCTGCCTCTCCAGGCTTCCAGAGTTGCTGCGTTCCTCGGCTCGTGGCCCTTCTTTGCCTTCACAGGCTTTACCTACACAGCTGGCAGCTTTGGGCCACGTCCTCGGGCTGCACCTGTCTGGTCTCCTCTGCCTCCTGCTTCCATCCCCGAGACCTTCGTGACTGCACGGGTCTGTCGCCGTGGCCTCCCTTACTGGCTGCTGTGATCGTACCTGTAGCCGTAAGCGCCCCTGCCAGCCAGCGTCACGTGCGTACAGGTTCCGGGGCCAGCGGCTGGACATCTGTGCAAGGGGGCGTTAGTCTGCCGTCACGTGGTGTTGACAGACATGGTGTAGCTGGAGGGACTTGCCGGGTTCAGGGGTGGCTATTGAGGCTGGAAGAGCTGAAAAATGCGACGTGCCGCAGGAGGAGGAGGAGGAGGACTGGGATGTAAAGTTGGAGCGTGATAGGAGACGGAAGTTCTGGGGTCACCCTTAGAAACCACACCGACGCCAGTCCTGCCCCAGATCCTTGTTTGCTGCCACCAGGGCCACGCAAAGTCAGACAGCTGCTTTCTGCCTCATCACCAGCAGTGGGTGCGGCGGCCTCAGGGAGCGGGCTTCGCACGGAGCCAGTCCGGGTGCGGCTGTGGCTGGCTTGGGCTGGCCGGGCCGCCTGGAGGACGCTGCGCGCCCCGGTAGCTGTTCTTTGTGTTTGGCTGGGTTTCTGACGAGGGGCAGGGCCTCCGAGCTCCCCTGGCTCTCTGTGCGCGTCCCCGTAGCACACGCTCATCGTCACCACAGGGAGCTCTCCCCGGGCGCTCCAGGCGCTGCTGGTTCTCGTCCTGTGGGCACCCAAGTGCAGGCCGAGCACGTTCTGCCCCCCGGCCGCTGCGCGTGGCAGCTCCTCTCCTTTGCAGGCACTCCGATGTGCACCCCTCACGTGGCTCTCGGGGCCCTGGGTTTGGCCACCCGTGGTGCTGGGAACTCGCTGCACACGGCACACTGAGCAAATGAAAGAGGCTCCTGAGTCCTGCCACAGAGTCTGTCCTTTCAGAGACTTCCTTCTAAGTCATCGTTTTCCTTCTTTTTCACAGCGCCCTGGTGATTGCCACGGTGTTTGACCGAAACATCAACTGCAGAAGAGCAGCCTCTGTGAGTTGTCCTGGTGGCATGGGCGGGCTCTGCTCAACAGGCCGTGCGCTCCTGGACACTGCCTGAGCGTGGCGTCCAGGAAGCCAGGCGGTGGGGTGCCAGTTGGCATTTCCTCCTGGTTTCGGGGAGGGGGGAGGGAGGGAGTGGTCTTTATCCTGGGAAGTGGGGCCAGGATTAAACGGCCCGCCCCCAGCCTTGTCGAGCCTTGTGGGTGGATGGCCTTTGCTCGGAGAAGGAGGAGAAGGTGGGCTCTGTGGCTGTGACCTGAGTGTGATGGCAGAGCCAGTGGCTTGAGCCACACGAGGAGCTACTTCCAAGCAGAGGTTAGCTCAGCTTTGCGTGGTCACGCTGGGCCTGGGGCCTCACTGGCCATGCCTGGTGGCCCCAGCGGAGCTTCATGGGTTTGAACACTGGTCCTGGTAACCTTTGGGGTGTGTTTTGTGTGCAAGAGCTTTCAGCAGGCTACACGGTTGCTTGCGAAGGGCACTGACCAGGAGCCTTTGCACGGACATTTCGTTGTTCCTCTACAGCTGGGCTGCGGCCTTGAGCTCTGCTTTGGGGGTTCCTGTGGGTGCTAGTAGAGGCGATGGCTGCTGGGCCTGGGCCCAGGAACTCTCTCTGGCAGTGTCCATGGCGGTACCCTGGCTTTACACAGGGGTGTCTGACTGGTGGTCAGTCACTTAGGTCAGGCTCAGACACGGGCTGGTGGAGGTGCAGAGGGACCGGAAGCCAGGGCCAAGAGTAGCTGGTAGCTGAGGCGACAGACTTTCTGGAGATGAGAGCCTTTGCTCAGGTGCAGACCAGCAGCTGCCCAGGCTTTAAGAGGCGAAGAATGGACATAAAGGCAGTGCTTCAGAAAGACGTGGGGTGCAGCTGGCTGGGTGGGGGGAAGCCAGGAGGGCCCTGGTGCAGCTGAGGTTTGGTCTCCGTGTGGTTGGGGCCAGAGGGAGACCTGCAGGCGGAGGGGCCGAGCGGAGAGGTGCCGGGGCCTCGGAGGGCCTTCTGTGAGCCCTTGGTGTTGTCGGAAGTGGGGTTCTCCTCTGTGGGGACACGAATGCGTTTTGTGGATGGTTAGGCTGAGGGGCTGGATTGAGGACCCCGTGCTGGGGAGAGGATAGAGCTGCCCACCTTGCCCTGGGGTCCCCGCTGCATCATGGGAAGGCAGGTCTTCCCGGCTCAGAAATGGGCACTCCCCAGGGGACACGTGGGCGAGTTGGGAGGGCCTTGCTCGGGAGAGCTCTGCCCACAGACATGGAGGCTGAAGCTGACTTTAGGTGTCCAGAGGGGAGCAAACACACGCTTTTGGGGGTGGGTGGTAGAGAGAGAGTGGACGAAGCATCTGTGCCCCGTGGCACGGTCCAGATGGAGGCCAGGCAAGTTTGTGAGAACGAGGACGCGGTGTCTGCTAGAAGAAACGGATCGTCACTGAGTGGCTGCCTGTCAAAATGCACGTTTGTAATTTGAACACTCACATCAGTAAGATTATTACAAATCAAAGGAAGAAGATACTGTGGAGGAGCCTCTGACTAGTGATGCAGGATGGCAGTCGGCTTGGGCCTGCTGCAGACCAATGGCAGAACTCACAGGTGTGCTCAGACCGCCTTAAGCAGATGGGCACTGCTGTAAACTTGGGGTTTGGGAGAATCAGCACCTGCTGGGCTTGCTCCCACGTGCCCTGGGGACACGTTTTGGGACTATTAGTGTCACACTCAGCCTGGGACTGTGCAGGCTGGAGTGGCTGGGGGCTGGGGAAGTACCTGGCTTAGGTGGTAGAGGACGGGTGGTAGGCAGTAGCATGGTGTGGCCATCCAGGTGAGGTGCCCACGTGCTCCGTTCCTGAGAGGGCCAGGGCCTGCTGCTTCCCCATGAGAAGGAAGCCATGGCGGGCAGCCCTCGGCCACATCTCTGCCATTCCCAAGGGCCTGCTTCCCTGGGCCCCTGACACCATGCGCTGGCCTTGGGCTGTAGACCCAGTTCCCAGGCCTTTTCTCGGGGTTCCTGTGGGGCGGCAGCTCTGAGGTGGGGATGGTCCGTGGGACCTGCACCCACAGCTGGCTCGGTGGGAGGGAGGTGTGGGTGTGGCTGGACCTTCGCCTCACTCTTCCTGGTGCGTGAGCTCACTTGTCAGGCTCGGGGCGGGGGGCAGCGGCGGTGGCATGTGCTACCCACGGCTCTGCACACAGGATCTCGTCCTCTGTGAGGAAGAGAAAAGCTTACTGTTTCCTCTCCAGTCTTGATGCCTTTTATTTCTTTCTCTTGCCTAAGAGGCTGGTAGGAGGGGCTGCGGTTACCCCGCTGAGCAGAGGGGTCGAGGCAGACAACTGCCTGGCTCTCAGTCTTGGGGACGTGCCAGCTCTCACTGTTGAGTGCACTGTTTGCTCTCAGGCTCTTGTGAGTGCACGTCAGCAGGGTGAGGAAGTCCTGCTAGTTTGTTTTGGGGTGTGTATGTGTGTGTTTTAATCATGAAAGGATGTTGGATTGTGAGATGGCCATGTGGTTTCTGTCCTCACTTCTGTTAATGTGATGAACCCTCTGAATTGATTTGCAGGTATTGAATCAACCTTGCATTTCTGCTCATCTTGGTATAATCCTTCCTTATTTGTTGAATCAGCAAACTGTTGAGATTTTTGAGTCGGTATTTGTAAGGGGTATTGGTCTGTAGTTCCCAGGTGTTGAGTATTTTTGTCTGGCTTTGGAATTAGGGTGATCTGGCCCCAAGAAAGGAGTAGGGAGTGTTTCTTCCTCTTGTGTTTTGTAGAAGAATTTTTAAAAGATTGATATTGTTCTTTTTCTACTTTCAGTGTTTGGTGGAAATCACCAGTGAGCCTTCTGAGCCTGTTTTGTCTTCTGGTTCCTTGCAAGTATTTTAAGGCATTAATTCAGTTTGGTTGGCGTGTCTGTTTGTCCTAGTGAAAGAACTTGTCTGTCCGTCTGCCAGGTGCAGCACTGGGGACATCCCTTCTGCCTCTTGTCATGCTGTTCTCTCGGTCCCATGTCACCAGGAGGATGGTTGGTGCCGGGCCCTGGCTCGCATGTGCCCACTTCCTGGTGACACGCGGCAGGTGTTCCACAGACTTGTGTCTCACGAATGGGTGAGCACGGACCCAGGGGCCAGCGTGGCACCCTTTGCTTGAGTGATGTAGACGGAGCGTGGGCCCCCCTCACATGCAGGGGCTCAGTTGGAGGGTCCTGACAGTACCTGCCTTGTGTACCCCGAAGTAGGCCTGGTAGAAGAGGCAGTTGGTCTCCAGCCCTTTAAAACTTTGTTCCAAGAGAAAGCTGGCCAGCAAAGGTGGTGTCTTCTGTGCTCATGCAGTTCTGTCTCTCTTGTCTGGAGCATCAGGAAGCCCCATGACTCCTTGAGAAGCCTTCACATTCTGCCCCGACGCTCACCCACAGGCAGTAATCGTGACACTCTTCCAGACACAGCGATGGCTCTTTGTCAAACAAAAGTAGCCTTTACATTTTCTGTTGACTTCAAAGTCATACATTTTAATGGGGAGCAGTAGTAAAATCACAGCACTGATTCCTTTATAAACCTGAGAAAAAGGTGAAACAGACCAGAAATCTTTTTCTTTTTTAATTTGTTTTTCAAGTTAGAATTAAAATCCTTTAAAACGAGCAGGATGTTCTTTGCGTGGGACATCACCTGGTACGCCTGCCTGTCTAGCAGATGCACAGTGAGAATGGTGGGGGTAAAGAAGAGGCATCCGGTGAAGCTTCTGAAAGCAGGATTGATCCTTGACAACTGGGATTAAGTTCTGCTGTGGACCTGCTTCCTCTGGTGAAGGCGTGTCTTGCCCTTTGTGGCCTGTTCGTGCTCACGTTTCATGCTTTCTGCGCTGGGTCGCTCCTGCTCGTGGGCAGTGGTTACCGAAGTTATGAGGGCCTGTGCCTGTGCGCCGGCCTGAGGACAGGTCACCCTGCCCACCCAGGGACCATGGGGTGTGGGTGCACGGAGGGTTTGCTGTGTCTCTTCGGACCCTTTCTCCCCAGCGGTTCATGCACCACCGCTTCCCACCTGCGCCCCGGCGACGTGCCTCCTGGTCAGTGACAGTGACGGTTGGAGTGCCCGTGTGCCAGGCTCCAGGGGGCCTCGATGCCAGGCCTCTGAGGATCTGGGTAGGGTGGCAGAACAGAGACCGACCTGGTTAATTAGGGCAAATGCATTTGTGAACCCGTGACACGCTTACGATCACATAGTGGTTCTGTTCAGTGTTAGCTGCTCTGCACGTTGGAAGGTGCTCACCAGCCCCCCAAATGTGTCATCATTTTGAGAAAACTTGTCCCTCTGCCAGGAAGGAGGGAGCAGTGCAGACGGTGTTTGCCCCTAGGAGGTTCAGGGTGAGGAGAGAGAGGGAGCTGGGGGGGCCTTGCTTCATCCACGGTTACACTGCCCGTCCTGAAAGCCCACGCGTAGCTAAAAGTCCTGCAGAGTCTTTTGCATTGAGCAGCGGTATCTGGTGTTTGGTCTCCTGCGTCCCTATGTCTGACTCTCTGACTGTTTGCTTCCGTGTCTCATGGACGGAGTCGTCCGGCGTCGGCCCGCTCCTTGCCGGTCGGCCCTGGTGCCGGCAGAGCCACAGCTGTGCGCATCATTTGCATGTTGTGGGACCTCTGGGTTGCGTCTGGTTTTACACTGTTTTCAGAACTGAGCTGCTGTGAACAGTGTACGGGTTCTCGTGTGAACGTGACTTCTCTTCCTCCTGGATAAACGGCAAGAGCCCCGCGGCAGGTTGAGGGTTGTTGCGTGTTTAGCCCCGTGTCCCCCAGGGCCCGGGCCCTCTCCCCTTCCCGCTGGTGGTCTGTTGGGGATCCAGTTCTCCTGCAGCCTTGCTGGCCTTTGGGGTCGCCGTCCGATGGGGGTCCCACGGGCCGTGTGGCGATGCCTCAGTGTGGTTTTAGGTGGCCCTCCCCTCTCCATTGTTTTTGCCCCTGCGCCTCCTCTTTGGTGAGACGTCTGTGCAGGCTTTCTACCCGTTTCCTCGTTGGCTGGTGTGAGCATTATTGTGTGGACTTCACTAAGCTCCAGATGCGAGGGGCTGCCTCGTTGGCGCGTGGCTCGCGGGCTCTCCTCCAGGTGGTGGCTTCTGTCCTCCTGACCAGGCAGGGCATGGACCAGGAGTTTTAAAGTTTGATATGATTAATTTGTCACTGTTTATGGTATGGAATATGTTTTTGGTGTCCAGTCTCAATTCATGACCTGGCCCCCGGTCCTAAAGGTGTTCTCTGTTTTTCTGTTCTGTTGCGCCCCTCTGTGTGTCCGTCCTCTGTGTCCCCATGTTCCCCGACCTCCAGGCTCCCCAGCGGCGACCCCTCACCGCTCTTCTTCCGGTTGCTTTCTCTGTTCCAGGGTTGTGCTTTTCCACACAAATCTTGTATGACTTTTTACCTTTTTGATGAAATCATCATAACGGTAAATGTGTTCCTAAATTTTGCATGTTATGTAAATTGACATTATATCTTAGTTTCATTGTTTTTTCTTTTTTTGGTTGGTTTTGTTTTTATTTCTTTTTTTAAAACAATTTTAAATGTTTATATTTTTTGAGAGAGAATGCACACATGAGTGGGGGAGGGGGAGAGAGAGCTGGGGACAGAGAATCTGAAGCGGGTTCTGCAGACAGCGCAGAGCCTGAGTGAAGTTGGATGCGTAACCAACTGAGCCACCCAGATGCCTCTCTTATTTTCTTTAATAAGTTTATTGTGAAGTGTTCAAAATGGTACCTGGCAAACAATGAGTCTCCCTCCTCCCAGTGTAAAGCTGCAGGAGGGCCTGGAGACGACTGGTTCTGGATTTCTGGGACCTGCCAGAAGTGCTGGTTCGGGGCACTCGGGTCTCTGTGCTGCAGTCTCTCAGGTTCCTTTCTGCACCCCTGCACGTGTGCCCTCCCAGGGCCACATTGACTCTGTCCTCTGACCTGTCACCTGCTGACAGCTGCTACCCACTTGAATCCTGCTCTGTCGGGGAACTCTGGGCCCTGCTGCTCTGGGGGAAGCATAGTCAGAGGTGCCCTCTGTGTGGTGGACGGGGGAGGAGGCGTGGCCTGTGGTGCACAGGCTCTGCTGTTGTCACTGCTCAGACAGCCTGGCTGTCACACCTCTGCAGAGCTGGTGAAGGTGCGGGAGGGGGAGCGGGCAGGGACAACGACAGACAGGCCCTTTAAAGAAAGTGCGTAAAAACACTTCATTCTGTTCAAGTATTTTGACTTCAGGGCCTGCATTAGAGGCCAGGGCTTGTCTGAGGCAGCCGCTGGGGAAGGCAGTGGCGGGTGGGGGTCGGGGGAGGGGAGCCGTTTTTGTTCACCGTTGCCAGCTTCTGTCCCAGAGTTCCCAAGAGGGGGATTGTGTGTTGGGCTTTGATCTGACCGACTGACTCTGTCCTCACGCCTCTATCTAGGGCCTTGAATTAGGCATCAGTGAGAAGCTGGCATTCACATCTAAAGGATGTTTTTCAGGATGTGTCTGATTTTATAAATGTGAATTCTTGAATGGTGGTTTAAAAAAGCACCAGGACTTAGAGACAGAATGACAAGTACCCTTGAGGCTCTGATCCACCAACAATGAAGACTTTTATTAAAAAAAAAAAAAAAAAATGAAGCCATGGGTCATTTGTGCTGCACTGTGTTTGTTTTGAGTTTTTCTCTCCTGATGTTTAGCAAAACGCAGACTGACTAACCTGCTCTGTTTGTTCTTCTTTTCCTTAGGCTGCTTTCCAGGAGAATGTGGGAAGACAGGTATGGTTACTTTATGAAGTCTTCGTTGCTGAAACTTCCGTAGATTTAGCAGTAGTAATATCGGAAGCTACAAACTGGGTAGCTTCTTGCATTGTTCGATGTGGGTAAAGAATGTACCTAGAATAAGCTAATATTTAACTCGGTGATGTCTGGTTACGGACCCACTCATGAGGTTATTCAGGGGAGAGTTGACACAAGTTTTAAATAGTATTATGTTTTATGGGAAACCTGATGTGTAAGTAATTTCACACATACACAGAGATCAGTGATCAGAGATCAGTGCCTTATGCACTGCCACCTGATTTCAGCAGTTGCCTGTGAGTGCAAGAGGCATCTGGGTGGAGGAACCAGGCTTCTGAGGGACAGACATGTGATCACTGCCCATCCTGCGTGTGGTAGGAGCCAGCTTCTGGAAGCCAGTGACCCTGTGGCCTCTCTGTACAAGCCAGCACCATTGTGCCCCCTGGTCTTGAACCTCTCATCACTGGTCAGCCTTGGCTGGGTGATGTGGCCTTATCATTGAGTCATTCGTGCTGTGTGTGCCGATGGCCGCCCTGGGTCACGTGGCCGGCCTGGGGGAGAACGGGCAGGAGGCACGTCACGTTGCAGAAGACTCTGAGCTGAGCTCTGGTCAAAGCCCCGGGGTCGGGGGGGTCTGGGCTGGAGGAGGACTGGTGATGGCATCAGCAGATGGTGTCGGGAAGACAGAGACAGCAGTGGGTGCCTGGGTCATGAGGGCAGGAGTCAGGCTGCCAGGCCCAAGGGGAACTCTGTGGAGAAGGCCCGCTCAGGAGCGGCAAGGCAGCCCTTCCTCAGGACAGGAAGCCTCAGGGAAAACACAAGCATTAGCACCCTCTCAGGTGCCCCCATGTCCACGAGGGCCCTTGTTGCAGAACCGGGGGTCCTGGGTTCTGCACGCTGGGTCCATGGTCTCTGGTTTAGTCGCTGTTCTTTGGGGCCACCAGGAACCAGGGTGGGGGCTGACCCTTCTGCTTCCATAGGGGAGGTGATGTTTGGTTCTAGGTGGGAAGTTTTCCCTGGAATCGGCCCAGGAGGCAGTGTGGTCTCACTCCGCAGCTGATTTGTGCTTCCCTCCCCCCGAGTGCCTGTGCCAGCTCAAGGCCTCTCCCTTTCCTGCCCGGCTCAAAGGTGGCTGACACCAGTGTCCTAGGGTGTCACTTAGGGCATGTCCACCTGGGGCCCTGGAGACAGAGAAGGAAGTGGTTCTCTAGGAGAGCTGGTCGGCTGAGGGATATGCCTGTATGTTCAGGCAGCAGGTATGGAGAGCTCCAGAAGGTTCTCTGCCCGGCCAAGTGTAGGGGGTGGGCAGTCAGGCTGCTGTAGTCAGGGAGCCTGCTGGAAGCTGAACTGAGGGGGCTCTGGGCACCCCAATGTCAGAGCCCAGGAGAGAATGGCATCTCTCTGTGCCTGGCTTCCAGCCTGCCGTGGGCAGAGCCCTCGCCCCGACACAGGGCGGTCTGGCACATGGCCATTGCCATGTCCTTTTTTGTGGGGACACTCAGGGTGGGTGGACCGTCAGGGAGAGGAAAGGCCTTACTCACGGTGTAAATTTAGGGGATCAGCCGGGAGCCAATACTCACTCTCTCCACCTCTTCCACACTGATGTTTCC
The DNA here is from genome assembly GCF_003009895.1 of Hyaena hyaena. Classification (NCBI taxonomy): domain Eukaryota; kingdom Metazoa; phylum Chordata; class Mammalia; order Carnivora; family Hyaenidae; genus Hyaena; species Hyaena hyaena. Next base: position 6,387,116 of record NW_024080653.1, read on the forward strand.
CGAGAAAGCAGGGTGCACGTAGCACAGGGTGGGGGGAGCCACAGGCTTTGAAAGAAATGGAGTCTATGCGGCCAGTTCGGTGGTTTGGTGGGAACGTCGGAGAAGGAGGATGTGAGCTTGCTGACATGGAAACTCCCCATCCTGGGGTGAGGTTTTTAGTGACGTGTTCGTGAGAACCACCCGAGTGTGACGCAGTGAGCAGACTCGAAGTGAGCAGATAGTGCCGGCAGACCTTCAGCACGGGGCGGCCACAACCTTCCTTTTGTAAAAAGCGCAGTAGCTGTAAAGCGCAGTGAATGAGGTGTGCCTGGGCTGCCAAAACCTGAAGGTTTTTATGGTGTGGGGCCTAGAGAAGGTCTTAAACATTTTAAGGTTGAAAATGTTTGAGTTCTTTGAGAAAAAGTAAATATTTTTGAGTGGTTCACATAGTATTAGCATAGCAGCTAGCCCGAGATGGTGAGCCATCTGCTGTCGGTCCCCAGTGTACTCTCTCTTCCTAAGCATGAGTGTGTGTGAACGTGATGGTCGACATCCCCAAAATGCCCCTCCTCACTCACGTTGTTTTCTCCCACCTGGCTCTGTAGGGCACTTTCCCTCATGGAATCGATATTTTGACCGCAGCTGACTACTTTGCTGTTGGCAACAGAGCTAACTGCTTCTTGGTTATAAGGTAAGTTTTTAGTGTTCATCACAAAATATAATACTCCCTTTGATTTAGACGTCACAATTTTCCTTCTTCACCCTGGAAGTTTCGCCAAGAGTGATGGAGCTTGTGTGTGGGTTGGAAATGCTCCCAAAACCTTTGTTTCGCTGCTGATTGGACCAGGTGCCTGGGGTGGGATTCTATTTATGTAAAGCTCTAGAAAATGCAAACTAATCCAGAGAGACCTTGGTGGGTTTGGGTGACCTGGGAGGGATGCAGGATCTGCTTATGAGAGGTTTTGCTTGCTTTTTAAAGGGGTGCCAGCACTCTCAGGGGCTCTCAAGAGCCCAGAACGAGCCCTGTCTCGGCCACCCTTCCTCCTAGCCACCCCGTGGTGTGTGTGCTGCCGCCTCTGTGTTGCCTTCTTGGAACACGCTTCCTGCCGGCTGCCACAGACACACGAGTTTCTCAGAGTGAAACCTTGGGTTAGAAGGGATGTTTCTCCTGAGACCTGTTGGTTGGTCTCAGATCCAGAGTCCCAAGAGAGAGAGTTGTCTTGATTGGTTTAGACTGACTCTGCCCACCCTAATCTAATTCCCGGGGTGGGGGGGGGGCGGGGCGGTGGGATTATATACTTCACACAGGCAAAAGTGTTCACCCCTGTGAATAGAGCTGGGGGAAATAAACTCACTTATTCTAGATCTTGGCTTGGACCCAATTCAAAGAGAATAAATCAGGCTTTTTTTTTTTTTTTTTTACTAAAAAAAAAAAAAAAAAAAAAGGTATCGTTTCTTTTTGTGTTTCTGTTTTTTCTTTCCAGCAAAATGTATTTCCCAGGTTGATGGTATCTCTGGGTTTATGAGATGTAAGTAGAAAGGGGTCTGAGAAGTCACCTGGTCAAGGAGTGAATATTGAACATCCTTACCAGGCCTGCACCTGTGTGGTTTCCGTGCTGGGGGGGCCTCTCACTCAGTTCCTCGATGCAGCACCTGCGTGGGAAGGGTCTGGCTTGTCAGCGGTTCATTGCCTTGAACACGAGTTAACCACTCTGCACCCTATGGGTGGGCTCTCGAGCACCCCTACTGTGCAGACTGTGCAGAAGTTCTCTTTCTCCATGACCTGCATGCAGATTTTTTAAAAAAAATGTAGCATCTGGCCTCTTTGTCAAAAAGAGTCTTTGACCAGGGGCGCCTGGGTGGCTCAGTCAGTTAAGCGTCTGACTTGGACTCAGGTCGTGATCTCACATTTTGTGGGTTTGAGCCCTACAATGGGCTCTTTGCTGACAGCTTGGAGCCTGGAGCCTGCTTCAGATTCTCTGTCTCCCTCTCTCTCTGCCCCTCCCCTGCTTGTGCTCTCTTTCTTTTTCTCAAAAATAAACATTTAAAAAAAAAGTCTTTGAGCAAACATACTGTATTTTTTTTCTTTCATAGTTTATTGTCAAGTTGGTTTCCATATAACATCCAGTGCTCATCCCAACAAGTGCCCTCCATGCCTGTCAGCCCTCTTCCCTTCTCCCCCCACCCCCATCAGCCCTCAGTTTGTTCTCAGCATTCAGGTCTCTCATCGTTTGCCTCTGTCCCTCTCCCCAGCTATTTTCCCCCTTCCCGTCCCCTATGGTCCTCTGTTAAGTTTCTCCTGTTCCACTTATAAGTGAAAACATACGGTATCTGTCCTTCTCTGCCTGACTTGTTTTGCTCAGCATAATAACCTCGTTGCTACAGATGGCCAGATATCATTCTTTCTCATTGCCATGTAGTATTCCATTGTATAGATAAACCACATCTTCTTGATCCATTCATCAGTTGATGGACACTTAGGTTCTTTCTTTGTTTTGGCTATTGTTGAGAGTGTTGCTATGAACATTGGGGTCCATGTGCCCCTGTGCATCAGCACTCCTGTATCCCTTGGGTAAATTCCTAGCAGTGCTATTGCTGGGTCACAGGGGAGTTCTATTGTTCATTTTTTGAGGAAACTCCACATTGTTTTCCAGAGACGCTGTACCAGCTAACATTCCCACCAACAGTGTAGGACGGTGCCCGTTTCTCCACATCCTCGCCAGCATCTAGAGTCCTCCAATTTGCTCATTTTAGCCACTCTTGACTGGCGTGAGGTGGTATCTCAGTGTGGTTTTGATTTGTATTTCCCTGATGAGGAGGGATGCTGACTGAGCATCGTTTCTTGGGTCTGTTGGCCATCTGGATGTCCTCTTTGGAGAAGCATCTGTTCATATCTTCTGCCCATGTCTTCACTGGATTATTTGCTTTTCGGGAGTAGAGTGTGGTGAGTTCCTTATAGATTTTGGATACTAGCCCTTTATCTGATATGTCATTTGCAACTATCTTTTCCCATTCCGTCAGTTGCCTATTAGTTTTATGGATTGTTTCCTTTGCCGTGCAGAAGCTTTTAATCTTGATGAGGTCCCAGTAGTTCATTTTTGCTCTTGATTCTCTTGCCTTTGGGGATGTGTCAAGTAAGCAATTGCTGCGGTGGAGGTCAAGGAGGTTGTTTCCTGCTTTCTCCTCTAGGGTTTTGATAGTTGCCTGTCTCACATTCAGGTCCTTTATCCATTTTGAGTTTATTTTTGTGTATGGTGTGAGAAAATGATCTAGTTTCATTCTTCTGCATGTTGCTGTCCAGTTCTCCCAGCACCATCTGTTAAAGCGGCTGTCTTTTTCCATTGGATACTCTTTCCTCCTTTTGTCAGAGATTAGTTGGCTGTATATTTTTGGGTCCAGTCCGGGTTCTCTGTTCTGTTCCATTGGTCTATGTGTCTGTTTTTGTGCCAAGGCCATACTGTCTTTGAGGATGACAGCTTTGTAGTAGAGGCTAAAGTCTGGGATGGTGATGCTTCCTGTTTTGGTTTTCTTCTTCAATATTACTTCTTCAGTATTATTTTGTGGTTCCATACATTTTAGGATAGTTTGTTCTAGTTTTGAGAAGAATGCTGGTGCAATTTTGATTGGGATTGCATTGGATGTGTAGATTGCTTTGAGTAGTAATGACATTTTAACTATATTTATTCTTCCGATCCATGAGCGTGGAATGTTTTTCCATTTCTTTGTGTCGTCTTCAATTTCCTTTATAAGTTTTCTATAGTTTTCTTTTTTTTTTTTTTTTAATTTTTTTTTAATGTTTTATTTATTTCTAGGAGAGAGAGAGTATGAGCAGGGGAGGGTCAGAGAGAGAGGGAGTCACAGACTCTGAAACAGGCTCCAGGCTCCGAGCTGGCAGTCAGCACAGAGCCCGACGCAGGGCTGGAACCCACGAACCGCGAGATCATGACCTAAGCGAAAGTCGGACGCTTAACCGACTAAGCCACCCAGGCGCCCCAGTTTTCTATAGTTTTCATCATACAGATCTTTTATTCTTTGGTTAGGTTTATTCCTAGGTATTTTAAGGTTTTTGTGCAATTGTGAATGGGATCAGTTTCTTGATTTCTTTCTGTTGCTTCATTATTGGTATATAAAAATGCAACTGATTTCTGTATGTTGATTTTGTACCCTGCAACTTTGCTGAATTCATGGATCAGTTCTAGTAGACTTCTGGTGGAGTCTTTTCGGGTTTTCCATGTAGAATATCATGTCATCTGCGAAAGTTTGACTTCTTTACTATTCTGATGCCTTTTATTTCCTTTTGTTGTCTGATAGCTGATGCTAGAACTTCCAGCACTATGTTAAACAACAGTAAACACACTGTATTTTTTAGCATTTTTTTCATCTTTTCTCAACATTTAATGGTCTTTTGCACCTTATCAGTTCTTTCCTGCTTTTGTTCCATTTTCTTTGTTAATATTTGAGTATGTGTTTTATGTGGTAAATTTACCACTTTTCCCTGAGCTTCCTGGATAAAATAAACAGTCTTTAGCATTGGCGTATTTTTCTTATTGCCAAGGTTTCTAAGCTGGTCTAAGACTTACATCTAATTAGTTGTCTGCATTTCATAGAGATGTTTGGCAAAACTTAATCTTGATCAGAGCATGTTCTTTAATAGTGCACTGGTACTCTTAGTGTGGAGGAGAGTCAGTAGTGAGGACAGGGTCCTGCTGTTGGCCTGGCTGGTGTCGGGAAGGGGTGAGGGGCGTGTGGCAGAGGGACCTGGTGTTGGTGGGGACAGCCCAGTAGGGGCGGTGAGGGGTAGCAGGGCCCATGTGGGTGTAGTGGGGGGCTTCTGATCCACAGGGAGGGTTCACATTGTCTTGAGTCCTGGAATGCAGTTTGACACATTGCTCATGGGACGGGGTTCGGTCAGGACCCCTCAGAAGTAGATTCTTCTGGAAATTAGGAATTGAAGCAGGTTGAAAGCAGCAATGAAGACTGTCAGGTGGGGCGCACCACAAATGCCTCACTTTTATTTTTATTTCGTCAGCTTTGTTAAAGTACTGAAGGCACAGGATACCGCATGCCTCTCGCGTACGCTCAGACTCTGTCACCACACCCAGAGTCTCCCCGGGCCCCTTCCCCAGGTCGCTCTTGTCTGCTCGTCACTGGGTTGGTTTGTATTTCCCTGAGTGACGTGAACAGAGTCACTCTGTTTGCGCTGCCTCTTTCACTCTGTACTGGCGACTCGTTCATTCCTTTGTTGCCAACCAGTGCTCCATTGCATGGACACGCCACGTCTGCTCCCATGTCCCCTCGCATCGGGGGGTCTCTGGTTTGGGGCTTCTACAGATAAGGCAGCAGGGGATGCCCGTGTGCCGTCTGTCTGTGGTTGGGTGCTTTCCGTGATTTGAGTTGCCTGCCTAGGGTGGGACAGCTAGACCCTAACTTTCTAAGAAACTGCCAGCTTTTCAAGATGGTGGGCCCATTTCACCTGCCCCCTCACCCCCCATTTCGCAGCTGGCCCTCGGTGTGGCCTGGCTTCCTTGTCCTGGCTGTCCTCGGGGTGTGCCGGAGCGACCGCTCGTCACTGTTTCCCTGAGGACATGGGGAGTCTTTCAGGGGCTTAGTTGACAAATCTTTTGCCTATTTATGGGGTTTCCTTCCTACTGAGAATTTGAGAATTCTTTATATGTTCTGGATACAAGTCCTTTTTCAGATAAATAATCTGCAAATGTTTTCTTCTTATCTGTGACTTGTTCTTTTAGTGTTCTGTATATTCCTGAGATAAACCTTTTTAAAAAGTCACATTTATTCATTTATTTTTGTACACCTATTTCCTTACATAGGTGTACATATTTCATGTACACAAGGCCCCTCTGCCACACACCCCTCTTCATAGGAAGAGTCACCAACATAACACGTGGGTTTTGGTTGGTGAGCGGCCACGTCTGCAGTCAACGCAGGTGCGTCTCCGTCACTCCAGGAAGTGCTTGCGCCCTGGCCCTGGAGACTCTGAGTCGCCTCCTGTGCCCACCCAGTCTGCCGTTTCTGGAATCGGTGTAAATGGATCACGTGGTGTGTTCGCTTTTGCATCCTGGCTTGACCTGTACAGAGTTGTGCTGTCCCGTGTCCCCTACTCGTCGGCCGGTGGCCGCTCGAACCCCTTTGATGTCCGTGTGTGAGCATGGGGCTGTTTTTGTTGGGACACAACCGGCGATCGCTAGCACTTTCTGTTGTATGGGTCTTGCTGCTGGAAGTTTCCGTAGTGGATTTCTGACATCTATGGTCCTGCGAATCCTTCTTGAAACACATTTTGTCATATTTTGCTTTCCAGTAATTTGCACATTCCTGTCATACAAGTTCTTCGAACTCAGGAGCCCTCAGAGCAAACAGTCTCCTCTGCTCCCCAGCTCAGTGGACGGTGTGCTGCCCACACCGTCAGCTCCGCTTTGCTTCTCCTCCTCTCTCCTTCCCTGCATCTGCTTGGTGACCTAATTCTGTCACTTCTGGGTCCCTGATAGCCCTCAAATGCTCCTCATCCCGCCGATCCCCTCAGCTGTCTCCTTCGTCCCGCTCTTACTGTCCTGACACCGGCCAGGGCCCTGCTGTCCACCCTCTACTGATGCCCCTGCAGACCCGGGGTGCTCAGGGGGGGCTGGGCCCCGGGTGGTGGCTCCATCTGTGCGTGTTCCCCACGGTCAGCTGGTACCTGGTGCCAGGGCGCGACCAGAACCTAGGTGGCCAGCCTCTGTCTCCTCCTTCCCATGAAGCCACTGGTCATGGATGTTGGCCTGTCTGGCATCCCAGGGTCCCCTTTGGTGATGGGGGTCCTGGGGTTGCCTCTTGCCTCCTTTCCTGACAGCTTTTCCACTGTCCTGATTTTTCTGGTTTTCCTTCTGACATTAACTGTTTTCTCACTGTTAGAGGGCCTCTCAATCCCTCTCACCTCTGGAGAAGCCTCTACTTCTTTTTCTTTCATATCCAGAACAAACCTGTTCCCAACCCCACCTTCTCCAGCCTGGCACCTTGTAGCACACACATGTCCACACGGCATCCACGTTCACCTCGTGCGTGTGTACACGTGCGCCTGCCCAGGGAACATTCACGCAACCCCCTCTTGGCCCTCTGTGCCATCCACTTTGTCTCTCAGCCACTGTGCAGCACATGTAGCTGATGGCTAAGTCCATGACGGGGTTGTGTGGATGGTGTGGCAGGTTTATTAGACGCTATGTGTAACTGATTGGGGGTCCAGAGTGTAACATGGATTTTGGAGCGAGTGATACAGGGGCGTGGCCTTGAGTTCATAAGGTGCGGGCGAGTGTTCCAGGGTGTCCTGGTTCCATCCCTGGGGCCCCATCAGTTTCTGGTGTCCCCTTCTAAAGAGGTTCCGTTTGTGTCACACATGGGAGTGTGTTGACTTCCTTCTGTGCACGCTGAGCGGTGGCACGGCTTTCGTGCTCGTCAGTGGAGCACTGGCCAGAAGGTAACGTGTAGCCGTGAGGAAATCAGGTGGCAGCCGGGTTTACCATCCCACACGGCAGATCATACACACCCTGGGCCGACGTGCTGCACGCATGCTGCGTTGTGGGAGGGTCCCTCCCATGTGTATGCATAGGGTGTAATCTGCATGCTGTCTCCTCCTGGACACTGGCTTCTGTCTAGTCTTTTGCTGTTAGAAGCGATGTGAAGCGAGCATTTCTGTGCTCGCAATTTCTCACCTGTGTGGTTATATCTGAATGAATTAACACAAGTGGAATTGCTGGATCTTTATGTTTTAAATTTCCTGGACGATGCCTGTCCCAGTCTATAGAAGCTGCATCAGAATGGTGCTCACAGCAGTGTTTCTAGATGCTTCTAGATCCTTCCAACAACAGCTACACTCCTCCCTCCTGCCAACGTTGGCAGTCTGATGGATGGACAGAGTTTTCTTTCTGTCTCCTGTGGAAAGAGGCTGAACATGGGCTGTGTCCATTTTCTTCTCTGTAAATGGCCTGAGGATTTTCCTACCAGGTGGTGGTGGTTTCTTCGGGATTTGAAAGAAGTTTATTTTAAAGAAGTTTCTTGTTTGTGGTAACAGTTGCTGGTATCTTTTCTGAGTTTGTTTTTATTTTTTGACTTTGTTTCTGGTATGTTTTTCTTGGCAGACACTTTTTCTTTTTGGTTTTGTGTTTGAATGCACTGGTCTTCATGGCTTCTGGGTTTTGAGTCAGAACTAGAGAGGCCTGTCCCACTTGGAGATTATTGTTTTTAATGATACTACGGTAATTTCACTAGATGTAACTTTTATTTTTGAGGCATAATTTACACTCCATCCTCTGTCCTTGAATGAAGCGTGCGTTCCAGCGAGAGCTGACGGAGCTGACGGTGCGGACACCTGCGTCGAGTCGTGGAGGGCGAGCCGCCTCGGCCCCGGGCTGCTCTGCCTGTCCCTGGATTGCCGGTGCCTTCTGTCCTGCAGCCCTTCTGCAGTTCCCATTAGGTCTCCTCGTCTAGACATTTAGGCTGTTCTGAGGTTTCCGCTGTGATGAGTACAGCTGCCGTGAACCTTTGTTTGGATGTCTTCATGTGGATTTCTGTACATTTAACTTTATAAGAAACTGCCAAGTTGTTCTCGAGGTGGCCGTACCACTTCCTACCCGCGTGCGCGGGGCTCCCGTTCCTTCCCGCCTCACCGCCTCCAAATACTCTTTTCAGCACGTTTATTGCTGGCTTTCCCGAGTACACACAGCCGATGATAGACCACCTGGTGACCATGAAGATCAACCACTGGGATGGGTAAGTTTTGTGTTTTTGTGTTTGTCTAATTAGTGGTGCGTTTTACTAGATTATCTGTCAAATAATAATTTTTTTCCAGAGAAGAGCTTAAACTGAGGTAAGCCTTGAGTATATTTTCTCATTGTGGAGTTCATAGTGTAAGGTAACTCCTGAGAAGTGATAGGAGTTCCGGTCTTAATGGTCTGTGTCCAGTTCTCCCTCTGGAGGCTGTTGTCACTTGTGTCAGGTGTGTCAAGGCCCCGTGGGGTGCTGCCGTGTTGGTGTGTGATGGAGGGCAGGCCGCCTCCTGCGGATGGGAGGAGCACGCTTCCTGGACGGGCTCTTGCAGCCGACGCCACTCTGCGTGGCCTTCTCGGCTGCCTCCTGGAAGCCAGCAGGCTTTTGCAGCTCTTTCCTGACTATGTAGCAGTTTCTAGGTATCTTAGGATATCACAGGCCGTCAAGTGTCTCTTTGGAGGGAAAGGCTCCCAGTGTAATCCAGAAAACACAGGGGAGTCCGTGCTACCCGCAGCTGTTATGCCTCTGGGGAAATGAGACTGATTTGTCATAGGAAAGCTTGGTGTGGCTGCCAGTGCACAGACTACATCTGAAGGACGCACATACCCGCGGATGTAAGTAGCGCCTTCGGCTGTATGTCTAGAATCCCACTTTTAGGGTGGGTGTTAGTTGCAGAACGTTCTTTCTGATCTGCTGGGGAATGTGGTCCAGCCTCTGCCTTGAGGATCATGGCCACGTGTGGCAAAGCAGGCTTGGTATCTGCCACTCGCACGGTGAGGCGGGGCTGTGCTCCAGAGATGGGCGCCTCTCTGTGCCGCTCGAGTAGGTGCGCCCTTGCAGGTGACCTTCCTGAGTTGTGTGGATTTCTGACACTTGAGGCATAGCTGCAACACCTCTCATAATTAAGAGCACAAATCCTGTGCACTGAACCTGCGAGAAATTAGTTAATTAGCCTGTTAGTCCGTGGGGTATTTAAAATCAGAATTGCACACGTTACCTGTGGTTTTGGACTAAACTCCTAAGCTGTTGTTGCCCATTTCTTCTGTCAGTAAAATTATGGTGTGGGTTGGGGCACCTGGGTGGCTTAGTCGGTTAAGCATCCAACTTTCGCTTAGGTCATGATCTCGGGGTTCGTGGGTTCGAGCCCCGTGTCAGGCTCTGTGCTGACTGCCAGCTCAGAGCCTGGAGCCTGTTTCAGAGTCTCTGACTCTCCCCTGCTCACGCTGTCTCTCTCTCTCTCTCTCCTAGAAATAAATAAAACATTAAAAAAAATTATGGCGTGGGTTTTGAGAGCAAATCGCTAAGGAACTTTTGGGCCTTTTTTGGTGCAAAAAGGTGGTTTTACTAAAGCACGGGGGCAGGGTGCGTGGAAAGGAAAAGCTGCACTGGGTCGTGAGGAGTGACTGATTCTATTTTTTAATTAGTGGGGTGCGGGGATAGCGTCTGCCCCTCGGAATTTGGAGCAAGGCTTTCAGGACTTTGTGGCTGCTGTTAAGGTTACTGTTAGTCTTTAACAAAAAGTGAACATTAAGGCACCAAGGCCGCCACAGCTGGGTGGCTGCGCTCCGACGCGGGCCTGAGTTCAGGCCCTTCACTTGGTAAATTATCCTGTCCTCATTTGTTACAGTCACGGGGTCTTATTTGTTCATTTGTGTTTATTTTTATTGGTGGTTTTGCCTGAGTGGCCAGTTGTCACTCCTGTATCCTGCCTGTCCCCTTTTCCCGTGAGTTGAACAAAGCTGGAATCATCACAAGGAAGGAACTGACCATTTTCTCCGTTGCGTCCTCCAGGGCCATCAGAGAGCTGTCTGCGAAGGCTCTGCACAACCTGGCCCAGCGAGCGCCCGAGTACAGCGCCGCTCACGGTAGGTGCGCCCCGGCCGCCTGCTGGTGCCATGCACACGTACGTGTGTGCGCACTGCAGGTATGCACGTGTGCACAGCAGGAGCTGAGGACAGGCCACTGTAGGGTACCAGGGTCTGGAGGGCTGAGAACGACGTGTTTCTTTCTTGTTGAGAAGCATGTGAGTGAGTAACTGGGCTGTGCTTGATCGGGACAGAACAGAAACAGCCGCCGTGGCCTCTCTGAGGACGGATGCCGTGTGCTGGGCAGTCTGTGTGCCCTGGATGCGGGGCCCGTTACCGCAGGTGACTGTTGGACTGTGTTACCTATCTCATATCTCACGTGTTTTGGAAGTAGCTTTTTTTTTTTTTTTTTTTAATGTGTGAAGTAATTCACAACGTGATAAAAAATGAGCCTCCTCTTGGCAGCTGCCGGCTGTGGGAATGGCCTGCTGTTTGCCGACCTCTGGGAGAGCCTGAGCTCAGGCCCCTTGAGGTAGCATAGCTGCAGAGTAGAACAGCCAGGTCCAAAGTGACTGCACCCCTTACCATTAAAGAAAGAACCCATATTCCAGAATAAACCTCTGATTTCAGGGTGGGGAGCCATATGCAAATTTCTTTAAATCCTGCCTCTTCCCGCTGACTTTTGTTAGGGTAACTAGTGGTTGAATTGTGACTTTTTGTTTGGACTTACTGATGTTAACTTTACTTCTGTGTGCCTCTCACACACTCGGGGGCTTCAGATGATGCTTGGGACTGTTAGTTCCTGAAGGGCTTTCATGTGATGTCAGGAGTCTCTGACTTACCTGTAATCGAGAATCCTCATGGCCTGAATGAAGGGGTGCTCAGCCTTGTCATTTCTTCCCTGTGAAGAGCACTAACAGGGTGAGGCACTTCCCCAACTCTTGAACACGGACTGCTGCTAGCTGCCATGTTTGAGCGCCCGTGTGGGATGCCTCTGGCTCGGATGCCATTTGCTTTTCCAGCCTCTGCAGCAGTGCACCTGTGTGTTCAGGGATGCTGAGGCTCAGGGGCCTGTGATTTCCCAGGTTGGTGTGGATGTGGCCCCTCGTCTGGACTCCACCAGGCTGTGGGGGTCCTGGGACTCTCTCTGCTTTCTGTCCCCAGGGCACCAAAGGCCCAGAGGCTTCCTTTGCTCTGGGCAGGGGAGGCAGGGCCCCCATCCTGAGTTGTGTTGCCCACAACTGTAGGCTCCTGCTGCTCGGCCTCCATCCTGCTCTGTGCCCAGGCAGAGCCACGGCCGGCCACGAGAGACCCGGATCTCTCTCCTCACTTGTGTCCCTGCTCTGTGTCCAGGGGCCCTGGGGATTGGGAGGTTCCCCACCCCACCCCTGCTCACTTCTCTGGGTGCCCAGGAGACTTTGGCGTGTTGTGCTAATGGCCCTTACCAAGGTAACTGTGTGGGCACGTCGGTACGTCTGTCTCTTTGGATCCTTCTGTGTGCGCTCCTCACGTGTCCTCCTGACCCTGTCCTCTGCAGTGCTCCCACGTCTGCTGTCGATGACGCAGAGTCTGGATCTGCACACACGGCACGGGGCTGTGCTCGCCTGTGCGGAGGTCACCCGCGGCCTGGACAGACTGGCGGCGCAGGAGGACAGGTAGGGGAAGCGCCGGGGTCCCGCAGAACCACTGTGGTCGCGAGCCGGGAGCCCACGCACCTTCACCTGGGTTTACTTGTGACGGCGCCACCGAGTCTTCGGGTTCCCACGTTTTGTCTGACCAAGTCTGTCAGTGTCCTCTCTCCGGCGAGCTCTGTCCCTCTCCAGTGGGAGCCGGCGAGTGTCTGGCCGTTAAGCAGCTGTTTTCTTTGTCCCCTCCTCTCTCCGGGGGTACGAGTTAGGTCACAGGAGCAGATGCACTGTCAGAGACGGTACTCCGTAGGCCACGTGTTTGGTGTTCTCTGCTCACCGTCACTTTTCATCATTTAAAATACCAGAGAGTGAAACGTGAACATGTCCCCGGGGCACGACTCCAGTTGGCAGGGTTCTAGCGGAGAGCGGGAGGGCGCGTGGAGTCGGCTCAGAGGGGCCTCGCCACGCGCACCGTGCCTTGTGAGTTTGTAGGCTGCTACTTGGATTTCTACTTTTCTTTCTTCCACAAAAGGAAAAACTCACAACACACTGCGGGGTCTGTAGCCTGGTTCCTGGACCGCAGTTTGAGGGACACTGTTTTGGTCCCATGAGATCACTCTGCGTGACTCCCTGGGGGCAGGTGAGGCAGGTGCTGGCGGCAAGCACAGGGGCTTTGGTGCCGTTCAGCCCCACCGCGCGCCATGGCTCAGATGCACAATGTCGCGCAGCCTTCTTGATGTCCACATGGGGGTGAAATGGCACCTGTGGGCCAGGCTGACGACTCGGTGTCTAAGGCAGTGCTGTCTGTGGTTGGGCAGAGAGCAGGCGCGAGCCGGAGCCCTGCCCCGTGCAGCTGCAGGGATGCACGGGTACGACAGCACAGTGGGGGCCCACCAGGGTGGCAGGTCAGAGAGACCAGTGCCCAGGGTTTTCTTGGGGGTGGGATGTGGGTGGCCACTGCCTAGTGTGGGTCCATGTCCCGGACTCCCAGAAGAGAGCGGGTGTTTGACGCTCGTTTGTATAGACACTCTAGGCAGAGTCCCGCTCGCAGTTAGGGAATGGCGGGAAGCCCCCCCCCCGCCAAGGGTCGGGTTCCTGGACGCTGGCCGAGTGCCGGCCGTGCCTTTCCAGGGCAGCAGGAAGGCGGCTGCATGAGCTCTCGTCTGGTCCCGGGGCCCTGACCTCAGCTTTGGTGGGTTGTGTTTCAGACGGGCGTCCTGGCTGCTCAGTGGCAGGTCTCCCTGCGTCCCCATCCCAGGTCTAGCTCTGCTGTCGGCAAGTCTGCTCGAGAAGATTCTGATGCCCGCCTCCCTGAGTGGACGCTGCTATAGGGGAGTAGCCCCTGCAGCTGTTTGGGGAGCTGCTGGGGGGTGCCTGAACACGATGCAGGCCTTGCTGAGCCCCGGGCTCCCTAGTGCTTGTGCTCAGGACCTCAGCTGTTGTGTTTGAACCCATGCAGGCCCCTCGCAGACTACCTGGACGACGCGGTGGTGGGCGGCCTGAAGCACATTCACCAGCAGGTCTGTGTGCAGCCCACTGGAGGGTCCGTTTCTCCAGGGTTCCTGGTCCCCACAAGTGTCCGCTGCCCCTTCGAGCTCTCTCCTCCCTCCTCAGCCCTGTTCGAAGCCCAGTCTGATGGCTGAGAAGGTCCTGCTGAGGACCAGTCCTGGGGCCCATTGTTGGAAGCAGCTGTCTTCCTTTGGCCTCCCTGGTGGACAGCATCTGGGGGTTTGTCTGGGGTGGGAGGGGCCTTCTGGGGGCCCACGCACGTGCTCTCTTCCTGCGTGGCCAGCACCTCGGGCAGCACAGGAGGCCACTAATCAGGCCAGTGCAGGTGACATGGCATGGCCTATCTGGTCCTTGTCCTCCTGTGCTGCTTGACTGCCTGTCCCCTGGGAGCCTAGCCACTCAGGCACGTCCCACTCCTTCCCAGACGTGGCCTGTTCTCTCGGAGATGGTGCATAGAGTAAGCACGAAGGCTTTGATTCCCAGCTGCATCACACTGGGACTCGAGTCTGAAATCACTCCCAGCATGTGTGTGTGCCCATCTCTGGGGGAAGGTGTGTCCATTTTTGTGGGGCTTTGAGATCTTTGAGGCTCTGTGATTCAAAGGAGGTAAAGTGTGAACTAAGGCCTTAATGCTACTGGGTAACATCAAAATCACCCACGAGGACGTCCAGAGGGTTAGCGTTTGTTGTTCAGAATAGAGTTTTGTATTCATTCTGGGTTATCTCTATAGAGTGATACACCGTCTTGATACTGAATCCTCCTGTGTATGCCATTGGCTTTATGACTTTGGCAAATCCATTCAGTTTGTTTGGGGCGGTGAGGCACCGCAAGGCAGTGCTGGGAGGTGTGCAGCATGGAGACCCGGGGCCACTGAGCCAGGGCCCTCTGTCTGTGAGTGTGGGAAACCGTAGGGCCTGCTCCCCCGAATTTTGGGGGGAAACGGAGGACGGTGTTTGCCAAGCTCAGTGCTGTTCTGGTGCAAGCGTGACAGTGCAAATTGGGGTGCCTCTCTGTGCCTCAGTTTCCCCTTCCACACAAGGTGGCACAGGAAAGCGGGCTGTCAGGAGGTGCTTGCTGGAAGTAGAGTGGGCTCCGTGCTCAGGACCCTGGTCAACTCTCCGGGACACCAGCCTGAGAAATGGGTGCGTGTGTCCTTGTTCCCATCCAGTGCTCAGGACTATTGTGTGCCTGCTGCGGCATTTTAAAAATCAGTTAATTTAAATACCTAACTTTCATTTCTTTCTTTTAGCTCTACGACCGTCAGTTGTACAGGTAAGCCTCACAAACCCTACGTTCTCTGTTCTGTGTCTCACAGAAAAGATCTCTTGTCAGTAAAGGTTGTGGTGGCCTGTTTGGGCTTCTGCTGAGTCACCCGGTGGTGCCTGTCCTGTGTTTACTTGATTTGAAGGGTGTCACAGTTACAGGATGTGGCTGGTATTTGTGAGCTTTGGTGAGGTTTCCGTGTCCTGTAAAGAAACATGTGGTCCTGTGGGCGCTGGTCGTTGCAGCATGCGGCTGCAGCCATAGAGCCGAGCAGCTGGCCGGTCCTGTCCGTCCCCCCGTCTGTGCAGATGGGGTCTCACCGTGACGTCCTTACTTGAAGGACTGGCTTCCTTCACTTAGCGTGAAGTTGCAGAGCGTTGTCGGTTTCGAGGCGTGTGCCGTGGTGTAGCCTGTCTCACACGTGCTTGCTGTGTTTATCTGCCTGCCCGGTGTGGGCACTTGGGCTGTTGCAGCTTTTCTTCTTGGGATGAACCTGCTGTGAACGTTGATACTCGGGTCCTAGTGTAGAAGTGTGTTCCCACCTTTCTTGGGCACATACCTGGGAGGCTGTCGCTGGGCCAGACAGCACGGGTGTGTCTTTAATGCCCTGACAGACTTGTCCAAAGGGCTGTGCCCCTCTGCCTCCAGCAGCAGAGGTCGGGAACCCCCCCACCCTGCGAGTCATATTTCCATGTGGACCGCTTGTCTTCTGTCATCTTCCATAAACTATTCGAATCTTTTGCCTGTTAAAAAATTTTCATGGTCTGTCTGCTCCCTGAGCCGTTAGCACTCTACTGTGCTAGATGTGAGCTCTTTATACTCCTGATGTCCCAGAGTTTTTCTCCCGGACTGAGGCTTGCCTTTTAATTTTTCTTAGTGGCTTTTTAACATAACTATGTGGGGTAGTGAGCATGGGCTATTCTATCCTTTGTTCTTGACGTGTTCGCCTCGTCCTGAGAGTGCGGGGCCTGCTCTGCCCACCGGCTGGGGGCCCCGCTTCAGGGATTCCTGTGTGGAGAAGCTGCTTTCAGAACTGCTCAGGTGACCTTCCCACAGTTGACTGGCATTGCCCCTGGCTGGTGTGGCAGCTGTTCTGAATTAAAGGTTGATCTTCTGTGCTCCTGTCTTGTTTCAGAATCCCCTCTTCTGGCAACTCCGTCCATGGACTGTTCCCATTAACAGACCCCCTCCCTCCACAGACAGCCCTGTGCTTGAGCCAGTGCATCAGTGTGAGTGGGGCTCATCCATGTCCCGTGAGCCCCTGTGGGATGTGGCTGGGCCTGTGCCCGGAACTTCCGTGGCTCCGTGGCCCCCGTAGTTGGTGGGGAGACGCACCTGCGGCCGGGATGCTTCCGTACCGTTGCCCCTTCAGCTGTCCTTCCCTCTGCTTGGGGCAGGGTCTTTGTGTTGCCCGCAGATGACGCGCCTCCCGAGTGACTCACCGGAGTTCTGTGCCCTCCCCCGAATGGGTTAGTGCACGTTTCACCTGCAGGACCTGGTGGAGCCTTGTGTATACCTTGGCAGACCACAGCTGCACAGTGCGGCCTAATCCCGGGGAAGGGGGCGGCATGGCTGTGTCTTCCGGGTTCAGGTTTTCCTTGATGGCTGGTGAGCAGGGGTCAGCGCCTGGGCAGCTCCCGTTGGGCTCTTGACGGTTACACTGCCACTGTCCACGCTGGTCACAGCTGGCTTTCCATCTGTTCTAACAGCAGAAAAGAGCGGTCGTCCTCGAGTAGAGAGCATGCCCAGTTCTTTCTGGTGGCGTGCTCGAGCCCTGGAAGGCTAAGCCGCGGGGCTCAGGCTAGTGTAGCAGGACGAGGGAATTGCGGAGCGCAGCACGCAGCTTTGCCGGGTAGCGGCGGCTGATGATGGTGTCTGTTCACATTTTACGGATTCTAAGCGTACACCTGCGGTTTGTTTTAAGTCTTGTTTTTAGTGATGAGTTTCAAGAATAAATAGAAAGTGACACCCTTCAGTGAGGTCAGTGAACAGAGATAAAGTGTGTGGCTTCCTGCTGCCACAGCAGGTCCCTGAGTGGGAGAGGCCCGTGTGGCCTGCAGTGTACATTCACCGTGTGTGACTCATACACGCGCCTCAGTAGAGGCTCTGGCCCGTGACCACAGAGGTGAGGTTGCACTGCCGAGGCTTGAACTCGAGTGGGAGACATGAGCGTGTGTGGGGTGTGCACATGGTGGGCGCCGGGGCCAGCGCTGCGCTTCCCCCCGTTTTGTTTTCAGGACACTGTCTTTGTGTCTTCTTTGCTCCCGGGGGCGGTTCCACACCAGGCTTGCAGTTGCTCCCTCGGGCCGGGCCTGGCGCCCACAGTGTGACTGGTGTGGACGTGCACTCGTGTTGCCCATGGAGGTGTGCAGTGTGGCTCCCCCAGCGGGGTTCAGGGGAGACCTCCAGAAGGTCAGATGTGCCAGTGAGGAGCACGACCCTCACACACCGCTGGTGAGGGGCCTGGGGGCAGGCAGCTTTGTGGTGTGTAAACCCCCGTTGCTAGGCCCGCCCCCTCGCCCGCATCAGTCACACGAGGACTTGCCGAGGCCTGCTTGTCAGACCCCTGTTCTTCTGACGCCTGCTGCCCAGGGTTTGTGCGGAAAACCAGCCTTCCCTTTTCACCCCCGTGCCGCTGTCTGTCTGCTGACACCCACGTGCTCGCCAGCGCACCGAAACCCATGGGCGTCGTGTTCATTCTCTGCTCAGATCGTCCCAGATTTGACCCACGGGACCTTGTTTGAGGAGCTGCTGTTGTTTTTACAAGGTTCCCTTAGTCTCTGAGCAGTTCTTCGTAGCAAGATCTTTTTAAGCCTTCTCAAAAGAATTATTTTGGTTTTTGTTCCCACCCCATTGATGGTGTTGGGTGCAGTTCTTCTCAGGCTTGGGTTTTTTTATCCTCTGAGTTTCCATTTGTGTCTCTTTTATGCCTTCAGTCTCCTCCTTGAGCTTGCATCTCCCTCTGCCTCCATGGCACACGTGTCCCCAGGAGCCGCTGTAATGGCCTCGTGCGCCACTGAATCCTTGGTGTTTGTGGGTTGTGTTTTCCACCTGATTCTTGGGTAGATGTCAGTGGTGTGAGATTCTTGTCACTGGGGACAGGGTGCAGCTGCTGCCCACTGCCTTCTGCTGGGTCTGTGGCTGGTCACCATTATTTGGCTCCTTCCCGGCCGGCACTGAAGGGTCTGTGGCGGGTCCAGAACCAGTTCACAGACGTGCCTTGTGCATGACCAGGTTCTGCCACTCCTGCCACGCGGGCTCCTGTGAGTGTCCTGTCTTCTTGCAAGGATCTCTTTCCTCTTGGGCTCAGGTAGTTCCTTTTCTTGCATGTGTGGCTCATGACCTCCCACCCTCACAGGCTTGAGGACACCCGGCAGGGCCCTGGGCCCCCACCCTCTGCCTCCATCTCCTCGACTCAGCTGACAGGAGGCTCACCTTGAACCTGGGAGCGCCCTTGGCTCTGCCTGCTTCCCCGCCCCCACAGACTCTATTCTTTGTCTGAGCCTTCCTTTCCTAGAGCTCATCTAGTGGCCTCGTTGTTTTAAGGCAGGAGGGAGAGTCTTGTTACTCTGTCTGGGCCAGAAGCTGGAGTCTCCTAAACTGCCCACGGTCTCCTCGTGGCCTGCTCTTACGTACACATCCGCCTCTTTCCTGTGGTTGGCGTCAGGAATTAGGCGTCTGGAATGGTCAGTGCTGCTTCTCCCTGCTTTTCTTCCTGAGGGACATCAGTGTGGCTTCATTGGGCTGGATGCTGGTGACTTCCTGGTGTCACTTTTCTTACAGAGTAGGCGTTGAGCAGTATTAGGAATTTGTTCTGTGTGACCATACAGTGTGGTTAATGCTTGTAAGGGTTATAGTGCCTGGTGGAACCCGAGAGTCAGAATGACCCCACCTGGAGGGCAGTTACAGCAGGTTTTCCGCTGCTTACTGTCAGAGCCGTTTAGCGGCAGTAACAAGCGTGGCCCAGCAGGCTCTTACTGGTGTCTGCAGCCTGAACTTCCACCTGTTACTTAGTGAGGGTATATTATGTTATGTGTGATAAAAGATGTTAACTCTGAATGTTTTTATTGATTTTCAGGGGTCTAGGAGGAGAACTCATGAGACAAGCAGGTAGGTCTGAGCCCAGGGCTTGGGTGCGATTAAGTCCTAAGGGCGTTTGCTTCACTCTGTCCAGTGCTGTGTGTTCTTTGTGGTACCGAGCGGCTGGGCGGTTCTTTGGGTCAGAATTTGGCTGTGGCGTGCCTGGCTGCACCCGCAGTCCTGGGGCTGCCCGCTGCGTCTGCTCCTGTGATGAGTTTTGGGCAGCAGCTGGGCTGGGGTGGGCGAACGGAGGTATAATCTGCTTTTCACATAATAGCACTAGGAATGCTGAGCGTTGCTGTCTTTCCCTCTTCAGGACACTATGCGTAACTATGACAAAGAATGGCTTTTCAGATTGTATTTAAATGTTTGCTGGGAGCTTGAGTGATGCTGGTGTGCAGGCACCTAGCTTTCCTGGAGCCCCAGCTAAACCCGCCAGAAACCCCAGGGCTGCTCTGAGTGTCTGGAGGTTGTTATGTTTGTCAGGCGGCTGCGTGCGGCTGCAGTCCGCGTGCAGGGGATCCCCTCACCCGGGAAGGGAGAAGGGAGGAAGGCCAGTAGGCTCTGAGGGCAGGCCCGGGTGGGGCGACTCCTGTGCGGGGACTGTTGGCACACGGGGAACTGGGCAGCGCTGCCAGTCTCCCCTCCCTCGGCTGCCCTTCCCTCCAGGCTCCGTTGTGCCTGTGCAGCCTCCTGGCCTGAGCCTCCTTGGTGGGTGCTCCCTTCCTGCCTGGAACACTTGTCCCCTTGCTTCTGGAACAATCCATCGCACTGGCTCTCACCATTCCTTCCGTGACTTTCCTCCCGTGTGCCCTGGCCCCTACCTGATTGGTGCCCCCATGGCTGCCCCTGTCCGCTCTGCCCCTGTGGGGCAGTCTGCGCCGGCCAGGAAGGGGGTGCATTGTGCCTTGCTGCTCTCATTTGCCCCAAATCCTCTTCCTCACAAAGCACTGCTGGTTTTCTGTGTGTGCTTCAGTCCTTGTTTGGGGTCCTTAGTTTCGTTAACACCCTTGAACGTGCACACCCTTGAACGTCTGCAGGGGGGTCTCGCTGAGCTTCCTGTACGCCCTGTACTCCAACCTCAGCAACCTCAGAGCCACTCTGACCTCCAGCAGAGCCCCTGGTAGCCGAGGGGCCTTCATGCAGGACTGGCATGCCATCCCTCTGTCACAGGACGGGCCCTGTGGCAAGTGCTGCCTCAGAGAAGAGGACAGTCCTGCCCAGTGTGGGGGGACATTGAGGGTCCCCTGCAGCCACTAGGTGACGTGTGCTGGGCTCCTGGAGGATGAGGCGGTTCCTCTGGGCCATGGGCAGGAAGTGTGTGGGGCAGCGCCTGGCTGGGATGGGAGTCGTAGGCTCTGGGGAGCCAAGGGCACAGTGATGGGGTGTGGGCAGGACCTTGGGGCCATGGCTGGTCACAGCAGAGGTGTCGAGTTACCCTGGTATGGTGGCCTGGCAGGGGGCTGTGCCCCCAGGATTGCCCACATCTAAGACCATACAGGACAGCACTTGGCCTTCCTGCACAGGGTCCTGGGGTCAGTTTGTAAAGCAACATCATAGAGGCGTCTGGGTCGCTTAGTTGGTTAAGTGTCCGACTTCGGCTCAGGTCATGATCTCATGGTGTATGAGTTCAAGCCCTATATTGGGCTCGGTACTGACAGCTCAGAGCCTGGAGCCTGCTTCAGATTCTGTGTCTCCCTCTCTCTGCCCCTCTCCAGCTTGCATTCTGTCTCTTTTTCTCAAATATAAATAAACATTTAAAAAAAAGCAACATCATCAACACGTAAGTGTCCCCTCATACTGCTGTAACTCAGCTGTCCTCAGAGGTGCAGGCGACCCCACTGAGGCATGCATGTCCCAGGGGGGATGTGCGTAGCCGGTGGTGGAGGGACAGTGGAAGGAGGTGCTGACAGTAGTGAGAAAACCAGAGTAAACTGCCGGGCCCAGTTGGTGCTGGTCCGTGAGAGGGAAATGCAGCCCCTTGCTGAGGAAACAGGTCAGCGTGGGGGTGGGAGGGGAGGGGCTCAGACAGGCGGCAGCAGCTAAGCTGAACCAAGTTCCCTGCAAAACCAGGTCTTCGCCCCAGACTCCCCTCAGATGAGGCTGGCGGGGTTCTCAGATCCCCAGCCGATTGTTACAAGGCTTCTTCCAAGTAGGTTGTTTTGGTTTCGGTGTTTTTCTTTACGGAAGTAAGGAAGGACGCACTGACACGTCATAGACAGTTCCACAAAGTGACGCGAGGAAAGCCTGAGTTTAGGTTTAAGACTGTTCCTAATGGAAATGTCTGGTCCTGGGGCCCCGGCGGGCTGTGTCCTCACTGGCTGCAGCCCGCAGGGGCCTCACCCGCGTCACATCCACACTTGCCGAGGTCCATTTGGTCAAGCCCAAGGAGACGCTCATGACCCTGCCCTGCAGCCCTTGGCTGAACTCTCGGGTTTCTGTCCTGGTCTCCTAGCACGGCCTGCGGGGCCTCCTCTCCATGTCCGTGCCCACGTTCCTGTGGGTTCGACTGACGTCGCTGGAGAATAAACTCCAGACACAAGAAGTCATTTCTGTGAGCGGACACGTGGGACTGCTGAGAGACTGCCCTTGGGCCAAGACGAGCATGTGGCCCTTGGATGAGGACCCAGTCGTGTCCCTTGGGTGCAGAGCCATTAAGACTCCTCTGCACGCCACCCACAGCTCACGACCCACAGGCCGTTTCAGGTTTTGGGGCATGTGTGGCGCGGTGCAGGGTCTCCAGCTTGCAGCCGGGTCAGGCCGCTGGAGGTGGCCTGTGTCTGCGCATTAAGGCTGCAGAGAAAAAGGAGAGGCCGGAAAGGCCATTTGTGATCCCAGCAACTGGCGGTTGGGATTCTTCCGAGAGCTTTGTCTTGTGGAATTGGGATTCTGTTGGGATCCTAGCTTCCTGTGCCAGCGGGTCAGCTGCTCCAGCTTTATCACGACAGCTGCTGGACGCGCACAGGGACGCACTCAGGCTGTTGCCGGCAAACCACTGTCAGGAGCTCAGGAGCAGTATCTTTCCAAGACGGGAGACAGGTACTCTCAGGCCCTTCCTCGCTTGTAGGCGAGGTGCACCCTGGAGTCCGCGCCCTGTGGCACGTGTGCCCTGGGCCGCATGTGGTGCCATCCTGCCCTGCCAGATCGGCCCAGCTGTGATAGGGGAGCACGGAGTCCCTGCCTGGCTCAGTTGTGTCCTGGTGGTGGTACTGGAAGATCTGAGGAGAGGCGGCTGTTCCCCACACCCTCATTCACCTTTGGCACCCATGCTTCCCTGTGCCGGAGTATTTACCTCATAGAAAAACTGCTTTGTTCTGTCCAAAGATGAGAAAAAAAGCAACCTTACTGCTATTTTGGTGTTTTTATACCCCAGAGTCTTGGGGGCTTTTCCTGGGGGATAGCTATGCTTGTGATCCGTTGTGGGGGCCTGAGGGGGGGCAGCCTTCCATCCTCCCCTCCCTGTCTCCCCCTGCTGTCTGTGCTGGGAGCTGCCTGGAAGGGGTGCACTTTGGGGGGTGTTGCTGCTTTCGGAGGGCTGCTGGCTTCCATCCTGTTTGGTCAGCGCAGGATGGAGGACAGTGAGGTTGGCCAAGGTGTGTAGAAGATTGTCACTTAGTCACCAGGAGGAAGTAAGCCCTAGTATTTTTTAAAAAATGTTTGTTTATTTTTGAGAGAGAGAGAGAGAGAGAGAGAGAGAGAGAGAATCCTAAGCAGGTTCTGTGCTGCCAGCATAGAGCCCGACGCAAGGCTCGAACTCACAACTATGAGAACATGACCTGAGCTGAAGTGACACTTGACTGAGCCCCCCAGACACCCCAGGCCCTACTATTTTCTTGAACACGTATTATTAATTTGCTTCCTAGTGTGGGAGGTGAGGACCCAGATGCTAGCTCTCCCTTACTGGCACATGCTTCTCTCCTAATGTCTCCCAATTTCTTATATATTTAAGTCACACAAGACAATATTGTTTTATCTAGTTAAAATTCATTTAAACGCATCCTCATACCTGTCTTTTAAGAAATCTCTTTATTCCTTTCTGCATTTCTGAACTTCCAAGGGGAACCTTTGCCTTTGCCGGAAGAACACATGCTCGTTAGTGGTCTCCATGGTGTGTGTCTGCTGGCAGGAAACTCTGATTTGTCTGAAAATGTCTTTCTACCTTCATTCCTAAAGGGTGTTTTTGCCGGATATAGAACTGCTGTTCATCATTTATGGATGCATGTATTTGTCTGCACTTTAAAGAC
This sequence comes from Hyaena hyaena, assembly GCF_003009895.1. NCBI lineage: Eukaryota > Metazoa > Chordata > Mammalia > Carnivora > Hyaenidae > Hyaena > Hyaena hyaena. The sequence goes on from NW_024080653.1 coordinate 6,410,378, forward strand.
AACATTGTATCGTCTGTCAGGTTTCCCGCTCTGTAGAGAAGTCACCTGCACGCACTCTGTTGGAAGCAATCTGTTCATTTTCTCTGGGTCTCTGGCCTCTTTGAGGTTGTGTCTTCGTGTCTGGTTTTTGTGGCTCATATGGCAGACCTAGAACAAGGGTATCGGGTTCCATAATCTGTAGTGTCGGTGGCTGGTTTTGGTCACTTTTGGAAAAACTCATCCATCGTGTCTTCAAATTTTGCTCCTCTGCTCTTTCTCCGGCTGCTTCTGAGGCTCTAGGCTCCGCAGGATAGACCTGCTTATCCGCTCCCCACATCTTGTCCATCTCCCCCTTTTCTGTCCTTTTCATGGACTTTTGCCCCATATTCCATGTCGTGCATTCTCTCTTCAGCTGCGTTTTATTAGTTATTAACCTCATCCATTGGATTTTAAATTCTTGTGTTTATGTGTTTCGGAGTTTATTTTTTAATAATTTCTGTATCACTGTCATAGTTTTTAGTAAGTTAGTGTTTTGAACAAAATAAGCACTTATTTATTTTCTAAAGTTTATTTATTTATTTTGAGAGAGAGGGAGAGAGCAGAGGAGGGGCAGAGAGAGGGAGAGAGAGAATCTCAAGCAGGCTCCATGCTGACAGTGCGCGATGAGGGGCTCGAACTCCAGAACCACGAGATCAGGACCTGAGCCAAAATTGGACGCTTATCAGACTGAGCCACCCACTGGTGCCTCTGAACAAAATAAGCATTTAGAATCGATGTCTAATAACACCATTGTCTAGAGCTTGTGTAGGCCTGGATATTGGGTCTGAAAAGTTAGAGAGGTACTTTGAAGCTCAGGACTGTTTTCTCCCCGAGAGGGTCTTTCCATCGGCTTCTGGCTGGAGGCCAGGGATGTGAGTCTGGGGTATCTCCCTCCCTTTCAGGCCTTGAAGCGTTCCAAGACCGAAGCCAGACCTGTCTGGGATGTGGTCCTTTGGATTCAAGGTCGTGTGAGGGTTTCCCAGCTTCCCCTCAGTCGCTCTGGACTTCACACTCTGTCCCAGTGGCCCTTGGAGGCTTGTGGACGCTCTGGCCATCTTTCTGGGGTTTTGAGTGCGAGCCTTCTCTGGCAGAAGCCACTTAGGTCAGGGGTGTGGCCCCTGTCTCTGCTTGGGGGGGCTCTGCTTCCCTGGGAGCTCCCCAGTGACTTCAAGGACATAGAGCTTATTTCTACCTCTGTCTTAGCTGGTGGGTTGGTCTGAGTGACCTAGTGTGTAACTTTTTTTTAACGTTTTATTTTGAAATAATTGTAGGCTCACAGGAAATAATAAAGCTCTTTGTTTTTAACGTTGTAGAATGCATTTAAAGCTCATGTACAGGGCAAATCTTTAAGAAAATTATTTTTTTAATGTTGAGGACTTGGATTCTCTAGTCCTTAAAACACTCTGTAAAACCATTCAAAGCAGAGTCGCATTTTCTCAGGAGCAGGCAGACTGGTAGAAGAACAGAGGACAGGATCCAGAAGCAGGTGCTGATGTGATAACGGGTATGGGACTTGATGCATGACTCACAGGTACCTCCAGCATTGGTGGGGACGGTGGCTCACTGAGGAATGATGACGCTATGGACGACCGTGTGGCAGCAATTAAAATCGTATCCCTACATCATGCGTATCCAAAACTAAATTTCTGATTAAAAACTTAAATACAAAAAGTATAACTTAAAAAACTTCAAAGAAATTTTAGGAGACGTTGTAGGATAACATCAGTCTCTAAAAAACTTAACTTGGAAAATTTCAGATCTACACAAAAACACAGAGAAGTAGCTCGTAGAGCCTCGTGTGTGCTCCTGCCACAGTGAGTATGTTTTCCCCGCATCGGAAAGCAGATCCAGCCCTGGTGTCTTATTGCTCTGTCGCCGGTTCTCACTGGGGGGCACAGGTTTCTCTTGTGTTTGGATGTTGGCTTTTGGCACGTAGACGCCCAGCAGAATTCGCAGTAATTCCACAACTGGAAGCAGCAGTAGAAAGTAGTGTCTGCATAAACCGTGACAACTGTTGGTTAGGGAACATAGAGAAGGTTCCCGTGCTGCGGTGGAAAGATGTCTTCAGGTTGCAGAGCAGATGCACAGACGCTCCCCGGGAGTGCACGCCGTGGTGGCCCCCGCGCGGCTGACGGGTGCCCAGAGGACAGTGGAGGGTCTCTTTCCAGGTGGCTGTAGCCCCAGCTGCACAGGCTCAGGCGGGGCTCTGGCCCTGGAGTGTGAGCTGCCGCAGGCTCTCCACTCCGCCCTCGGCCGGCGTCCCTTACGATTAGAAGTGTGTGCGTTCTCCATCCTGGTGCCACTGCGGGGCTCGACACACGGAGCTGTGTGAGGGCAGGCGGCAGTCCACGTCCACAGGCGCGAGCAGCCACCTCGCGTGCGGTGACTGGGAAATGGAGGGAGCGCTCAGCCCGTCAGGAGAACGACTTGTGTCCCAAGTACAGAGCATCACACGTCTGCTCACAAGGGCGCGAGGTCTCCAGCAGTTGGTTACCTCATTAGAGAGAAAAGCAGGGTGGTGGCCGGAGTCTGCTGGTGGCCCCGGGAGCCGCCATAGCCGGGTGGGACCTCGTTCCTGGTGACCGGTAGTGGGAGTCAGGAGCTGTGGGGAGGGGCAGGCTCGCCTTTGGTCTGGGACCCCCCGGGCATGTGCAGACCGTGTGGCTGCTCCGCTGGCGGTACCGGCACGGCTGTGTGGGCCCCGTGTTCCTGAGGGAGGGTGGCAGGCTCTGCACACCGCGCGGGGCGGGCGCTGTCGTCGCCAGCACTAGGGCCCGGTGGCCTATGTCCTGAGTCCAGCCGGGCTGCCTGACTGCTGTCACACCCAGAGCGGGCCTGGTGCCTGGGGTCAATCTGGGAGGTTGGTTGGGGGGTGTAGAGGGACCCCGGAAGGGGAGTGTGTGTGGCAGCAGTGCTGTTCCTTCCAGCATCTGCAGAAGTGTGAGGGTGGGTGTGGTCCTGCTGGGTGCCCCGGGTGGTGACCGGAATGCCAGTGGCAGTTTTTTCTCCAACTTCTGTCTGTAGCATTAGGGGTTTTTCAGCGCCTATAGATTATTTGTACCATCAAGAAAAAAAACCCTGGAGCTGATCCAGTGAGGTGTGCCTGCTGTGGGGGGTGCACGGTCACCCTCTCTCATGTGGGCGACTGGGGAGAGGAGTCCGGGTGCTCGTGTTAGGGGCGTGTGGCGTGCTGGGGTGTAGGGCGGCTTGCCGGGAGGTTGTGTGGTGGGAGAGGGCAGCCCACAGGAGGGCCACCAGCTGGACACTCGTAGCTCGTGGATTTGATCCTGTACTTCCGGTCGTTTTCTGTGCAGTGGATGGTTCTTTTAACTTGTTGATTATATTGGACTGGATTTCTGCCCATGGGGGTGGAATCATGTCTTTATTTAAGGAACCAATGCTGATTCTTCGCAGAGTTTAGGAATTTACCCGAGCTTTTAACACCATGGTTTGTCCAGGAACTCACAGGCTCAGTTATCCTCACCCCTCCGTGGACCCCCGGTGCTCACCTGTCCTCACCCCTCCGTGGACTCCCGGTGCTCACCTGTCCTGCCCTAGGTGGTCTGTGAGTGCTCACCTGTGACAGGAGTGCTTGCTCCATCGTATTGGAGCCCCTGTCCTCTTGTGGGAGCTGCATCTCAGATGCCACAGCTCCATCACTCGTAGGTTATCGATGGCCCTGTTAGTGTCCTCTGAACTGACAGTTGTCCCTGGGGATTTGTGTTGGGGTTACGCCTGTAGCTGTAGGCGTGTTGGCTACAGTGCTCTGTGTAGCCCTGGCCTGGTCTGGAGCAGGTTCTCTGAGGCCACATGGGTGAGGAGGCACCAGGGCCCCCTCGGGCCAGCCAGGTGCCAGCACTGATGCATCCAGAGTGGCTGAGCGTTCAGGGCCAGGCGGGCACCACGATGGGCATTTCTGGAGAAATGACGTTGTATTTGTTCTTTTTCTTCCTAGTGTGTGTTCTGATAGAAAACTTGTCCCTCTCTAAAATTCCTTTTAGAGGTGACGCCATCATTGGTAAGTGCGTTTCTTCTTCATTGACTCACATTGTAGCATTTTCTGCCAGAACTATTCCAAATTAAAAGGTAAAAATGAGCTGGGTAGGATGGATGATAAAGGGTGATAAAGTTTTATGGTATCAGAATGCCTACTTTTGAAATCGCTCTAAGGACCCATTGTAAAGTAATGAGCACCCACTGCACGGTCAGAAAGAGAGAGAATCTCTCCCTCGTCTCCTGAGAGGTCACTTGGGCCCCCTCCTCAGAGCCGGGACTCTGCCCGTGGCAGCTGGGCCCAGTACTGGGCCTCCTTGGCTGATCCTCACCCTGATGGGGTGCGGGCAGGGAGTATGAGCGCCAGCTCTGGTGGAGTGGTGGCCAGGTCCCCGCATGGGCCTGGAGTCCTCCATGTTCTTTGGCATCTGGCCATTAGAGGTGGGAAGAAAGGGGGTTTGGGGTCACCTTCACCCAGGCCCTCTTTATTCTTTGCAGTCTTAGAAGTTCTTTGCTCTGTGCTCCACTGCAAAGAAGGTTGGATACATTTAGCATCCCTTTCTTGGTGTGGGGTCTGAGTTGAATGTTTGGGTATTTATTGGTGGGGGTTGGGGGAGCATTGTTTGAGAGAGAGGTGCTAGAAGTGGCCACCTGACATTTCCCACAGTGACAATTTAACATTTCTGCAGCCACGGGAAGGCTTTCTCTCTCTGAATGGAGAGAGGGCCCTTGGGGTTCAATGTTTGCCTTAGATCTCCTCCAGATTCATCGTGAAGGGTTACCATCCACTTTGAGAGGTAGATCTGTTGTTTTTAATTTCATCTAAATGTTCCTAATTGGGTAAAATGGTTGTCTTTGACAGATGGGTGGCAGTGGCTGATAGATGACACTTTGAGAAATCTCCATCTTATTTCAACTCCTTCTAGACAACAGATCAAGGTATGGTAAGCAAGACTTGTGTGGCTGTTACATTGTATGGAAAGTGACATTAAGTTTTTTTCTAGTCCTTGTTTCAAAGGACTGTGTGGGTTGTGAGTTCCTTTTATATACTAATGTGATAATTGATAAACACCATAGTTCTGTATGGAATTCTAGATGGTATTGTCTATGTAATTTATAATCAGGAAAAGTAATGCAGCCAATGATGGCCAGGATACTTAGATTTTTAATTACCATTTCTGGTTTAGTTAGATTCGCCTTCTGCGTATCCCTCCCGTTTATGTGCAGTAATTACTTGCTCATTTGTGTTTTGTGTCCTTTTGAGTTGCGGGGTGGTAAGGTCGGACTCTTGGGACACCCAGGTGCAGGTGGGAACCCCAGTCCAGGGTCCCTGCCCGCATGCGCTGGTTGTCTTGAGTGCGGACAGGGCGCGTGTGTCTGGTGGCCGATGCGCTGCTGCCCTGTCCTGGGACAGATGACTTTGGGCTGACAGAGCTGTCACAGAGGTTACAGAGAGCAGGTGCGGACAGGCTTTTATTGAGAGTGGAGAAATGGAAGTCTGCATTGGTCTCCTGAATGATTAATGCTCCAGCCTCCTGCGTATCTTTTTTTGATTTTTTTATGTTTATTTTTGAGAGAGAGACAGAGCATGAGTTGGGGAGGGGCAGAGACAGAGGGAGACACAGAATCCAAAGCAGGCTCCAGGCTCCGTGCTGTCAGCACAGAGCCCTCGAGGCTCGAACTCACGAACTGTGACGTCATGACCTGAGCTGAAGCCAGGTCTGACTGAGCCCCTCAGGCACCCCCAACCCTTTTATTTTAAAGGAACTTTATCATTTTGTAGACGCCAAGTACAGTTTTGGGATGTTTCACAGTCAGGGCCTCAACATTTCCTTTGAAGACCATTCCCATAATGGATCCACACCAGTGGTGATTGTGGCAGTTTGCACAGATGACCCCGTGGCGTGGTGCTGCCTTGTGTGGTCCAGCCCTCTGCCGGTGGCCCTGCCTGTGTGGTCTCCTGCACGTCTCTCCAGGGCTGCTCTGTTGGGCTTGGCCGCTCGATTTGGGGGAGCAGCAGGAAAGAAAATAGGAATCCAGCCTTTGCCCTTTGCTGTCTGTCTGACCCTGAGAGGCTCACCTTGAGCTCGGGTTCCTCCTGTGGGCAGTGGAGGTGTGCTGGGGCCCTGGGGCCACGGCTGCGGTCAGCGCCCATGCTTTCCCCCCGACCCCGGCCCCACGACTCTGTAAACGACGCTTGTGCATTACTTCTGTGTGTGTAACATGCACTTTGCCCTTAGTTCTGCTGGGAAAGAAAAAGTGCCCCATTTTATTATTAAAAGACACTTGCATTATATGGAAGAAACCATTTTTTCCATCTGCGTTACTTGCAGAAAGCGTCGAGGTTCTAATTGTATCTGCTGATGATCGGCAGATGGGTTAGAAAGGATCATGTGACTCAGTTTCTGTTTGTTTCAGACTTACTGGGGCACGGGGTGGGGGGTGCTGCAGCGGGCACTCGTGTCCTGCTCTGTTTCAGGAAGCAGCTGTCCTGGCCCTGGACGCGCTCTGCCGCGAGTACTACACCCCAGAGGCCGGGGAGGCAGATCCCGCTCGGCAGGGTGAGTGGGCCGTGGGGGATTCCAGCGGGAAGCGTGGGCGTGCAGGCTGTGGGGCACTGCCCCCCGCTGCACGGTGCGCAGGTTTGGGAGGCCGAGCCCGGGAGCGCGGGGGTAGTGATGGCGGTTGGGGGCCGCTCGCGGGGTTCGCGTGGCATCTGGAGGCTCCGGTCCATCTGTAGACGATGCGTGCCTGGCACGTCGGCGTCCCCAGCCGAGCACGGTGCTCATGCCAGAACCCGCACTGTGGCCACGGCATTTCCCTGATGACGTTTTAAAGTAACGTCCTGCTCCTGGGTTTGGAGTTCTCGTCGTACGTGGCTGGAGCGCCGCCCTGCCCCGCCTCCCATGGGGCCTCCCGTTTCTGTTCCACTTTGTTTCCCCTGCTGCCTGTTCCTGGGCCCTTTCTCTCCTGTCTGGAGGGTTTCCCTGAAGCTCCTCCTGGTGGTTTGTCCAACATGTCGGGAACCTTTGTGGTGCGGACTGGACTGCGCGAAGGTGTCGGGGCGCTTGGCCTGCCTGGTGCCCTGTGGCACTGCTTACACCCTCTTACTGAAGTGGCAGGACAGTCACTTGAGCAGTGCAGGAAGCACTCTTTTACGTTAGATGGGTAAAAATGGGTGCAGTGGTCCAAATCTTTGTGATTTTTTTTCAAAAATAAAATATTCTGTAATGTGAGTTTCTGACTAACTTTCCAAATGTATGACGTTTTCCCCTTGACCAGAGCCCCACGTAAAGAAGCGGTAACGTTATTTTAAACTTAGTCTAATTGTAAACACTGGGATGATGAGGTCAGGATTCCCGGCATGGGTCGCCGTGCACCCGGAGCAGTGGTCTCAACCCCTCCTGGATTTGTTCCCCTAAGACTAAAATCATACATTAAAATCGCCTAATAAAAATTCTTAAGTCAGTTTTGATCTGAGCCTCTGCTAAGATGCATCTACTCCAGAAGCTGGCGGGGCGTTTCTATCTCTCCACTGCCTCGCGCATTTCTGAGGTGTTCTGAGGAGCGCGTGCTGTGCGGGAAGGAAGGCAGCGGCCCTGTCGTCACTTCTTTCAGAGGAGCTGATACGGCAGTATCTCGCCGAGCTGCAGAGCCCGGAGGAGATGGCTCGCTGCGGCTTCTCGCTGGCGCTGGGCGCCCTCCCATGCTTCCTCCTGAGAGGCCGGCTGCAGCAGGTGAGGTGCCCCAAGCCCTGCGAGGTGGGCCCCGTGGGGGAGGGGCCTGGCTGGGTTGGACCACGAGTCCACGCCTGTCCAGGCGAGTGGCGGTGAGGAAGGTGAATGAACAGGGTGCTCCTCTTCAGGGACCGGAGGGACTTGGAGGGGCTGAGTTCTGGTGGAGGAAAGCTGTTGCATTGTCTGTGGAAACAGCTCCGGCCTTTAGATGTGTGCTGTGTCCCCTTCCTCCTGCCCCAGACGCCGTGGGGGTCGGAGGAGCTGCACGGACCTCCTAAAACTTGGCTTCTCAGGATCGAGATACTGGGTCAACTGATCATTTGTCACAGTGTCCAGCCTTGGGCTGCAGGATAGAAAGCTGGCATTGGGGGTGCCCCGGGGAGGTGACCTGGGAGCAGGAGGCGTCCCTGGCTTCGTGTCCTCCTGACTGCAGCAGGCATGTGGCCTGCCAGGCGCACCTTCTGGTGACAGTTCGTTACCGTCTTTCAGGTGCTGGCAGGCCTGGGAGCCGTGACCCGCGTTCGTCCTGAGGATGTGAGCTTTGCCGAATCCAGGCGGGATGCCTTGAAGGCAATCTCGAGGTGGGTCCCCTCGCTGGCCCCCGAGTCTCTGTTCTCCTGGGGGCCAGCGACCAAACACGGAGGGTCCAGAGAGCCCAGTCTCACACAGTGGCTCTACATTGAAGCAACGTTGTAAGTTTTTATTTTCTTGCTGGTTATTGCTGTGGTGAATGTTAAACTTCCGTGCTTCAGGAACACCAGGCCACGTCGGGAACTGTGGCGTGAGCCTTAGCGCGAGTCTGGAAGTGCTGTGTGGAGTGCCTGTGGTGTCGGCCGCATGTGCATGCACGCCAGGACACCCTTTCCTCTCTCCTCTCCTGGTGTGTGTGACCTTTCTCCCAGGATGGAGGGCAGGGGTGGGGGCGGGGGGGCCCAGGTGCAAACACTAGGAAACGTGACTTTGGGGGAAGTGCGTCATCCAGCGGGCGCCGGTGCGGAGGGGGCTCTGGAGTCCTGCACCTACGTCTGAGCTTGTCCTCTTCCGAGCATTTCCTCTTGGGAAAGATGGGGCCTCAGACACTTGCCATATTTCACGCATTTTTAATTTCAGGGTTTGCCAGACGGTTGGCGTGAGAGCAGGAGGGGCCCCAGATGAGGTTGTGTGTGAAGCGAACGTCTCCCAGATTTTCCACACGCTGCTGCACTGTCTGCGCGACTACACCACTGACAGCCGTGGGGACGTGGGCGCATGGTAAGGCGGCAGGCGCACCGGGCCTCTGCTCGTCCGGCGGCTGTGTCTTTGCGGGCGGACAGGGCTGTGCCCAGCGTCTCCTGTTCGTGGTCCTTGACCTGCTGTCCTCTCCAGTGTGTGTTCTTGGGACAGCACCGTGTCCGTGGGCCCAGCTCCCAGTTGCGTTCCACTCTTCTCTGAAAAACACCAAGTCACACAGACAGTCACGCCACTTCCTCATCCCAGCCCCGGTGGTCGGCTTTCCAGTTCTTATTGGAGAAAGTTCACGCGAATGGAGCCCCCAACATGGCCGTTTAGGGCAAGAAGGGGCCACTTTGGAGGAGGGAGGAGATGGACACCATGGGCCACGGCTCCTTGTGATGGGAAACAGGAAACCAGGAGGCGCCCAGATCACAGTCTTGGGAGGAAACTTGACTGCGCTGTCCCCGCGAGGAAGCCCTGAGCCACGAGAAGGCTGTGGCTGTGGCTCCATCCATGTCCTCGTGTGGTATCTGCTCACGTCAGCAGCCGTTGCCTTTCCAGCATCTCAGGCTACTTTTCTATCTGCTGTGAAGACCAGGCCAAGTAGCCCTTTTACTGGTGGAGCTGAGAGCTGCTTGCGTGACTTCTGCCTCCGGCTCTGGATGCCCTGTGGCAGGGGCTGGGGGTGTCGCGTCCACGGAGTCACTTTTATTCCGATGCAGACAGAAGTTGAGCTTTACATTAAAGCTCAAAAGAAAAAAGAAGGAAATGAACATGTTTTCCCAGATCTGACAAGGTTTTGGCCACATTTCTTTAAATCTCCGCCGCCCTCATTTCCCCCAGCAAGATGCCCTGTCTCCCCCAACGAGACCTCCGTGGCCCCACAAGCCCTGAAGCTCTTTCTTTTTTCTTCAGTTTTTTCCTCTTCTCTAGTTGTGTAAACTCTGCTAATTTATGTTCAGGTTCATTGGCTCTTTCCTTGGTCACGTCCGTGCTGCCGTCCAGTTCACCTGGTAAAACTCGAGTCTGTGTCGTAGTGTTCCGTGTGTGCCGACCTTCCCGCCTGTTCATCCGCTAGGATGTTCCCTCACCTCACTGGCTGCTTCTCTTCCCTTCTGCTCAGCCTCCGATGGTGCGGGGACGCGGCTCGCGTGGGCCCCGAACGGCCTTGACCCGTCCTCGTAGACGCAGACACCTCCCTGACTCCTGTGTCCTTGGGGAGGCCACCTGGCAGCTGCCTTGTGGTCCCCCAGCAGCACAGCCCCGACCCCCGTGCTTCCCTGTCCCTGAGGGTCGGGGCCACGAGGACTGCACCCGTCAGGGTCTGTGTCCGAGATGGTGGTCTGACCCCAGCCCCGGCTCACTTGTGCGCCTTGGAGACCAGGTCATTCTTCCTGCTGCTTTGGGGGGGGTGTGGTTTTGGAGCAGACCCCGGCTCTGGGCCGTTTGCTGTGGGAACACCCTCACCCCTCCCGAGGGTGCTGATGGCTTTTCTGTGGCCAGCGGGCCTGGACTGGATACAGAACTGCGGTCTCCATCTTGCTCACGCATGGGCGTGGGGACCCCCTCTTAGTCGCACCCCTGTAAGGGCTCTCTGTGCCCTCGGCACCTGGGTCTTCCCTGACTCCCCAGTTCAAGCCAGAAGGACGGTGGGTTGTCATGGGTCCCTGAGACGCATAGATGCTGACGTCCGTGAGGAGGAAGGTCGGGTGGGGATGTGTGCACAAGTGCCCGTGTCCCTCCCGAGGGCTCCCCGTCGGGGAGGTTGGGGAGTGCCTGTCAGAGCCCCGTGGTGTTTGGTCCTTTCTCAGAGATTCCCGCTCTCAGCAGAAAGTCTCTGGTATTCGTTTATTTTTTCTACCTCTGTTCCTGAAGCACGTCCCTCGCGGTGGTTTCTGTGGCAACTCTGCATCTGTTTCTTTTGTCGTTTTCTGCTATTTTAACACCTGGGTTTTTGTTTTTCTGTCTATTCCTTTGGTGGTAACACCATCCAGAAATTGTATGTTCGGAATCGTGGAGGCTTTAGGGGTGTGCCTTCCTCCCGGGATCGGGAGGTTCCTTCCGTCAGGCCTGTGGTGTGGGTGCGGATTGCCTGATGCCTTCAGGCTGTGCCTGTGGGGCCTCCAGGCTGCACTAGCCTGGCATGTGGGACCCTGGCCCGTGCCTGCCCTGTCAGGAGCTGGCGAGGCTCCGAGGGTATCTGCACCTTTGGGCTTGTCCTCTGTGTGTCCCCACTGCCTCTCCTATGAGTGCTGTGCCCGCAGACACTGGGGGTCTCGGATACTCGGGACCCCGTCCCCCACAGCCTGCCCACCCCTGGCGTTTGTGTGTTGGGTCCTGAGCGACATCTGGTTGGTGGCCATGCCCCGGGGACAGCCTGCCCAGCCCCCCTGAGTCCCCTCACGGCTGATTCCCACCTCAAGTGCCCCCACACCTGTGTTCGCTGCTTTATCCGCCAGATTCCCGTGGGCCGGAGCCTCCGTCTGTCAGCGAGGGTGGTCTGTGGTCCCTGCTGCTCAGCCGTGTCCCCAGGAAGTGCTGCGTTCACCCTGGGCCAGCCAGTGACGGTGTAGGCTCGGGGTTCCATGTCGTGGAAGCTTCGTTCTTTTCAGCTCGAGCGAATGTTGGAGAAAGTCTCTCAGAGCAGAGTGACATTCTAGTTGCCCTCTGCACACGTCTGCCCTGATGTTTCTGTGCCAGTTTTGTGGTAGTGCCATGCTGTGCGCGCGCTCGGAACGTGGCACCTTTCTTCGGGCGTCCGCGTGTCCTTGCTGATGGAGCGGGAGAAAGTGCTCATTGGCTGCCTGTACTGAGTTTGGTGGGTGTTTGTTACTGATGCGATGGTCAGTCTCTGGAAGTTACTCTGGTTGAGGGTGTCTGAGCCACCTGAGAATGGCTGATGGGTCACACGGTGCCTGGGCTGTTCACCACATCCTTGTCCCTGCAGGGTCCGCGAGGCTGCTATGACCAGTCTAATGGACCTGACACTCCTGCTGGGAAGGGAGCAGCCAGAGCTGATCGAGGCCAGTGTGTGAGTGCGCCCCGTGTGGGGGTCGGGCCTGGCCTGCAGGGGGGTGACCGCCTCAGGGGAGGGGAGGGGCACCCCACCCCACCCCATCCCTCCTCACTGCTTCCTTCCACCCAAGACCTGGCGCTCAGGCCCCTGAGGTGCCAGGTGTGCTGTGGTGGCCCCATGCTCGCGGGGCCGCTCTGGGTGGCGCGCTGGGCTCACACGGGGCTAACAGGCTCCTTGGTTTGCAGCTGTCAGCAGGTTATGTGTTGCGTGGCCCAGCAGGCGAGCGAGAAGATCGACCGGGTCCGTGCGCACGCCGCCCGAGTGTTCATGGCACTGCTGCACTCCGGGGGCTCCCCTGTCCCCCACGTGCCCCATCGAGAAGAGCTGGAAAAGCTTTTCCCCAGGTATGCGAGGCCGGGGTCCCCGAGCCCCAGTGGGCGTGGGCAGCCCTCCAGCTTGTCGGCGCTCTCTCTGCAGCTCTGACGTGGACTCCGTGAACTGGAACGCACCGTCCCAGGCCTTCCCTCGCATCACCCGGCTCCTGGGCTTGCCTGCCTACCGCTACCACGTCTTGCTGGGGCTGGCCGTGTCCGTGGGCGGCTTGACTGAGTCCACGGTGAGGAGGCCTCTTCCCAGGTCCACGGTTGTGGGAGGTATCTGCCCCGGGGCGGGGGGGGGGGTGCGTGGGGGAGGTTTGAACAGGCATGCGCAGTGTCTGGCGCTGTTTTGGGTGGCAGAGGTTTCGCCAGAGGCTGAGAGGTGCCTTCTGGGAGGACTGCTCTCTCCTTGTGTGCTGTTTTTTTCTCTGCTTTGGGCGTCAGAGTGGGGTCAAGGGTCCACCCCTTTCAAAGGCAGGCCCCCAGGGGCAGCGTTACCTCTCGTGAAGACGCGCTGGTGTTCTGCTAGGGAGGGACCAGAGTTACAGAGAACGGTGCGGTGAGCTGCCGCTCGCATGTGTGTGTGTGTGTGTCCGGCCACGGACGACACAGAATGGCGTGGTTTTGGGCTCCTTGGGCTCGTTAGCACACACGGACTCCAGCTGCTGCTTGACCTCTGCCTGTGCTTGTCCACTTTGTGCTGTCTTTTCCAGATGAGTCTGCTCTGTTGGTTGCGTTTTCAGTCTTCTGTCCTTCCTGCTGGTGTAGCGGTCACACGGTCCCTTCACACGGTCTCCTCTGGACCCAGAAGCAGTGTTGGGGGGAAGTGTGTCCTGCTCCCCTGAGCGGTCACATGCGGGCTTTCTTGGGGACTGCCGTGCGCTTTCTCTCAGCTGCTCCTGCCCCCCGGGTGCTGCTGCCATGGGAGCCCCACCGCTCAGCCCGCTTGGCGCTCGGCAGCTGCCTTCTGACACTCCAGCCTGTGATCTGTTGGAATTCATTGTCCGCCATTCGGTGTGTTCGTGGTTCCTACGTTCTGGAACTTTCTCTGCCCTCTTCATTCTCATTCAGGGTTTCTGTGCCCCCATTTCTACCTATGCTCCGTCCTTCCAGGTTTTGACTTCTTTTCCAGGTGCTACTGTGTTCTGCAGCTTCTTATTTTTTTAAGTTTACTTTTATGTATTTTGAGAGACAGCAAGCAGGGGAAGGGCAGAGAGAGAGGGAGAAAGGGAATCCTAAGCAGGCTCCATGCTCCCAGTGCAGAGCTTGATGCTGGGGCTCGATCCCATGAACTGTGAGATCATGACCTGAGTCAAAATTGAGAGTTGGACACTCAACCAGCTGAGGCACCTGGGAGCCCCCTCTCGTGCTTTTTCACTGCAGGCTCATCTTTGTAATCGCATTTTCCCCTGACCGACAGTGCTCTCCCGTGTCCCTTGTCTCGTAGTTCTGGTACCTGTGCTCTTAGGTGGGGCCTAAGTCTGCTCACTTCTTATTGTTGACTCATTTCCAGTGACTCACCGGGGTCTGTGTGTGGAGGCGTGTGACGCTGGTCTGGGGGGCGCTGCCTATGCTGCTGTGGGCGGCACCACGAGGCTTGGTGGGAGCCAGGTCTCTTGGGTGCCAGACCCCAGCTGCTGGTCGACTTCAGGGCACTGGATCCCTGCTGTCCCCACTGCCGACTGTGTCTGCGTCCACATGGTCACTGTGCACAGGAACAGCTCTGCATCACTTCCTTCTGCTAGTCTGTTGGGGTCTGTGGGGAGGGTCTCTGAGCCCAGCAGTGCCCCCAGGGGGCTGCAAGTTGAGGAATGGCAGTTCTCAGAGCATCTGGTCCCCTGACCTGACCTGCTTCCCGGGGAGACCCTCCGGAGCCTCACTGAGGCCACCTTGGGGTCGTTGTGGCGGATTTAGCGTCCAGTCTGTGCTGCTGCCCCAGGAGAAGCGTTTCCGGGTCAGGACTCATTCCATGTCTCTGTGCTTATGCCCCATCTGGCGGGACGCTGTCACATGCTGTGTCACTCTGTCCCCTCAGCTCTAGTGTGACTACTGAAGTCGACCCTGGGGCAGGTGGCGAGGGGGCGGTGGTCTTGTCACCGTTAGGAGAGTGCTTTCTGTGTTGCAGGTCAGGTACTCGACGCAGAGCCTCTTCGATTACATGAAGGGCATTCAGAACGACCCGCAGGCCCTGGAGGGCTTTGGCGGGACCCTCCTGCAGGTCTTCGAGGACAACCTTCTGAACGACAGGTATGGGGGTGGGGTGATCGGGTGGGGGGAAGACTTCGTGATGGTTCTCAGACCTCCAGGGTGTCCTTTGTTCTCACTGGGATTTCATTTCAAGGGAGCGGTGAGGTGGGCCCAGGTGGGGAGCCCAGGTGCCCCCAGCTTGTGGGACTCCCCCGGCCATAGTACCGTCACAGGGCCAGTGGAATTAGGATTCCTGTAGGCATTGGACGTACAGATGACCTAGGTTATGAGCCTGGGAGGGTGAATCTCTGTGAGGCGACCTCCCTAGTCCATGCACAGGCATGTCTGCTGTGTAGACAGGGTCCCTGCACGCCAGGACTGCACATCACAGCGAGAGATGGGCCTATATCTGAGCATCTTTGCTGTGCTAGTTTGCTAACTGCCCTTCTACGAAGACTGTGGACCCCCATGGGCCCTGACCCTGGGATGAGGGTGTTTCCTGAAGCCCTCTGACAGGGTTCAGACTCAGTTCTCAACTGTTTGGTCACAGCAGTGTGGACACAGTCCCTCACCGGCTGTCCTGTGGGAAACAAACGGGAGTTAGATGTTGGGAGTGTGGGTGATGGGAGTGCGCACGGAGGGTGCAGGTGCTGACTGTTAGCATCCCTGAGACCATCTCCACGTTCTGACACCTAACGCGCCCCTCCCCCAGAAATGTCCTGCACCCTCCCCACCCCAGGGCAGCCTCTGAATCTGCTTTCTGTCACTGGAGCTTACTGGGCATTTACAAAAAAAATTTTTTTTAAACATTTATTTGTTTTTGAGGGAGACAGATTAGGAGCGGGGGAGGGGCAAAGAGCGAGGGAGACCCAGAGTCCGAAGCAGGCTCCAGACTCTGAGCTGTCAGCACAGAGCCCAACACCGGACTTGAACTCATGAACCACGGGATGATGACCTGAGCCAAAGTTTGATGCTTAACCAACTGAGCCACCCAGGCGCCCCTTGAGTTTTGAGATTTCTTATGTGCGCTGCACAGGCCCCTCATCAGACACCCTCTACAGGGGCGGTGGCTTGTTCTTCATGCCCTTGACCGCCTCTGAGCAGGCGCCTGCATGTCCATGCACGCCGGCTTCTCCCTTGGCTTTTGCGGGTGTGTTTGTTGTGCTAGGTGAAGAGTCCTAGCCTGACTCAAGGTCACGAAGGTTTTCTCTTAATATTTTCTAAAAGACGACTAGTTTTAGGTTTTATATTTAGACTTAAGGTCCATTCTGGGTACTTTCCGTGTGTGGCATGAGCGACAGATCCGTGTCTGTGTGTTGGTTCCGCCTGTGAATGTCCAGTGTGTTGAAAGACTGTCCCTTCCATGTTGTTTTTCCATGTTTTCATAAACTGTGTCTCGTGTCTGGACTTTTCCTGCTCTTTGGTCTGTGCTGTCCACAGTCCCTCGAGCTTTGTGGCAAAATTAAGTGGCACCAGCCCACCAGGCTGGCTCTCTCCTCCCTTAGTTGTTGGGGCTTTTCTTGATCTTACGTTTCCATATGAATTTTTCAGTAGGATTGTCATTTTCTACACCACGTCCTGTCTGGATTTGGACTGGGATGGTGTCGACTCCGGAGAGAGTCTGCGTCTTAGCGGCTCCGGGCCTGGTGCCCAGCCCTCAGCGTTTGCCTTCTCCCCTCAGGGTGTCTGTGCCGCTGCTGAGGACGCTGGACCAGATGCTGGCCAACGGCTGCTTTGACCTCTTCACTGCGGAGCAGAAGTAAGTGTGCAGGCAGGACCCAGAGCGCGCCTCGTAGAGACGAAGCGATGAGATGCAGAGAGGAGAACCTAGGTGATTTCCTGCGCGTTCAGGAACGGTCTGTGCCATCAGGAGGCTTCCGCTGCCCTCAGGTGAGGCTGGGGCTGTGCCTCGGCCGGGTCCTGTCATAGCACCTGCTGCCCAGGTGGGAAAAGGCCCTACCAGGTGACGTGACCCACCCGCAGGGGCCTGGCAGTCAGGGTGGCCGTGGGCGGTGGGCCGGGGTGGAGACAGGTGGTGCAGAGCATCTGGACCATCACAGTGGCGGGTCTGGTGCCGAGGCTGGAGAGCCTGGCATGGACGGAGGAGGATGGAGTGGGTCTGCGGGGAGCTGGCCAGGTGTAGGCTACAGGGACACACAGCAGACCTGGGTCAGCTCCTGGCCAGTGAGCTCTGGTGTCCAGGGTCATGGCAACTGATTTATCTCGTTAGGAGCCTGATGATTTTCACTGGATCCCAGGCTCTGCGGGCTTTGCCTCGGGGCTGGCATCTTGTGCCCCGTGGGTCGCCTGGAGCCTCCTTCTGGGTATGTTTCAGGGGCGTGGGAAGAGCCGCACCAGGTGGGCCCTGAGTGCCGTTTACTCATGTTCCTTGTCTCCCACTCTGCTCGCTCCTGGTGACGGTCTTTGTGGGCTGTTAGCCCTGCTCCCCGGTGGCACTGCTGCCACTGTGTCCCCTCTGCGCCCACCTCCTTTGCCTCGGTGGCTGCGTCCTTGGCAGCCTGCTGTCATGTCCGTTCTGTCCGGTTTTAGTGTCATCTTTGCCACATCCCTGACTCCCTGGTGTCTGGGCCCCTGCACTCCTGGGACACGCCGCCCTGGTGGTGCAATGGGTCCTTGCATGGATTGCGTCACTTGGCTCACTGAACGTTCTGTTTCTAGACCTAAATGCAGATTTTCCTGGATTAAAAATTTTGAACGAAAACAGGAGAAAGTGTCCTGTTAACAAACAGCTCATTTTATTTCTGGGCAGTTTTGTAGTTTTGTTAGTTTCTTTCCTCTTTTTTTTTCCCCCCCTCAAAGTAGAGTTCATGCCCGGCTTGGAGCCCAACATGGGGCTTGAACTTATCAAACTGTGAGATCATGACCTGACTGGAGTTGAAATCAAGTCAGACACTTAACCAACCAAGCCACCCAGGCGCCCCCAGTGTTTTTGTCTGTTTCTGCTTTGGGTGCTCGAGTCTTCTGTTCCAGTGTGTGTGGGTGTAGGGTCAGGCTTGTGACCAGATGGCCCATTTCATTATTTCTGGTGCTACTTTGCTTTATATTCTGAATGGTTTTGTGCTGATCAGGCTGCCCTGGCTTCTGACTTTGAACTTGTACCTTTCTCTGTTCTGTCTCATGTTTTGGTGTGTGTCTTACGAGTAGGACAAAATGCAGTCTGACCTCCTCTGACTGTTAAACTGGATCATTTGGCCTCAGAGCTGCGTCCGCGTATGTTCTCCACTGGCCCTGCCAGCTGTGCGTCCCTCTCTCCCTTCCTCCGTGTTTGGTCAATTAAATGATTTTTATCATTCAGCAGCGCTTTTCACTCCTTCCTGTTTTTTCAGTGGCTTCCCTGTCAGAGTCTCAATTTCTGTGTTTTACCCCCTTCCTGGACAAAACCAAGGACGTTAACGTGTTCCGTTTTCTTCCCTCGGGTTACGTGAGCTCATCACGTATTGTATCAGAGGTACATTTTCACTTAGTTTTGTACGGTTGATGTCTGTGCTAAGTCACCCACATACTGGCTGCCGTCTGTGTCCTCGCTGCCCCGGCCCCGCTCCAAGTCTGCACAAGGGTCGTACTTTCCGGCTCCCTCTAGTGCGGCTACTGGCAGTAAACACTTTGCGATTTTGTTAGCCAGCTACTTCCAGAGTGTATAGAACTCTAGGCAGACGTTTTATTTTGGACTAAAACCTCTTCCTTCTCCTGACTTCCATCGCTTTTGAGATGGCACCTGCAAGTCTGGAGTCTGACGGAGGCAGGCTGCGTTTTCTGCCTCTTTTGAAGGTTTTTTACCCAAGAAATCTCCGCTGCATGTCGAGTGGGTCTAGGTGTTGATTACATACTCGTGTGTCCTGCTGCAAATTTGTTAAACTTGAATATGTGATTTTGTTTTCTGTGTTCTAGAAAATCTGTAGAGCCCTCCCACCTGCCCCCCACCTCTGACTCTCTCCTAGCACATTTCTGACCCAAGTCAGAAAACTGCCAAGTTGAGGTGTGTGGTTCTTATTTCCGGTTTTTGTATTTTTCAGCTTTTTCTTTAGTTTGTTTCCCAGTCTGCCAGCATTTCGCCCTCCTGGACGTGGTGTTGGGGTCTCCCGTGTGCTTCTGGCCTCTGTCGTCGCGGGGCTGTCTGATTTCTACAGCCCATGGGGCTGGGGCTTGGGCTCTCATTTGCTTCCTCGTTGTCTGGATACTGTGTTTGAGAGATTGCGTGTGCAGTAACCTGAGGCCACAGCATTTCGTTCGCCCTTTCCAGCCCCGAGGGCAGCGGTAGCAGTCTGGTCCTGGTCTGCAGGGACCCCTTCCCAGTGTCTTCACGTGGCAGAGGGAGGTCATCCCATCTCGTGTATCTGTTCTCGTGAGGGCACTTGTGATATCGGTGGGACTCAGACTGGTGACCTCATGGTCTCCGAGGCCCAAGCTGGTAATGCCCTCGCGGTGAGGACCTGAGTTTCAGCGTGAGAATTTGAGGGGTGCAGAGTTCAGTGCAGGTCACAGATGTTTGGTCTGAGATGCTCATTACGTCCCGGAGGGATGGCTCTTCAAGGCTGGAACCCAGTGGCAGTCCTTAGAGGGTTGATGGTGTGTGGACCCCTGAGAAGGGCCCAATGATTCTGTGGGGTGTCATGTCATTAGGACGAGGAGCAGGGGACAGCAGAGCCCCCGGGAAGTGGGCGGAGTTGGAGGAGCACCTCACAGCAGGGCCGTCGGGAGTCACGTAGGTGGAGGACAGAGTGGCCGTGGCCCTTTCCGAGACGGCGGCCACTTGGTCCCTGATGAGCGTCTCAGTGAGTCATGGGGAGAGGCCTGCGGAGGGGAGGCTGGGATGCCCCTGACTACTCTGGGTGACAGGGACCTGGAGGGGGTGGGTGGGCATGCCAGCTGGTGGAGAAAGGCCAAGGGCCGCTGTCCCTGAGGACAGGAGGCCTCCCCAGCGGCTGGAGAGGAGGGCACAGGGGCAGCGGAGCCCCCATCCCCCTTCCCCACCCCCCCAGCTGCCACACAGGCGATAGGGGAACAGGTCTCTCTCATAGGGACCCTTGCTGTCCTGGCCTCACGTTATCCTCGGCTGTGCAGAGTGGGGGACACATGTCTGTGCTCTGGCCACTGCCTGGTTCTCCTTGGACCCGGGGGCCAGGCCTGGTTACAAGATGGTCATCCCTTCTCTTGGTCCCGGATTGAGGCTGCACTCGCCGGTGCTGCCGGGATGGGCGTCTGCTGCACCTGATTCCCTCGAGGCTGCGCCTGGGGTCCACCTGCCCCCAACAGCCAGGGCCAGGCGGACGTCTGTCCTGTGCTGGTAGAGGAGCCCGTTAACGTAACCTGTTGTGCTACCCTGAGGGACATGGCCCCCTGGTCCCCTGGACAGCGCTGTCACCAGATGCCGCAGCGCGGCCGTGCCCTGCATGCTCACTGAGGGCTCCTCTGTTGTCGTGTGCTCTCTTGCAGCCACCCCTTCAGTGTGAAGCTGCTTGCGCTTTGTAAGGAGGAAATCAAGAAGTCCAAGGACGTGCAGAAACTGCGGTCAAGCGTCGCCGTGTAAGTCTCGAGCTCCTTGCCGGGACAGCGAAGGAAGGAGGGTTCGCCGGGGAGAGAGACTCCGTTGGGAGTTGGTGTCCCGACTTCCACAAAAAGCCTATCAGTCTCGGGTCAGCACAGATGGCCTCCGGTGAGGAGCGGGTTTTCCCAGAAACAGACCCAATTCCTCAGCACTGGAGAGGCGGACGGGTTGTTGCAGTGGATGTTGGATGCGGGGCCGCGCTCACCCGGGCCCGTCAGTCCCCCAGGTTCCGTGGAGTGCACACGGGGCCGCGCTCACCGCCGCCCGTTGCCCCCGCGGGTTCCGTGGTGGGGGGGGTGCACGCGGGGCCGCGCTCACCACCCGTTGCCCCCCCAGGTTCTGTGGGGGGGTGCACGCGGGGCCGCGCTCACCGCCCGTTGCCCCCCCCAGGTTCTGTGGGGGGGTGCACGCGGGGCCGCGCTCACCACCGCCCGTTGCCCCCACGGGTTCCGTGGGGGGAGGTGCACGCGGGGCCGCGCTCACCACCCGTTGCCCCCCCAGGTTCTGTGGGGGGGTGCACGCGGGGCTGCGCTCACCACCCGTTGCCCCCACAGGTTCCGTGGGGGGGGGTGCACGTGGGGCTGCGCTCACCACCCGTTGCCCCCCCAGGTTCTGTGGGGGGGTGCACGCGGGGCCGCGCTCACCGCCCGTTGCCCCCGCAGGTTCTGTGGGATGGTGCAGTTCCCGGGCGATGTGAGGAGGAAGGTTCTCCTGCAGCTGTGCCTTCTGCTCTGCCACCCGTTCCCTGTGGTGAGTGCGCGTGCGGCTGCTCCCAGGTCATGCAGTGGACCTGGGGCTGTGACTGGAGGCAGCGCAGGGCTCAGACCCTGCAGGGTGCATGTGGGGCCCCACGAATGGCAGGTGCCACAGCCTGGCCCACCCGGGTCAGGTGTTCGAGAATTCCATTTTCCACTGGCTAAAAATCCACTCTTCAAATAATCTAAATGTGCCACTTTCCTAGAAGGTAAAAGTGATGTTTGTATCTGACGCACTGGTTCTCAAAGTGGGGACCATGCACCTGGCTGCAGCACCCCCCGCCCCCCCCAATCAGAAGTGCAGATTCCCTGTCGGCCTTACCGGCCACCTGAGGCTCCCAGGGGGTGGGCCTGGGTTCTGAGACCACCCGCCCCATGAGGTGTTTTGCAGGCAGGCAACTAGAGAGGAAAACAGAGGTGGGTTCCCGGGTGAGGGGCAGGGTGTTTTGTTGTCTTGTTTTGTTTTTTAATGCTTATTTGGAGAGAGTGCATAAGTGAGGGGAAAGGGGTGGAAAGAATCCTAAGCAGGCTCCGCACCCCCATTACAGAGCCCGATGCGAGGCTCGATCTCACGAGCCATGAGACCATGACCTGAGCCAAAAATGACCTGAGCCAAAAACCAAGATCAGACCCTCAACCAATTGAGATCCCCCCCCAGGTGCCCTGAGGAAGCAGGTTTTTAATAACACATTTCAGTGAGAATAGCGTAGCCTCACTTCTCCTCAGCGCAGCTGCCATGGGGCAGCAGGGGACGGGCCCCAGCGCAGCTGCTCGGTCACGGGCTGAGGTGTGGCCAGGGCCCCAGGTCACTTCCTTCCTGTTAACAACGTGTGCAGATTCCAGGTTCCAGTCCCACTTGGGGACATGCCTGGCCCCATGTCCCTGCTCCCTGGGCCGGGTCCTGTCATCTGCTTGGGTTTTATGGGCCTTTCCCTGCTGACACGCTGTGTCCTGTCCAGATCCGGAAGACCACGGCTAGTCAGGTGTACGAGATGCTGCTCACCTACGGTGACATCATGCGTGAGGACGTCCTGGATGAGGTCATGTCTGTGCTGGGCACCACGGCCTGGTGAGTGCCAGGCCCCCTCCCATGCCCCTGCCTGGCCCGGTGCAGCATCTCGGTGAACAGGGGTGTCCAGAATCTCCCTTGCTGTCCCCCAGAAACCCTCTGAAGGGGTGAGGAGAGTGGGGCTCCCAGCCCTGGGTGCCTGTGCTCTGGGCACTGCCAGGAGGTGGTGTCCCTGTTTATACCCAGGGGGCTGCTGCCCCCGGGATACAGGAAGGGGAGGAGGTATCTCTAGTCCGGGTGGGAAAATGTTCAAAGTGAAAAGGGGGAGGTTCTGATCACTGAGTAGTTGGAAGCTAACTGTTTATTTCCCTCTGGGCCGCTTTTGTTAACTGACTGCAGCCGATTGCTGATGGGGTCGGGTCACTTTGGGAATGGCTCTTCCAGCGCCTAAACTGCAGCGTCGGAAATGCCAAGAAGGGAGTGGCAGGGAGGCGGTTCACCCTCTGCGGGGACGCGCCAGCGCTGTGGCTGTGGTGGCAGAGGCCACACATGGGCGTGTCCAAACCTCAGAAGGGGGGAGGGGACCAGAGAACAGGTGCTCCCCTGCCCACCATCCCAGATACCCGGGTCCTTCCCAGGGTGTCCAGAGCCTTCGGTGTCTCACGGGTCCCTCAAGTACAGCCGGGCCCCAGAGCTGGTTTTAGGTGCATTTTTGCTCTTGGTGTCGCTTGCTCTTGGACTTGGTGAGTTGGGGCAGCAGGTGTGTGGAGCGGCGGCAGGGCTAACGGGACAGGACGCGTGGACGGTGCCGAGAGCAGGAAGGCACAGCCCGTGAGCGCAGGCTTCACAGGGCGCCCCGGATGACCGGTCACAGCAGGCGGGGGGCGGCGGGCTGCTGCGCTCCGGGCACCGCTCGTGCTCACATGCTCACACGCGTGCACTCCTGCAAGGGGACCGCTGCCCTCACGGCCCGTCTTAACAGAGGTCGGGCGGTGGCCCGCCGGCGGTAAGGTCCACGCGCTCCCGTCAGCAGGCGAGGACGGGCATAACCTGAGACTGACGCTCCCCGGAGGGCTGAGCTGTGTGCACAGAGCCCCAGGGGCCGGCTCCCCTGCTCGGGCCTGCAGGGCAGAATGGGGCCCCTGGTTTCAGGGCTTCCTGGAGGTTTTCCCGGACACCTAGAGCTTGGGGAGGAGGGAACTCCACGGAACATCTCTGTGGAGCCGCTCACGAGAGCTCCAGAACAGAAAATGTGGGCTCGGGAGGTGTGGGTGCCCCACACTCTGAACAGCTGGGCCGCCGATCTGACCCGTCCCCAGGGCCTGCCCTCTGAACCTCTGTGGGGAGCACGGTAGTTCTCACTGTGGAGGGTGCTGCCACGTGGTCAGCTCTGGGTCTCTGGGGCCCCATGGCTCTGGCCCTCCCCCCTCACCGTGTGGGGTGCATGGGGCCCTTTTCCAACCACCTTTGCTGTTGGAAGAAATTCCAGAGAATTTTAAAGTGTCCTTGTTCCAAAAGAAAAATACAATTTAGTCTTTATTTTTTATTTTTTTAAAATGTTTATTTATTTATTTTTGAGAGAGAGAGATAGAGACGGAGGGAGAGAGAGAAGTAGAATGTGAGTGGGGGAGGAGAAGAGAAGGAGGGAGACATAGAATCCGAAACAGACTCCAGGCTCTGAGCTGTCAGCACAGAGCCCGATGCAGGGCTTGAACTCATGAACCGCGGGATCGTGACCTGAGCTGAAGTTGGATGCTTAACCGACTTGAGCTCCCCAGAGCCTCTATAATCTTTATTTTTAATTAAAGTGATAAATAGCTTTCGAAGTCCAATAAAACTTTAACCCCCCCCCCCCCCCCCCCCCCCCGCCCCGGGCCTACCTTCCTGGGTTTTAGCGTTTCTGCCCGTGTCGGGCTGCTCATCTGGGGCCATGCCTCTGTCTGGGTGGCCCCTCTTCTGGGGGCTCTTCCTCCACTTTCCCAAGGCCGTCAGGGGCCTGTGCGGCACCCTCGCCCCAGGGACGGTTTGGCCTCTGCCGATCTCCCTGGTCTCCAGCGAAGCAATGGTGCTGGGGTCCTGTGTGCCCAGCGGGAGGCTCTGAGAGCTTAGAGCTTGAGGCAGGTCTGACCTTGAGCACTGTCCTGTGGCTGACGCCGTCCTGCCTCTTCTTCCCAGGGACGCGGAGCTCCCCCTGGTCAGAGGCCAGCGGAACCGCCTGTGTGACCTCCTCGGCGTGCCCAGACCTCAGCTGGTCCCCAAGGTAACCGCACGGCCCTCGGCCACGCCGGGAACCTGGGGCGCCTCTCACGTGAGGCCTCTAAGGGTGGCTCGCGTGAAGCACCGTCCTGACCCCTAGTCTGGAACATTCTGGGTGGCACAGACTGGAGGACACATGCCTTCAACCCGCCTGCCCCGTGTGCGCTCTCCCGGCTCCTCCTCCAGAGCCCAGATGGTTGTCCCAGGCTCCCGCGTGCGCCCCGCGCGTCCTCTGAGCCAGCAGCCCTCAGCGGAGTTGGCAGCGACCGAGCTCGCTCCTCTCAGACGTGCTTCTCCGTCCCGAAGGGAGGCCCCTCGGTGCCTCCGGCTGGTTTCCACCGTCACCACCTCTCTGGACACTCGTCTGGTCCTGGGACTCAGTCACCCCCAGGGTTTCCACGGCCCTGAGGTTGCAGGGCCCCGAGCTGTCCCTCCAGGTTCTGCGAGACCATCAGGAGATTTTAGGCTCTCGTGTGTGCGCTTGCAGGGAATCAGGACGGCCTCGCGGTCAGTGTCTCTTCAGGCTGCGGCTCTGCCGGAGCGCCAGCACACTTGTGACCGCTGGGGACAGAGCTGGTTCCTTGGTCCCTCGTTCCTGAGCCTGCCCGTTGGCTGTGTTCCCCCGAACCTGGGTTTGAACCCTGGCTGCTGTTGAGCTTTTAGCAAGAATATCCACTCAAGAGTGCGTGTGGTCCAGCTCCGTGCACACATGTAACGGACGCCTGGCGCAAGGGTGGGGCCCCCCGGGCCGGCTGCATGTGCGGTGCAGGGGGCGCCCTGTCTGCGGTTGTCGGTGTCTGGGCCCTTCCGTGTTTCCTCTGGGTTGCGTGGTGCACACGGCCCTGGGCCTGCCAGCTCTCGCTTCTTCCCGCTCTGTTGTTCGATGGGCTGTTGAAGGTCTTGCTGATTCCGAGGTTATGTCTCCTCGGTGTTTCTTAAGAAAATTATCGTTTTACCTCCTACATTTAGAGGTGAGGCCACTGGGGACTGGCATCTGTGCGTGGTGCCAGGGAGAGGCCGGCAGGCTCTTCCTTCCCATGCGGTCCATGCCGCCCCATTCTGGCCACGGTGTCACTGTGGTCAAAGCCAGACCACACGCGTGGCTGTCTTCTTGGGTCCTGTCTGTAACCCAGCACCGCCCGTCCCGCCGACACAGGTGTGGGTCTCGTGAGACATGGTGCTCATGCATTTCTGCCTCCGGTTTTATTTTTCCAAGACCATCTTGACTCTTAGCCCCTTGGGTCTCAGAAAGCTCTACGAAATTGTCATCAGTTTACGGCGTGGGACTGGCCAGGCATTAGGCCAAGGTCATCTGGAGCCTGTGGGTCTGCTTGGCGAGGGCAGACGTCTGTGATCCGAGTCTCGCAGCCTTGAGCGCGCAGGACCCCGTGCTTTACGGTGTTTGGAACTGCCCTAGTTCTTGGATCGTTTCTTCTGTTTTTCCATCCTTTTTTCTCAGCATTTCAGTTTGGGAGTTTCTATCGACTAGTCTTCAGGTTCACGAATTCTTTGGCCATGCTCAGTCTTCATCTCTGTGAGCATGTTCCTGCTGTCTGGGAACTCCTTTCATTCTGTGACTTTCCACCTCTGCTCACTGCCCATCTGCCCTTGGTGGTGCCCACTTTCCCCATCAGAGCCCTTGGCACGTAAGTCATTGTTTTATTTATTTAGTATTATTATTTTTTTAATGTTCTCTTTCTTTCTTTTTTTTTTTTTTAAATATTTTTATTTATTTCTAGGAGAGAGAGAGAGAGAGACAGCGTGAGCAGGGGAGGGTCAGAGAGAGAGGGTGTCACAGACTGAAACAGGCTCCAGGTTCTGAGCTGGCAGTCAGCACAGAGCCCGACGCGGGGCTCGAACCCACAAACCGCGAGATCATGACCTAAGCGAAAGTCGGACGCTTAACCGACTAAGCCACCCAGGCGCCCCTGTTTTATTTATTTCTGAGAGAGAGAGAGAGAGCATGAGCAGGGGAGGGTGAGAGAGAGAGGGAGATGCAGAATTGGAAGCAGGCTCCAGGCTCTGAGCTGTCAGCACAGAGGTGGGGCTTGAACCCACGAACTGTGAGACCATGACCTCAGCAGAAGTCGGACGCTTAACTGACTGAGCCACCCAGGCGCCCTTGGTCATTGTTGTTTTAAACCCTGGTCTGATTATCCCAACTCTGCTGTTATCTGAGTCTGGTCTAGATCTTGGTGCCATCTCTCTTGGTTGCTTTTTCTTGCCTCTTGGTGTGTCTTGTAAGTTTTTGTTGAAAGCTAGACACGTTTGGTGACAGGAACTCAGGCCTCGGGATCATGGGGTTTGTGTCTGTCCGGCAGGGGCCCCTCTCCACCCCCTCCAGCGCGTCGTGCCCCGGCCATCCCTGCACTGTCTCCCTTGGAGCATCGGAGTCTGAGAGAGGACCCACGGCCGTGACCTTGGAGCCCACCCGGGGAGGCGGTGGGCTGCATGGCAGTTTGCGGTCATCTGAGCAGACCTCAGCCCTGGGCTCCGCTGCGCAGCTCCGTCCCTGCCGTCCCCTGCAGGCGCCAGGGCTCTGGCAAGACCCTTGTGCTGGAGACGCCCGGAGTGTGGGGGCTTTCCAGAATCGTGAGCAGTGAGCCTGGGGCCCTGGAATCCCCCCAAAATGGCACATGCTTTCCGCTTGGGAGTGCGCTCTGTTGGCCCCTGCTCCAGGCAGTCGACGGGTGCCCGAGAGCAGCTCTGGGGCGGCCTCTCTGCTCTCACGGGGCTCTGAACGCGCAGCACCTCGTTGTCATCTTTGCCCTGTTGCCACGCGCTGAAGGGGCGTCACCCGGAGTGTTCCTTATCTGTAAGAACGCCTCCTGCCTTCGAGTCTACCTAGGTAATAACCGCACTAGAGTTTTGGGTGTTTACACCGTTTCCTCTCTGTGTTTTCTTATATTTATATAAATGGTAGGTCTTCTCTGTATTTAATCTAGTTGAATAATCTTGGTTGGAATGTTTTGTCCTCTTGCGTTTAATGTGTGGTTATAGACTTGGGTTTACGTCTGTGGTCTTTGATTCAAGCTCGGTCTGTTTCCTTCTCTTGGCCTTGTGAGGATCTGCAGGGTTTATCGCTTCACATCCCCGCCTGTATGGCGGCTTCTCTGCCAGCAGGGACCGTGGGAGCAGGCGGCGGGCAGGGCGGCCCCAGGTGCGACCCCGACCCCTTTCCCCGCCAGTCCTGTCAGCTCTTCAGTTTCTTCTCCCTCGGGCTTGGAATCACATTGTTACTTTGGATGGTTTTCCTGCGTCCCCTCCCGTGCCACACGGTGTGGTGGCTGTGCCCACCCTTCTCTTGGGCGCTGGGGGCTCCGTGAGGGGTGCAGATGGCTGGCCAAGTGCAGCATCAGCTTCCCAAGTAAATACACTTTTTATGCTTTTATTAGGAAAATTTCCCACACAGTGGATGATGATTGTGGAAAAGTACCAGGGACCTCCCCCCCCCCCCCCCCAGCGCCTCGAGGTTATGTCGGCCTCGGGGGTCCTGGGTGTCTGGGGAAATGGAGGCCTAGAGGGGGTGGTGCTGGTGGTCTGACCCTGCGCTGTGTCCCCACAGTCTGGCACCCGCTGAGGCCCCCTGCCCATGGGGAGGAGCCTGAGGACGGTCAGCACGGGACAACTGGATGCGGTGCCGGGGACTTCAGGGTCCCCCCACGGTGGGGGCTTTTCCTCACACGTGTCCTGGGACGTTGGTGCTTCTGTCTTCACGTCCACAGGACCCCGTCTATAAAATCATGTTCTGAGCAGTACTGTGTCTGTGTGTGATGCTGATGTGCGGGACTGGGGGGCAGAGGGAGGGCCAGAGAAGCTGCTAAGTGGTGGGGCGCTACCTTCCCTCTGCCTCACCCCGTTGTACCCGGTGCGTGTGGACGTTGCACGTGGTCGCCCACCCTCACGCAGTGTGCGACGCAGGCGCCCTGCCTGAGGCCGGCGGGGCCCCGCAGGAGAGTCTTGAGTAGCCAGTCAGGGACCCGACGGAGGCACGCGTGGGGACCGGCACCTCCCGCGAGCCGACAGCCCAGCGAGCGTGTGTTCTAGGGTACTGGGTTCTCCGGCGACGTGGGGGAGCACCAACCGCAGTGCGCCCGCTCACTGCCAGCAGGGTGCCTCCTCCCGGGACCCGGGGCAGGCGCCTCCGCCAGGCTGGCGTGCAGATGCTGCTGGACGCAGAGACGAAGGTGGTAGCCGTGCCAGGGGCGGGTGCTGGCTGCTGCTTCCGTCCCCAGGAGCGGTTTCCCTGCCTGGGCCGCACCGCTGCCACGTGGGGACGTTCACCCGCTGTGTGCGACCCCTCAGGCCCCTGGAAGGGAAATCTTACGTTACTCTGTGGATTAACTTTCCCCCTCAGAAGTAAGTAGAGAGTTCTCTGAGGGGCGGAGGGTGGCGGGCGGGGGGCCCAGCCCTGCAGGGCAGCGTCTGGACCGTGGCTGCAGAAAACCCAGCCACGGCTTCTGGGAAGCAGTCAAATGAACCGTTTCTGGTGTAATTTTAAAAATCCACAAGATTTCAAACAAAAGCCTCTTTGGAGACACGGGGACAGGTCGCTGGCCCACGGACCCATCAGAGGCCCTGCCTCGCAAACCCACCCCCCCGCTGGCCTGACCGCAGCCTGAGGCCACATGGCCACACTGGCTGCCCACGGCCCAGCGCCTCTGCTCACTGTTGGCCACGTTGGGCCTGGAGGGTCACCCACCTTCATGCACCTGCAGGTTCTGGAGCCCCCTGCGTCCAGGTGCCGGACCCGGGGAGGGGGGCTCTGTGCACTCACAGCTTAGGAGTGGGGCTAGGAGCAGACGTGACCGGCCCCGTCAGCAGCACCGAGGCCCGGAGCCACATGCGATGGGCAGGGCGCTGGACTGTGGTGGACAGAAGTGGCTGGGAAGCCCTCCAAAGGGACAGTGGGCGGGTGCCCCGCGGGGGAGAGCACCTGGTCAGCCCGGGGAGCCGGGGGCCAGTGTGCCTGGAATGAACGAGTCGGGGAGGGGGTGGCGGGGGCCACGCTGCGCACACGGCCACGTCCGGGTCCCTGTGAGCAGGTGCTGCCGCTTGGAGTAAGGCGTTGACGCCAAGCCGGGACCCTGGGTGGTGGTGCCCTCGGCAGTAGCGTGAATGAGGACAAAAGGGGACGGCGGGGACACCCCGGAGCCACTGCTCTGGTGGGAACGTGTGGGCAGCCGAGTGTCTCTGCGCGGAAGCCTGGTCAGCAGACAGTGAGCGACTGAGTGCCGGGTGCACAGAACGGGTAACGGCTACTGTGTAAGTAGAATTTGGAAACAGACCAGAGTAGCACAAAGTAGGCAGCATGATCATCCACGTTTCTAGAAGATGCTGGTCCTCCCGCACTCAGAACACAGCGCCGCTTCTCATGCTGACCCCGTGGGCCCGGGATCCCGGCCTCGCTCGTGTGAGCTCTGGGCGCAGGCTCTGGCCCTGGGTCATCGCCACCTCCGGCAGAAGTCCCGGTGACCCGGCCCACGGACGGCCTCGCTCGGGTCCTGAGGCAAAGGGGAGCCGGCTCCCTCACCCGCGGTGGAAAGCTCCCTGGTCGCCCGTGGCCGACGGGATTTGCTCTCGACCCGGGTTTGAGCCCTGGGGTTCCTGGAGCTGAGAGACCAAAGGTGCGAGACTGCCCGCAGCCCGCAGCCGCCAGTTCAGAAAGCCAAGCAGGCCCCCTCCCGCAAGGACGTGCGCCCCTAACCATCAGGCCACCTGAGCCCCCTTCCCGCACCGAGTCTCTGCCACCGTCACGGGACCAGGAGGCCCCGCCCCCTGAGCTCTGGGCGCACGGCCTGCGCTACCACGTCTCTAACCAAGTCACGCGGGAGCTGTGCCCGGGTCACCCAGATGGACCCGTCAGGAGCCTGCGCTGACGAGCTCCCGGCAGGACAGACACAACACGCCGGGTGGCGGCAGTGCGGGGCCCCTGGCGGCAGAGGGGCGTCTGCGCCCGCGCGGACGGGCAGGGACACACGCTCCACAGGCCGAGTGCTCACGGCCCCTCACCTTACCGCGCGTCCACCACACCCTGGCTGAAAACGCAGGTGCGCGCCCTCCAGGTGAAGGGTCAGCCCCGCGCCCATTTCGTGCCACCTCCCGCTCGGCACCCTCTCCCTCGAGGCCGCTGGCCACACCTCCCAGCACCCTCAATCCCTCTCCTGGGCGGTGGCTGCGGGGGGCCTTCCGCGTACCTGGGAGCAGCCGTCCGAGCCGTCAGCTGAAGTGGAGGAAGTCCTGGCCTTCCTGCAGGTGCAGCGACCTCAGGTTGTCCTCAAAGGCGCCCCCCGTGAGGTCCTGCGGGAGGAGCAGCGAGTCCGGCTCAAACCTTCCCAGCCCCCACTGTGGCCCCCACAGATCCCTCCCAAGGGGGCCTGCCCGTCAGGTGGTCTGCCGTGATCTTCTCTGTTAAGGGGAGGGGACTGGACACGGGGGGGACGTTGCCAGAAGTTGGCCACGAAGTTCTGCTGGTCACTGGTAGGAAGCAGGGGGTGGGGGGGTCCTCCGAGGCGCACCCTCCCCCAGCCCCAGCTGGAACCTGGCCCCTCGCTGCAAAAGGTAGCTGACCCCTTCCACAGGGGCTCCGGGAAGGAAACGACCCCCAGGGGCAGCTCCACTTCACCCCCGGGTCCGGGCCACACTGGCTCGCCTCTCCACGCCCCACCCCTGCTGCAGAGGCCCTAGCCCTGACTCCGGGAGCTGTCAGCAGACCCTCTCCTGCCTCTTGCTTGGCCCCAGCCCTGCCCTGGGTTGAGGACCCCGGAGTCCATCTCTATCCAGGGCTTACCTGTGGCCCCATGAGCTCCCTGAGGTGACCCCAGGGCTAGTAGAGCTTCAGCTAGGCCCGTGCACTGGTGCTGGCTCTGGCCAGGCCGCCTGGCCCCCTGGGTGGGAACCCGCTGCGGCTCCAGCCAGTCCTTCAACCTGGTGGCCTGTCCCCGATGCAAGGGGCCCAGCACTCACCCCTGTTGGGTTCCTCTGTCCTTGGGCCCAGCATAGGGGTCAGCTTGGTCTGGCACAGCCTTGACCACTGGGCACGGCTAGAAATACTTAAATGGGAAACACGAAATTCCCACACTCTTCACCTGCTGTCCGTTCCCCGCTCCCCCTTCCCATTGTCTCTGGGCCCGAGTTTTCAAAGGAAACACCTGTGTTCAGGCCAGCCAAGCGGGACTGTGGCCCAGAGAGGATTTGGGAAGGGGGCCCCCTTTCAACAAGATGCCATTGAAGTTAGACGCTTCTGTAGATTAACGTAAACCAACAAAGGATTAGGATCCAGAAGCATGAGAACTATAAGTTGTCAGGGGAAGATCTGCTCCCACAAAGTGGGGGGAGCCCGATCCGAGGTGTCCTGGAGGAGGACGGAGCCTCATCAATAAGATGCGAATCCTAAAACCACAGCGAGAGCCACACCCCCTCCTGCACCCTGAGCGGACACGTTGGGGGTGCAGTCCACGACCCACACTTCCAATCCTGGATAAAGCCCGGAAACGGGCATTGGTGTGACATTCACAAGGCAACAAGAAGGGACAGTCTGCCCGCCTCAGACGTGACATGGAGCAACAGCTCATTTAGTCTCCTTCACACACACTACAGAAACAGGCAGCACAGGGGTGTCTGGGTGGATCAGTCGGTTAAGTGCCCAGCTTCAGCTCAGGTCATGATCTCCTGATTCGTGGGTTCAAGCCCCGCATCGGGCTCTGTGCTGACAGCTCGGAGCCTGGAGCCTGTTTCAGATTCTGTGTCTCCCTCTCTCTGACCTTCCCCTGCTCACGCTGTCTCTCTCTCTCTCTCTCAAAAATAAATAAAACATTAAAAAAAAGAAACAGGCAGCATAGACTGTATGGTTTGGGGATGCGTACGCATGCAGCAGTAAAAATGGTAAAGAGATTATGTGAATCGGGACAGCTCTGGGGGAAGGCTTTTTTCTACGTGGGTTGGCTACTTGTGTGGGCACAATATTAACCTATGCAGCACGTTCCAGAACAGAGGTCTGCAGTGTTTCTTCAAGGGCTGTATAGTAAATATCGACAGTTTGGTGGTCATAATGTCCTGTGTTCTAATAAAACTTTATTCACAAAAGCAGGTGGTGGACCATGCATAGGCCATGTGTTAATAGTTCACAGTAAAAACGTTTATTCAAAAAAGAAAAATGTGAGGTAAATTCTAAAAAAGAGTAGAGGAAGGCTTGCCTCCCTAATGGTAAATACCGTAAAGCCCAGGAATTAATGGTGCGGTGCACGGACAGACGGAAAGTAGACCAAGAGTCCAGAAGTAGATCCAGACGTGTGTTCATATCCAGCATAAAAGTTCAGTGTCCCGTTGTCAGAAAAGACAGGGATTCCCCAAATAGTCCCAAGTGGTCTTTGGACAAGTGAGCATCCAAATGGGAAGAAAACTTAAGAGTCCCTACTTTATTTTTAAATTTCTATTTATTTTGAGAGAATGTGTGTGTTGGGATGGGGGTGGGGGGGCAGAGAGAGGGAGAGAGAGAATCCCAGTGCAGGGCCGGAACCCACAAACTGTTGCGATCATGCCCTGAGCTGAAATCAAGTCAGACACTTAACTGACTGAGCCCCACAGTTGCCCCGAATCTCTAATCTTTTTTTTTTTTTTAATGTTTATTTCTGAGAGAGAGAGAGAGAGAGAGAGAGAGAGACAGCGTGAGCAGGGGAGGGTCAGAGAGAGAGGGAGACACAGAATCCGAAGCAGCTCCAGGCTCTGAGCTGACAGTCAGCACAGAGCCCAACGCGGGGCTCGAAGCCACAAACCGTGAGATCATGACCTGCGCCGAAGTCAGACGCTCAACCGACTGAGCCACCCAGGTGCCCCCATGAACTCTAATCTTTATGGTAAAATAAATCCTACTTGTCAGAGATGAAGAAACAAATCTCAGACGCAAACCTGGGGAATGTGCTTTAAAATTTCACATTCAGGAATTAAGGTCTTAGAATGAATAAAACTCCAAAATCCATACAAAAATCAATTTGCTATCTAAACAAAGATTTTCCTAAAAGGCAAAAATAAAGTCAAGTGATAGAGAAATTCACAAGACCGATCATCGAGGTTTTCGTTACGTAAAGGAAATACTAACAGACCAACAGAAGAACGGGCTGAAGAACAGATAACTCACCAAGAGGGAAGTAAAGACGCTTATAAAAACGGGAAAGACACCCTCCTTACCCATCACAAGACCCTGCAGACCTTCCGCCCATGATGCGAACGTGGCAGATTTGGCCACGCCGGGGGGGGGGGGAGGAGGGCCGCTGGTGGGGGCGAGCGTTACCACCGCCTCCTGGGACGGAGCAAAGGAGCGAGGTTCCACGTAGATAGTCACTGCAGCAGTATGTTCGACAGTTAATGATAAAAAATGGTCTAGAGGCGTGAGAATTAACTGGAGGTAAGGGGTGAAGCATCCGTGCGAGCGAACAGGGTGCAGATACTCTTTAAAATGAGGCACGTGAACCCCAGGGGCTCCTCCTCCCAGAACTCGTCCAGCCCCTGACGGGAGCGGGGGTGGTGGGGAGCCCGTGCAGGGCAACCGCCCCTGGAGCCGTGCCAGCCTCCCACCTGCGCGGAGAAAGCGTGTGTGACCCCAGGGTGCCGGGCCACACAGGTGCCCCCCGATGAGACCGTGGGACCCGGCAAGCTACACAAGGGCAGAACACACGGCTCCTGGGACCTCGGACAAGATGGGCGTCGGGCACTTTGGGGGTGACACCTGTGTATCAGTAAATTTTGTAGTTTTTATCATTTTGGGAAACAATGTTTGAAGTTAGGATTTGCTTCACACTGTCAGGTGGGGGAGCTGGGAGCATAGAACCCACAACGGCCACGGAGGCAGGCTGCACAGGGACATGCCACATAGACACACCGCACGGGGGGCACATGCCGCATGGAGGGACGCGCCACACGGGGACAGTGGAGACGGCTGAAGGAAGCTGGCTTCCTCTGGCTTTGGTGAAAAGGCTGAAATGTGCTAGGAAGTTTGCTTGATTAAAAGATGACGACAGGGGCGCGTGGGATCCAGCCCCGCACTGGGCTCCGTGGAGCCTTCTTGGGATTCTCCCCCGCCCTCTGCCCCTCCCCTGCTCCTGGGTATCTGCCGTTTCTCAAATGAGCATTAAAAAAAAAAAAAGACAACAGAATCAGATGGTCCCAGTGGGTTCATAGGGAATAATCTGCAAGACCTATTATGTAAATAAAGCAAAAAGCAGAAAAAGTATTTAAAACAATGCTACTTCCAAAAAAACCCACCCATTTACGTCTGGTGGCAGGTGCCCGTGGGGTCTCTCCAGGGACAGGGTGAGGGGCGGGAAAGGGCTTCACTGCCCCCAGAGCTGGCCCCTCAGGAGCGGTTTTCATCGGGGATCGGGGGGGGGGGGTTTAACTCCCGGCAATACCCAGAGAAGCAGACCCTTAGCAGAGCTCATCTCTGAAAAATTACGAATATGTTTGTGCAGAATTTAAGTGTTCATTGTGCAACCTTATAATTATGCACCCGGTTTCCCCAGCAACTTGGAACCTTGCTTATCTCAGCTTTAAACAGCCTTGTTCCTTTCAGGAAACTGCTTTCAAACCAGAAAACCCACAGCCGGGTGGACAGAGGTGGGTCTGTGTCACCCCCTGTCCTGGAGTGCAGGCTGGACCAGCCATGGGACACGGCCAAGGAAGGGGTGGGATGTCACTTCTGTGACTTGGTGACACGTTACCGTGACTTCCGTCTTGCTAGCAGACCCCGGTCCGGGCAAGCCTCCCCCTGTGACCACGTCTTGGCCGGCACCCCACCAGCAGCTTCGCGAGAGCCCTGAGGCCCCGCCTGTGGTGCCTGATTCTGAACCACGCACACCGTGAGGTAAGAAGTGTGTGTTGTGTGAGGCCAGCGTGTGGTACTTCACCACGTAGCAGTAGTTAAGTAAAGAGTCAAGCTGGCAAACAGGCAAGCCGAACAAAACCTCAGGGTGACAGTCGGGACAGAGCTCGCTCGGCCATGGTGCCCCGACAGCTAGACGGCCGTGTGCCCAAGAACGGGGCCGGCCGCCATCTGCCCACCATACACGACACTCAGAAGGAAATGCAGGGGGAAACCATGGCGGCCCTGGGTTTGGCGATGGTTTCTCGGCTATTGCACCAAAAACATGAGCAACCAAGTCAAAAACAGAGAAATTGGACTTTGTCAAAATTAAGTACTTTTTGTACCAAAGGACCCCATTAAGAGAGAAAAGAAGAGAACCCGCACGAGAGGGAGGACCCACATCTGGAATACACGAACTCCTACGGCTCAACGAGACGAAACCCAGAGACAGAATGGGCGAAGGACGCCAACAGATGTTTCTCCAGACAGGACACCCGAATGGCCAACAAGCAGCTCAGAGACACGGCATCTTCGGTTGTCAGGGAAACGCAGGACCAAAACCACGGGTGGGAGCAGTTGGCAGCCACCCGGGCGGCCGGGCCACCACCGCTAGCGGACGAGCGTGGAGACGCTGGCGCCCTGCGCGGTGGTGGGAATGGGAACCGGTGCCGCCACTGCGGAAAACCGGTTCCCAAAACAAACACGGTGACCCAGTGACCCCACACTTCCGAGATGGACACGCTTCCGCACAAACTGCACGGACACTCACAGACGCGGGGCTCTAACCACCCGCGACGGCAGGATGGGGGGGGGGCGGGGGCTGGTTCTTTTCTGAAGGTTTCACCACCTTGCAAGTCCGTGGCGTTGCCGAGAAACAAGCAGCACTGGCGGAGTAGCGCCTGGGACAGCACGCGTCTGCCTCCCGCGGTTTCCCGCGGTTTCCCCCCGCTGGAGTCCGGCTCGGGATGGGCCTGAGCGAGGCTGCCTCACGGCCGCTCTCCACCCTCGGGGGCCTCCCTCCGAGCGGCCCCTTGAGCAAGAGACAGAGCCCAGAACCCAGAGCTGTTCTCCCAGTCCTGCCTACGGGCCCTTCCCGGGCCGCTGCCCCCACCTGACCCACGTCTACGTCCGGGGGTGCTGGGCCCCCCACAGGGTCTTAAAGCAGCCAGCAGGGAAGAAGGTGCCCCTCCCTGCCCAGTCCCGCCGTGCGCAGGGCCGCAGGCTCCCCGAGCCCAAGGCTTGGAGCAGGGATGGACTCTGCCTCCGTGAAGGCTCCTGGCATGCTGATTACAGCCTCACGGGCGGGCAGCTGCTGGAGGTGGTGCCCGTGTCCCCGCCTGTGCCACAGCCCCCCTCCCCCCGCAGCAAGCCCTGCGCCCCATCGTGAGGCCTGCTGCACAGCCTGCCCACCGGAGCTGGCCTGGTCCCGTAGGGTACGGACTCAAACGTGAAGGATGACACTTCGCGTTTACGTTTATATAAACGAGAAAGCAGCTTTCTGACCCTACAGAAGGAGGTCCTCACTGGGACACAGCTGTTCGTCGCAAGAGAAGGTTATGAAAGTAACCTTTTCTGGAAGAATCCATGGAAAGGCAAGTCCCTTGTGGAAGAAAAGGTCTGCCGCTCTAACCAATGAAGGACGGGCACCAGAGTCTGTGCAGACGTCAGCCGGGCAAGAGGCGGCCCTGGGAGCACGAGCTGACAGAGCCCTTGTCTGGCGGAAGAGGCGGGCAGAGCCCTCTGGAGGCCGCACGAGGGCACGTGGGGGTGGGGCGGGGCCTTCCAAGACCCTTCAGGTCTCCAGTCACGAGAATGTGCGGACTGTGCCCTTGCTGTTGCCAGGCTGGACATGACCAGGGCCCACGGCCAGATTTCAGCATGTGGGGTGTTAGTGGGCAACGAGTGAATTCACAGGCCAGCCTGACTCGGGCAAGCAGACGCTGTGTGATCGTCACTGTGTGATCCCCACACAAAGCCGGAGCTGTGAAGCGGGCACCATGCCCGTGACCTCAGCGGAAGGGGGAGGATGTGGCGGGGAGAGCTCTCGGGACAGCCCTGGGCATGGGGGCCGCAGTGCTGGGTCAGAGGTGCATCTTGGTGGTACTTTCACCACCTGCCACCCTTCATCTTTGCCAGGGCATCTGATAAGTGCCCAGAAGGTGCCTCAGGCCTGGCACTGAGCAAGTTTCCAAAAAACATTGCTTTTATAGAAAGGCAGCCCATTTTGCAAGGGCTCTGTGGCGGCCTCTCCCAACACCTCTGCCCAAGCCCCATGTCAGACGTCACAATCCCACAACTGGGGGCATGTCCCAGCCACGCGGTCGTCAGTGGAGCCCAGCCACGGCTGACACTTACCAGCTTCACGCAGATGACGAAGGGCGGCCGTGCGGCTCGGAAGTGCAGGATCGGAATCCGGGGCTTGGGCCTTTCCTGAGGGGCAAGAGGCCTCGTGGGCTCGGGTCCGTGCTGGCCATGCGGGCCCGTGGCCGCCCGGATTCCTTCCCCCCCATCCAGCCCTGAGGTGCCCCCCAGTGAGAGGACAGGCGGGGCAGGGACCCTGGTCGCCCTGGGGCCCGAGAGCCCCGCCCTCCCCTCCCTGGAGGGCCCCACACACCTGAGAGTCTTCGTGACAGTAGAAGCCTTTCCTGATCTTGTTCTCATCCACGTCACAGAAGGCAACCACCTGGGGAGGGGGCAGGACACCAGCCTCAGGGACAGGGGACGGGGGGGGGGATGCAGGGGAAGGGGCACAGGGACCCACCTTGCGCTGCGCCCTGGCTGTCAGGCTGCGATAGAGCCGGCGGCCCTGCCTGCCCGCGTTCCAGATGGTGAAGGCGGCCCAGCGCGGCAGCGCCCGTTCTTCCAGGAAGTGGACGCGGTGGGTCCAGATGGTGCTCCTGGGGGGGCGGGGGGGGGGGTGAGCCACGTGAGCGGGGCCTCCAGCTGCCCAGGCCTTCCTCCCCACCTCGGGTTTGCTGGAGGGGTGACGGGTGAACCAGGGTCGTGCCACCTCACCCACACAGCCCCAGCGCTGGCACGTGCCTTCCTCAGGGCCGTGTCCTCAGGGGCCCTGAGGGACGCCAGGCACAGGGCAGGGGGCCACGCAGGGGCGCCGCCCGCACCTCCAGTCTGCTCAGGTGTCCGGGGCCCCAGGGTGCCAGCACATGATGAGACCACGTAGAAGCTGTCACAACCACGTGCTTTACGGGCAACAGGACAGTTCCTGCAGCAGCACGGCTGGCGACCTGCAGACCAGCATGTCCCCAGGGGCCAGTCTCCCTGCCCCGCCCCTGGTGGCTGCAGAGCAAATGCCCAGGTGGGGAGGGGTCGGCAGCCACTGGGTCAGAGGCCACAGGAGAAGGTGGCAAGCCCTCGGGCGGGGTGGTGGGTGGCGGCAGACCGCGTGCCCGTGAGGCCGAGCAGAAGGGCAGGTCTCAGGGAAAAAGGTGGATTCTGCCGCGGACATAACGCTCCGGGCGGGCAGTGCGTGCGGTCAGGGAGCCGTCCCCGTGCAGTCTAAGCGTAAAGATGCGGGTGAAGGTGTGACCCCCACATACCCACCGAGCTGGCCTTGGCCGTGGGGCTGGGAACGCGGCTGCGCGGGAAATATGATGAAAACTGCTGAATGAGGTAACTGCTGGCCATTCTCAGTTTAAAAACAAGGACAGCCAGGGAGAGCTCTCACCGGGGGCCTCCGGGCAGAGTCAGGAAACGCCACTCTCGACAAGCCCGAGGGTGTAATTAAAGCTCATTACTCTGAGGTTTTGCCACTCACAGCTCAAAGCATTTAATCCAACACAGAAACTAACATGAGATCACTTCTTTTGTGTTGTGGGTGGCAAAGCCTCACGCTGCAAAAAAGAAAGAAACCTCTCAACATAAAAGACACTGATCCCATGCAAACAAGATGAAGGCGTGTGGGGACAAAGCCCGTGGCCTGCGGCCTGGTCCTTCCTGGACACGGGGGCTCCTGCCACACCGTGGGCCTCCACCAAGTCCTAGAGAGAGGTCCTTCCCCCATCTTCCTAGAACCTAAGGTGACGACACAGATGGGAACATTCATGATGATGACAGGAGAGCCCCAGTGTCCCACCCTTGACGGCACACGTGGGGTGCCCAACGTCCCCATATCACGGATCTAATTTCTATCTAGTTCTGATCACCGCCACCAAACGCTGGATCCAGTGGCCACGCGCACGCCGGCCACGCCCCCCGTGTGGACTGGTGATGACGAAGGGCAGGGACTCTCCGCCTGGCTGGAGCGTCTGAGGAAGCACATCCCACAAACACATGCTCTTGTGTCCAGCTTCTTTAGTGACCGTATTGCTTTGATCTCAACCCCAGTCCCTGTATCTGTCAGTAGTTTATCTGTTCCATTACTGTGCTCATTTGGGTTGTTCCCAGTTCTCGGCTGCGCTGAACGATGTTTCCACGGCTCTTGCCTGAACACCCACACGGGACTGCTGAGGCACCGGGGATGTTAATTAATTTAAAAAGCGCCAGACGTCCTACTAAGCACTCCTGCGGACAGAGCAGGACAGTTCTGGCAGGTCCACACTCTTGCCACCCTTTGGAGTCGGCAGACATGAACTTGGCCCTTCTGCTGGATGTGTAGTAGGTGTGCGTTATTTACATATTACACGGTATTGTTTTGCGAAGTGTGTTGTTGCCTTTCTTCCTGGTGCTTGGGGTTCTTTCTGTGCCTTCTGTTTGGTTCTCCTGCAGATGCGTGGATGGTGAGTATCTCCTCTCCGCCCCACAGTCCACCACTCATCTTCCTAATGGTGTCTTTTGAGGTTTTTAAGTTCTATCAAATCCACTTTATGAAGTTTTAAATGGCTAATGATTCTCATGTCCTCGCTGAGAAGTTTTTGTCTGCCATGGAGTTGTGAAGATGTGCCCTGGTGTTTGCTCCAGACGCTTTCTGTTTTAGCTGCTTCTTTTTAATGTTTTTTTTTTTCCTCCTGAGAGAGAGACAGCGTGAGCAGAGGAGGGTCAGAGAGAGAGGGAGATAGAGTCTGAAGCAGCTCCAGGCTCTGAGCTGGCAGTCAGCACAGAGCCCGACGCGGGGCTCGAACCCACAAACCGTGAGATCATGATCTGAGCCGAAGTCGGACGCTCAACCGACTGAGCCCCCAGGCGCCCCTGTTTTAGCTGTTTCTATGTTTGTGTCTAAGATCCATCTGGAATTAGTTCTTCTGTACGGTGAGTGATTCTCTTTCCTCCATCTTTTCCCATGTGGACATCTACTTGTTCTACTTGTTGAAAATATTTTCCTTTTCCATTAAATGCCTTTGGGGACTTTGTTGAAAATCCGTCTATGATACAATTTTGAGTGTATTTCTGGATTCTCTCTTTCCCTGGTCTCTGTCCACCCTGTGCCGTGGCTTCAGTGCTGAAATCGAGCACGGGTAGTCCTCAAATTTTGCTCTTTTCAAGGTTGTTTCGGCCATTCTGGGTCCTTTAATTTTCCACGAAGATTTCAGAACCAGGTTATCAATTTGCACCAAGAAGCCAGCAGACTCCTGTCCTGGGACCGTGAGTTCGGGAGGCTCCTGCCCCAGCACTACCCGTCTTCAGACTCACAAGGTGGCGCCCCCGTGTCTGCGCCCAGGGGTTCCTTCATTTCCCTCAGCACTTTCCCAAGGACACAAACACACTGTGTGAAATGCATCCACGAGTATTTTATGTTTGATGCCACACAGGTTTCTTAACTGCGTTTTCAATCGTTCATTGCAAACATGTGGATTGTGTGCTCCAGCTGATCCCATAAACTGTGACCATTTTAGTTTCAGCAAATTAAACTTTTCTCTAATTTCCTTTGTGATTTTTTTCCTTGGTTGCCTAATTGCCAAGTATTTTGGATTTTTAGGATGGGTTAATGATTTCTAACTTAATTCTATGTAGCTATAAAACACATCTTGTGTGACTGCAATCATTTGAAACTGGTTCGGAGTTGTTTTCTGGTCCAAAGTATTGTCCATCTTGCATCTTACAGGGACGTCTTCTGTGGCTGTGTCTGTCCCGGGTCAGGCCGAGGTTCCCAGGGTGACGCAGCCGCAGATTTCCTCTGCTTTGCTTCGTCCCTGGCATGTGGCACAAAGCGCTCTGACTGTAGCTGAGGACTTGTATGTTTCTGCTGGGGTTTTTCACGTGGAGACTGTCATTAGATGCACACACACACCTGGCGCTTTGTCCTGTGACGTGACCTTTTCCCCTTGGGTGCAAATCACACTTGCATGGAGTCAGCTTCATGACAACAAACCCCAAACAATGATGCCCCACCAGAGCTATTATATAAAATTCAGATTTAACAGAGGACAACCCAAATCAAGCTCTTTTACTGAAAGCTGGAAAACAGAGCTTAGTTTCAACACCCAACAACACACGTGACCCCCCCAGTCAATGCGGATGCTGCAGTCTGGGCCCTGCCCACAACAGTCACACAGACCGGCACCACATGCCCCGGTAGGTGGACGGCAGCCCTCCCCAGACGGAGGCCGCAGCCTTTGGGGGAGTCCCACGGTGAACCCCACTTCCAAGACATGAATGAGCCCCTGAGTCAAGCTCTTTGCGTTCAGAGGGCCCAGTTCCCCCAACCCTGTTTCTAAAAATGAGCAGTGTCACAACAGCGAGGCACCAAGGGGTC
This sequence comes from Hyaena hyaena, assembly GCF_003009895.1. Lineage (NCBI taxonomy): Eukaryota > Metazoa > Chordata > Mammalia > Carnivora > Hyaenidae > Hyaena > Hyaena hyaena. The sequence continues at coordinate 6,452,011 of NW_024080653.1, forward strand.
ACACACTTGTAATTGTGACAAATACGCCAACACACAAACAGTTCAAACTTAAGAAATAGGAACAAACCCCTTCCCTCGCTTCCCCCTCCTCTATGTTCTGCCCTGGAAGGACATGCCCTAGGGCACGCCGGCCCCTGGGGACATGGGACAGAGCAGGTGCCATCAGGGCAGCCCCCTTGGTGGAGGCAGAGAAGGCACAGTGAGCCCACCTGTAGCCGAGTTAGGAGGGCACTGGGCTCCCTGGGAGGCTCCTATCAGCTCATGGCAACTGAGACCAAGACTTCAAAGAATACGTACGTGAGAATTCTACCTCATTATGAAAGGGGACAGACATACGGCCTTCATCCTGGGGAAACCACGACCACAGACCCTGGGGCAGAATCCCCCCATGAAGGCCACAGACTCGGTGTACCCACACCTGCCACACTCACCTGGGGTAGAGACCCGCCCCAGGTAACCTGTGTCTACTGCACTGATCCTGGCTTAGACCTTGGCTGGCCTTGCACACTCCACCCCCCCCCACCCAGTCCCTGCCCTTCACCCTTGACCCCATACCCTGACCCCTCATGCTCGACCCTGGACCCTCACCCTCAACCCCGGCCCCCAGCCCCTCATACTTGACCCCAGACCCTGACCCCTCATGCTTGACCCTGGACCCCAACCTCTCACCCTTGACCCTGGACCTTGGCCCTCAGCCCCTCATGGTCCCCAAAGCAGGTCTGGAGTCCTGGGACCTACATACTCGAGGACAGAGTGTGTGGCCGCGCTGGGGAGGTAGCGGTAGAGCAGGAGACACTGGTCCACGCGGACGACCCCGCCGCCCTTTCTGAGGTGGTCGTAGAAGAAGAGCAGGTCCTCAGGCACACCCTGCAGGGTGAGACAGAAGCATCGACCATTGCTGGCGGCTCTGCACACCACAGCCGTGCCAGGAGCTTCTGTGTGTGCGTTGACGCAGGTGACTGGGCACGGGGACTCGCGCCTGGCCTTGTCGGCCGGCCTCCAGCGTCACGGGCGGGCCCAGCACTCAAGTGTGTGATGTCACCTCAGGACAGGACGTGCTAGCCAGGAAGAGCTGGGGGCCCGGGGTGGACAGGCGTCCCCAGCGGCGCCCTCGCTCATGCTCCCTCCCCATGAACGGGGTCCCTGAGAGCTTTCCCCTGGGCCTCTCCGTCTTGAGAGAACTCAGCCCCCCACCAGCCCGTCCTCGGTGGTGACCACGAAAGCTGGAAGCCAGACACTAACTCTGCTCCCTTTTCATTCCCTAAACTCAAGAGTGACGGTCATGTGGGAGGAGAGGTCTGGGTCCTGGCCGCCAGCCGTGGGCCACAGAAGGTGCACAGTGAGCGGAGCCGGTGGCGCCTGGTCTCCTCAGCGCCCACAGCCTGTCCTCCAGGGCTGGCGCCACCGCCAGGCCTCTGCAGGCTGCTGCCCCGTTTGCCTCTCTCCCCAGGGGGAGGGTCGCAGGGCTGCCCCCAGGAGATGGAGCCCTGGGAGATGCTGTCTCCACGGGGCAAGCACGTCCCCAGACTGGCGGTCTGTGCCAGGCCTCAGAGCGTTGGTGACCACCCCTCCCAGTATGCCTGGTCTGCTGGTTCCCCAGGAGCGCAGCTTCAGGCTCAGGGCCGGACACTTCTGGAAGGGCTGAGCCCCACCAGGGAGCACGCGGCACTGGGCGCATCTCCCTGCTTGGCTCTTGTCCCCAAAGTCAGCTCCATAAAGCCAGCTGGTGCCCCAGTCTGTCCACCTGGGTCCCTCATGAGGCCAGCACGGCCCTGGAAGTCCCGGCCAAGGGGTCCAGCGCACACTTTCTTTTGTTATGGGCGGACCCCACATGCTCAAGGCAGGGTGACACAGCCGTGGGCACAGAGCCCGTGCCATCCGCGGCGGGCTGGCTAACGGGGTGGAAGAGCCATGAACACCCTTGTTTCCAACGTGCAGGCAGACAGGTATCTCAGCACATGAGACTTGAAGGACTAGTTTTTACAGAGACTATGATGACATGAAAAGATTTATACTAAAACGTTAAGGTAAAAATCAAGCTTCAAAACTGTTTGTGGCAGAGGCTAAAAGTGTGTCCACAGGAAATTAAACACGTGGGCCACACTCAGAAGGTCAGAGCAGCTTTGTGATGACAAGGTCACAGGTGGTTTGTGTATTTCCCTTTTTTCTAATTTTCTGTCTTTTCAAACCTTTAAAGAGCAAACTAACTCGGTGCAGTTTACAGGTTTAGGAAAGGGAAAGAAAAGGTGCTCTTTCTTCTTGGGACCTGGAAGAAGTCACCTTCAGGGCTTCCTTCTTTATGGCAAGAAGGAGAGCGAGAATTTAGTCGGATGTGGCCCTGGAGCGCCACCACTCCCCTCGAGTCAGAGAGTCTGAGCCACTGGTCCACCATCCTGGGCACCCGGCCACTAGGAGTTCAGGCTCCTGTGGCCGAAAACTGTAGAGGCTGAGATGGCAGTGGTGATGCGGCCGGGGAGGAGCCCAGGTCCTCCACTGGGGTTGTTCCAGGGGGTGGGGGTTGGTGCGTGGGTGTGGCGGGTGGAGAGGGGGCACTGAGGGTCCCAGAGGTGGGGGTGGGGGCGGGGCGGGCGCACTGAGGGTCCCAGACGTGGGGTCTGGCGGGCGGGGTGCACACCCCAGAGATGGGGTGGAGGGGGCTGGGGGCAGACGGAGCACAGGGCCGGTGCCAGCCCCCGCACAGTCTGGGACTGCTGTGCTGCTGTGGCAGGAGGGCAAGTCGTGGGCGACCCAGAGAACACAGGGACGGGCAAAGTCTTCATCTAGATGGAGCCCGTGTGAGAGAAAGCAGAAAATCACACACTTCCCCAGATGGATACAATTCAATCTGCTGATGTACCCACAACAAATCATGATTCGACCCCGAATCATGAGTCAGATCAGCAGGGACAGTCCCTGCACCTGAGAATGTGAGGGGACCCAGGGCGGGGCGGGGGGCAGATGGGCGTGTGCCGGCGGTGGAAATGTGCCTCTCCTGGCAGCAGACTGGTGAGTGAGGGCCTGGCGTTACCTAGAATACATCCAACTGCACGTTTAAACAGATGAAATGTATGCTATGTGAATTATACCTCAATGAACTTCCAAAATAAGGATGGATTGAACTCAGAATAGAAATAGAAGGAAAAGATAAAATCATGAGAAATGAAGGCTATATAGTAAAAAACGTAAGAGTGGGAGAGAAAGCTCCTGAGAGTACAGTCAGGGAACATTCCACTGATGTAAAACTGGAGTCTGCAAAACAGAAGAAGAAAACAGAGCAGAGGGCTCACTGAGAAGTACCTGCCAAGGAAAATGCTCGGATATACGGGCAGACCCCTTCCCCGTACTGGAATTCGCAGCAGGTACGTCCCTGTGAAGCTATTAGTTCCTAACAAGGAAATACTTTTCTCAGAGCCTCCAGGCAAGAAGATCACGTGCCTCACCAGGCAAAGAGAATTCGGTGTCAGTCTCTCGAAAGCAACAAACCTAGGCAACAATAGAACAGAATTTTCACTCTCAAGGAAAGAAAATGAGCCAAGGGTGTTGTGTACGGCCTGTGTCCCTCAAGCAGTGGGACGTGTATGGCTGTGGACGCAGGGTCGGGTGGGAGATGCAGCCACGTGTGTGTATCTTCCAACATTACTGGACACCACACAACAACGTGGGGGAGGGAACGAGAGGGTCTCACTGCTGGTTGTACAGGAAGTGGGGGGGGGGGCATCAGAACACCTTTAGAAGCGGGAAAATAGCAGAGCAGAAAAGGTTGAAGAAGAACACACAGGATTAAGGACATTTAAAAAGAGAGAAATACAGAAATAACCACTAGAACAAAATGCAAGCCTTCAATACCAAGAGAAATTTAAACAGCCCCTCAGTGGGTGACGGCTGCTGGCTGCGGATGGCCGAGCAGCCGCCCCTGCAGTGACCACGCGGTGCCCAGTGTGGAGGCCGGGCCGCGGGCAGCACATCAGGGTGGGAGCGACACAGACCCGCCAGGGATGGAAGCCACAGCCTTACTGCCCCGATGCCTCAGGATGGAACCTGGAGGAGCAGGGAGGTGGAAGTGAGAATTCCCATAATGTAGAAACCAAACAGGAGAAAATACCCGCAAACAAATACCTGATGAAGAACGCCAACAATATGGGCACCTCGAGGGCTTGGTCGGTTGAGTGTGCAACTCTAGGTTTTGGCTCAGGTCCTGATCTCTCGGGTCATGAGACAGAGCCCCACCTTCCAGCCTCGGGTCTCCAGATTCCTAAGAACCCACTGGCCGAGACCCTCTGCCAGCATCTGCACGTCCAGGCTCCCTCCTGCCCTAAGCCCAGCAGCTGGTGGGGGGGAGGGGGCACTCCTCAAAGATGAAAATGGTAAAGGCCTGACGAGTCCTTCCCACACACAATCCACCTTCTTCCACCATGGAGACCAGACCTTGCATTCTCAAAGCCAAATTTAAGGGAAGTTTAAGGAAAAATACACAAACTAACCCTAAGATTTTCTTTTTAATTAAGTTTAGCAGTATTAACCACAAGACTGTCGCAGGGGCAAGGGCAGAGAGAGCAAGGATAGAGGCCGGGTCCCCAGAGACCAGTGTGGGCCGAGCTCTGCGGGGGGGGGGCCCCGCGGGCAGGAGGGGATTTAGAGGAAGAGCCCAGCCCAGGATAGACGGTGTGCCCAAGGCCACCTGGCCCTCATCCCACAGGCAGCACGCTGTGATTTCCCACAAACAGCCTTTAAGCCAGGATGAGGTAGCCTGTGGCCTGCACCAGTCAGGCGCGGATGCCCTGATGCCAGCAGCCTTCACACAGAAATCCCAGGTGGTGCCAGGGCCTCAGATGCTCTCGGGGACACTCAGCCCGACCAGCGGAAGTGCTGGGAAGGCCTTCATGGGAGATGTTTCCCTAATCCCTGGATCCCCAGGGAGGGCAAGGGGGCACAGCACCCACACCTAGGGAGGCTGGGATTCTGGGAATTAGCACCCCAGGGGGTTGTTACCCCAGAGAAGGGGGTCTACAAGGGGTGCACACTTACCTGCCCACCCTCGTCAAATGAGCCCACGTGGGAAAACCATGCTCGAGAGCAGAACCAGGTGGGCATGACCACAGTTGGGCCATTGGAGGTAAAAACCTAGAAGCAATGACGATGACACAATTATCAGAGAAGAACGCCTTGTCCCAGACAACAACTCCTCTTCCACAAAGTGTAAGTCAGAAAGTGACAAATGAATTTGCCTTTCTTTGTAGGTACAGCAGTTCAAGGGACTTTACAGCCACATCAACAGTACGTGGTGCCAGGGCCACCAGATGGGGGGGAGGGGCCAAAAGAAGCCGTGGCCCCACTGGGGTCCTGTCTCCAGGTTAGCGCCACTGACTGTGTTCACCCCCCCCACCCCCACTCCCCCGCTTTTGACTGGCGGTGAAGCTTCATGTGAAAACAAAATCTAAATATGCTGCTTTTAATTGTAACATGAAAAAACTGAAAGGGGATAAAAAGATAGCGTAGATGAAATGGATAAACTCCTAGAAAGACGTGAATCATCGAAACTGACTGAAAAAGAAATAGAAACTATGAACAGATCTGTAACAAGCAAGAGATTGAAAAAGTAATTTAAAAAAACCCCAAACCACAACTTCCCACAAAGAAAAGCTCAGGTCCAGAGGGCTTCAGCAGTAATTCTATCAAATGTTTAACGAATTGATATCAATATTTCACAAAGTCTTCCGAACAACAGAAAAGGGTAGGGGACACTTCCTGAGTCACACTGTGAGGCCAGCATTATCCTGACACCAAAGCCAGTCAAAAATATCACAAAACTACACACCAAGATATTTTATGACCATAGCTGCGAATATCTTCAACAAAAAACTAGTGAATGGAGTCCCAACATTATAGAAAAAGGACCCTACACCATTACCAAGTGGAATTTATCCCAGGATTGCAAGGTTGGCTCAAAATATGTAGCCATGCCGAAGAGAAAGCTCCCAGAGACACTCAGACCAAGTGGACGTGCAGGGTGCTTCTGCCAGTGAAACAGCAGCAGCAGCAAATGGCACATGGTCTTTATTTCATGTTCGCCAGGTATCAACATCAAAGAATGTGAAAGCATGGGAGAAAAACACAAAGAGCCTCCAGACACAGACCAAACACACATCTGGTGTTTACAGGAAAGCTTGCAGGGAAGATGTGTAGTTTCAAGGGCTGCTAGGCAATTACAGTGGGTCTGGCTCCTAACTGGCTCCTGGGAGATCGTGGGGCTCTGTTCTCATGGTGCTATCATGTCTGACAGCCTTGAGACCAGAGCATCACTGATGTTTCATCAATTACCCCATTCACTTTCCCAGGGCTTACAAAACACTCTCTAGAAATAACTCCACAAACATATGAAAACAAAGGTGGTGTGATATACCATATTAATAGAACAAATAGAAACTACACAGTTTTCTCTTGATGCAGAAAAAGCATTTGACAAAATCCAACACCTTTTCATGACAAACTAGTCAAACTAAAGGGGCATCTGGTGGCTTAGTTGGTTAAGCATCCGACTCTTAATTTCGGCTCAGGTCACGATCTCACAGGTGTCAGATGGACCCCCGAGTTGGGCTCTGTGCTCATAGCGGTGCTTGCTTGGTATTCCGTCTCTCTCCCACTCCCTTCCCCCCGCCCCTCTCAAAATAAACTTAAAAAAATAGTGAAACACTAAACACTTTCCACTGAAGATCAAGAACAAGATAAGAATGTATACTCTCGCCACTTCTATTCAACATCGTCCTGGAAGTTATAGCCAGAACAATTAGGAAATAAGAGAAATAAAAGGCATTTTATTTCTAGTTTGAAATGAAAAAGTAAAATGGTCTCAATTTTCAGCTGACACCATCTTATAAACAGAAAACCCAAAAGTAATGCAAACACACACTCAGCCTTATACTAATGAGCTAGTTCAGCAAAGTTCAGCATACACGATTCATATACAAAACTCAACTGTATTTCTATACACCTATAATGAACAATCCTTTTAAAAAGGAAATTAAGAAAACAGTTTGATTTACAACAGCATCAAAAAGATAAATGTAACAAAGAGTGCAAGACTTATACACTGAAAATTATAAAACATCTTTGAAACAAATTAAAGACACAAATAAATGGCAGGACATCCCATTTTTATGGAATGAAGGATAAAATATTAAGATGGCAATTCTTCCCAATTAATCTACAAAATCAACGTAATTCCTATCAAAATCCCAGCTGCTATTTGTTGTTGTTGTTGTTGTTGTTGTTGTTGTAGAAAATGATAAACTGATCCTGAAAGTCACATGGAAATGCAGAGGACCCAGAATAGCCAAAACCGCCTTGAACAAAGTTAAGGACTCTCACTTTCCAATTTCAAAACTGACTGCAAAGCTACAGTAATTAAGACACTGTGGTCCTGGCCTAAGGAAAGACATAAAAATCAACGGAACAAAATTCAGAGTCCAAAATAAACCCATTATGTTTATGATCAATTCATTTTTTTTTTTTTTTTAAACAAGGATGCCAAGACAATCTGACAGAGAGACATCTTTCAGCAAATGGTGCTGGGACAACTGCACATCCACACGGAAAAGCATAAAGTTGTATCCTTACCTCACACACATTAATACAAAAATTAATGCAAAGTGGGTCAAAGACCTAAATAAAGAGCTCAACCAGTAAAACACTTAGAAGGAAGCCCACCTGCGGGTCCTCAGGGCCCTGTATCAGGCAGCGGGTTTTTTTTGGACACCCAAAGCACAGGCAGCCAAAGCGGAAACAACAGATAGACTCCACGACTTTTTGAACCTGCTAGAAACACTGGCTTGTACATTTCAACAGGGTGAATTTTATGGCAGAGGAATTCTGCCTCGATAATGATGTTAGTTAAAAATACTATGTGTACAACAAATGCCAAAATCAGAATCTGAAACAGGACCCAAAACTGAAGGTTACTGTACCAAGTAGATTATGTTGACCAAAACTAAAACTGCCAATTATCAGCAAAAAATGGGTTACTGAGAATAGCAGAGAATTCCCACCCAGGTCACCTTCACAGAAGCACAGGCAGTTCTGGAGAGTCAGGGTGGAGGCTCTTATGGGGGGGGGGGAGGTAGGAGGTGGGTGGGACTGTCTAACGGAAATCTACTGGACTCCGCGGAGCCGGAAGTACGGTGGCTTCCCATTGGCTAGGATGTCCCCGCCTCTCACGGGCTGGGCTGCTGCTGGGCTGAGTGAGGCAGCGTCTGCAAGGGGCCTCCTCTCCTGCGGGGTCTGCAACCGAGACCTGGTGCTGGGCAGACAGCTCCCCTGCCCGCCTCCACCCCAGCCTAAGTGAGGTTTCCCTGATTCCGTTTCACACTTAAAAGCAGCGCGCAACAAGGAACATTTGGAATGAGTCCATAAAATACATAAATGCATGGAAGGGAATGTACCTAAAGAATAACAGCAGCCGCCAATGACTGCTGAGATTACACAGGATTTATTTTATTCTTTTCCGTATCTTCTGAATGGCTTTTATATTTATTTATTTTTAGAGAGAGCATGGACGTGAGCAGGGAAGAGGGGCGGGGGCAGGGCAGGAGCAGGGAGAGAGAGAGAGAGAGAGAGAGAGAGAGAGAGAGGGAGAGAGAGGGAGAGAGAGGGAGAGAGAGGGAGAGAGAATGAATGAATACGAAGCAGGCTCCCTCCACATTCAGTGCAGAGGCCAACTGGGATGATCTCAAGACTATGAGATCATGACCGGAGCCGAAATCAAAGGTTGGTCACTTAACTGACTAAACCACCCAGGCCCCCCTGTATTTTCTGAAAACCTTTTTAGGGTGTTTTATTTATTCTGAGAGAGAGAGAAAGTACAAGTGGGGTAAGGGCAGAGAGAGAGAGGAGGGAGAATCCCAAGCAGACTCCACATTGTCAACACAGAGCCTGAAGCAGGGCTCGAACTCACGAGCTGTCGGATCATGACCTGAGCCAAAGGCAGACACTTAACTGACAGAGCCACCCAGGCGCCCCTGAATTTCTTAAACATCAACAAAAAAAGCAAGATTATAATCAGAGAAAAAGCTAGCTGTGCCTTGAAAAAACATTTTTAGGAAAAGAATTTTGAGAAAAAAGATACACATAACTATATAATTATACTTTTATACTCAATGCAATTTCTTTAGTTTATGAAAACACTCAAAAATTTTGAATGTAATCAATTTTCTGTGTACAAGATTAATATATATTCATTGACACAAAATACAGAACATCGTGCAGAAAAAAACTAAAACCTTCCCTAAGTGCACCACCTAGAGAAATAAACTGTTAACTTTACAGCGTGTTCCCTCCAGGACTTTCACCTCAGGAGGAGAGGTGCAAAGTGTGGACCACGGTGTGTGCACACAAGCCGCAGCCCATCACCTGCTGCCCTCGCGGTCCCGCCTCCGGCGTCCCCGGGAGCAGCACCTCGTGCTGGGCAGTCACAGCGGCAGACGCCCCCCCCCCGCCCCCCCCGCCGATCTCTTCTGCCTCGTCTTTCCTGACCCCAGGCTGCTCCTTCCTCAGGGACTCCTTTTACCTGGAGAGTCTGGAACTCTAACTTTCAAGAACGTTCCTGCCTCCTGCTTCCCGGGGTCCACCTGTTCCCACAGGACTTAGAAGGTCCTGTGTATGCGGTGACGCACCCATCGCTTTGTTTCCCCACCGCACAGGGTCACCCCGCCTGAGACGGGGCCCTGTGGGCAGCAGCCAGGGGCGCTTCCCTGCTGAAAACAAACGGTGCTGCTACAAAGGCGCTGGTGGAGAGCGGGGCGCAGGGGCGGGCGTTTCTTCTCGGGGTTAGTTCCTATTAAACTAGGAAATGTGAACTCATGCCAGTGACGTGGCTTCTGTGAGAACGCGCCAGATACTCGGTTCCAAGCTGGGCCGAGAATCTCAGACGGTTTCTCCCGCACTGTGGGGCTCTGAGCGCGGCACAAAGCACATCACAGAACCCAGCACCCGAAAGCCGACCGACTAAACGCTGCAGCTCAGAGCTACCACCCCTCATCCCTCTGCGTCTGGGAGGCTTCTTCTGAGTTCTGAGAGCGTAGCTCACCCCTGAACAACGCGGGTGTGAACTGTGCAGGTCCACCTACAACTGTCAATTGTCCAGCAACACACTGCCATTCAGGACAGGCCGGCCTCCTCACACACGGCTGTAGAGCAAAGTCCCTCTCCCTCAGCCAACTGAGCCGGCTTATGCGATGGTCAGTGAGGACAGCATCACCCGTGTTTGCCGTGGGCCCCCACAGTTCTGGAACCTTCCACCTCAGCCCAACACTCATCCACTCCACACTGGGGACTGTTTGCAATTCTCAGGAACTAAAGGTCCATCAGGTGGTCACCGGGCTTCCTGTGAGTGGGCAGCATTAGTGGCTGCGACTTGGCAGGGTGATGGCCGCGTGAAGCAAGCTGAGATACTTCCCAGCATTCTACACAAACAAGCCGGTCAGGGTGGTTACATATATACGCACGCGTGGTAAGACTCACAACCGTTCGCCAGAAAGAGAAAAATAGTCCCTTTTATGGTGTGTTAGTCTTTGGACAAGTAAATGTTTTTCCATTTTAAAGGGTTTTCCAGGCTCAGTGGAGTCTAGGAGAGGGCACCTGTTTACAAAACAAAACCAGAGGCACACGTGTTCCTAGAAGGACACACGTAGATATGCGTGCGCACACGCGCACCTCCAGCCACACTGCCCAATGTGAAGACCGAACAGGGAAGACGGGCCAATGGGAGAGACCAGCTATGTGGTTTTCTGTCCTGTGCCCGAGGTGCCAGCCCCCGACTGACGTGTCCCCTGCTCCCTCGGGAGCCTCACATCTCCCTGTGGAAACGATGCGGCCACAGGTGATGGGAGAAACCCGCTGATGGAATTTTCTTCTTGGCAACTTGGGGAAGGAACAAGCCGGAGCAGGGGTGAGGACGTGAGAGGGGCACGGCTCCAGGCGTTGCTGACCCCCGTGCAGCCCGCCGGGGCCACAGGGCAGGGGGGCCGGCAGGACAGAGCTGCAGGGCTTGACAGCCTGTTGACGCCCTTCAGGCTGTGAACAAAGTCCCTGCTTGAATTTGATGCTGTGTGGAGCGTGTCCGGAAGGGCTCCGGAGGGCAGTGAGCTGGGACCGTGGGGGTCGAGGAAGGCCAGTGACCGCTCCCTCAACACAGGGAGGAGGCGCCCTATGCTTCGTGAGCATATCCCGCCTCGGAAGTTCTGACACTCTTCATAGGAAGAAACGGTTTTGGAAGAAAACCAGCCTTTCCTCCATGGATGGCCAGTCTGGGCAGTTCCCGTGCCACGTCAAGTGCCTGAGTGGCCAGGGCAGACCTCCCAGTCCTGACCCCTGATGCAGCCATGCCAGCCCATTGGCACATCAGGGGCTGAGACCGCCAGCCCAGCCCAGGGAAGGGCAGAAGGCCCCTGGCTTCTCCGGGAGCTGTGCCACCGGCGGCCACAATGCTTGGTTTGGGCCAAAGAGGCTCTCGCAGCTGCCCAGCCACAGCCGCACGCCAGGAAGCAGAGCTCTTTACATCGACATTCTGGGGGTAGGAGGGCCTGGGGAGAAGACAGATGGAGCCTGGCCCCCACCCCTCAGCCACCAGGACTCCCGCACTGACCGTCGGGCTAGAACCCAAGGCAGGGAAGGGGAGGGTGGCAGCACTGGGGGGAAGGGGTCCCCAGGGAGGCCCAAACGCCCTTGCCTCTCACAGCCCCTGCACCCGATCATCTGCACCGGGCAGGCAGCCTCAAGGGCTGGTGAGAGTGCAGGGCAGGGAGCCCGAGTGCGGGGGGGCCACCCACCCCTGTCGGCCCAGCAAGGAGCTCCCAGAGTCACTGGCACGGTGGCCTGGGCCGGGCCCTCAGCAGGGAGAGCCCCTGGGAGAAGCTAGGCCGGGTGTGAAGAGCCCCAGGGGCTGGCGTCCCCGCACTGGGACCTGGTCACAGCCTCCCACGTGCGCACCCAAGACCCCCCACATTTCCAATCACAGGTGCCACCCAGACCAGACCCCCTTATCAAATGATGAACACGTGCGCTCCTCAGGTCCACTGACTTTAACCACCGACATACACTTGGCTCCCAGGCTTGGAGACCCAGCGTTTCGTGAGGCTGATACAAATGGGCCTCGCTCACCGCACGGTCTCTGTGGGCACCAGCTGCTGCGACGGCACCACAGACGGGGGCTGGGGCTCACGTGCACGGCGGGAGGTCCCCTGGGCCTCGCCCCCATGACCTCCTCTAACCCACTCACCTCCCAAAGGACACCCAATTCTGTCACGCTGGGGGCCACGGCCTCAACACAGGAATCTTGGCAGACGGTCTCTCAGGTCTGGTTTCATTGTGCACGGAAGTGTGGACGCCGATGCCCTCTTTTCCACTGAGCAGCGCTGGCCCTGCCTCCGTCCCCTCGTGCTGGCGCCACCGGCCCTGGAGTCAACAGCTCTGACCCGGTCCGGGCGCACTTTGGCTTTTCTAAATCTTTGCATTTCCAACACATTTTAGAGTGAGTTGGCCAATTTCTTCTACAAAAACGGCTGTGGGGCTGAGTGGGTTGTGTGAGTGTGCAGGTCAGTCTAGGGAGGGCTGCCGTCCTCACAACAGCTGCGTGCCCCTGGACCTCTGCTCTGGCCCCCCCTTCCTGGCACGGCCTGGTGACTCCCCCACCCCCTCTTGCCTGGACACTCGTGGCGCACTTAGGGCCACCTGCACTACCCCCTCAGAACCCTGCGTCACATCTACAAAGACCCCTTTTCTATGTAAGGTGACATTTCCAGGGGGACATTTGGAAATGTTTGGGGGTGTTATTATTGGTCATACCTGGGGCGGGTGCCACTGGCATCTAGTTAACTGGATGCCAGGGGCAGGGAGATTTAACTGTAATGAAACACAGTACAGCCTCGCAAATGCCAAAATTAAAGACGGACAATACCAAGTGACATCTACCTGCCTGAGGAAGGGACAGTGAACGCACACCTGCCTTGCAAACAGCAGAGCAGGTGCTCAGACTCTCCACACCACCAGCCACTCCACTCCTGAGTGTCCCAGAAAACTAAAAACATGTGTCCACACAAAACCTGTCCATGAGTTCATGGGTTCGAGCCCCACAGTGGGCTCTGCATGGACAGTGCGGAGCCTACTTGGGATTCTCTCTCCCTCTACCCCGCTCACGCTTTGTCTCTCTCAAAAATAAACAAAACTTACAAAACAAAACAAAACAAACCAGTCTGTGAATGTTCAAAGCAGCTTTATGCACAACAGAAAAAACTGGAAGCAACCTAATGTTCTGCAGCAACGAGTGACGGACACCATGGAGCAGCCACGCAAGGGACTGTCCCCAGCAGTTCGAGAACAAGCTGCAGGCACAGCAACAACGTGGGCAGACACCAAAGCTCTCACTGAGCGAAGGCAGGACTCCATTCACAGAAACCCTGAAGACGGGCATTCCAACCTCTGGTGACAGAAACTGGGTCAGCGGGGCCGTGGCCGAGGAGCTGGGCCTGCGGCTGAGGCATGACCTTGAACCACCACGACATGTGCTGTGGCCAAGGAAGCCACGAGGTGGCTTCTGTGGCCCTCAGGGGCAGTGACTACGTGCCCTGCTTTCTGCACATCAGGCTTTTGGTGCTTTCAGAGGGGCTTTGTGGGTCCTGGAATCCAGGGGCTCCCCACCGTCAGATACCACAGAAGGGCCCCCAAACGCCAGCATTTTCGACCAAGCCCAAAACATTAGTCCCAACAAATGTGCCCCATAAGTTCCGCAACTGTCAGGAAAAAAAAAACCGGGTTTCATTCTGCTAAGTTGCTAACTTTGACAAAGCAAAACCCGAGCTTCCTGTTTTCAGCTCCTACTTGCCAAAATCCAGAGGCATTTTCTGGCAGGTTGGCTACAGCCGAACACCTGAAGGGACAGCTGATTCACTTGGTCGTGAGGCTGAGCAGAGACCAGCAGCCCGGTCCCCACGCACGCGGGCTATGGGTGTGCGAGTGAAGCTGGGCCTAGCGGACGTGCGTGGGAGTAAAATACACCCTGGATTTTGAAGACTTAGTATGAACAAAGAATGTAAAGCTTCTCATTGATATACTTCTATTGATCACACACTGAAATATTCTGTGTATATTAAATAAAATATATTACAATTAAATTCATCTACTTCTTTATTCCTTTTTAATATGACTACTAGAACATTTCAAACTCTGTTTTGGCTTGCATTTATGGCTCACGTTATGTTTCTATTGGCTAGAACTTAGTGTCTGTCTGCAGAGCAATCCAACCATTCTTTAGCGATGCCGGCCTGTGAAATAAGGAGAAAGAAACACATGCCAGAGACTGACCGGGGATGGTGGTCACTCTGGAGAGAGAGACAGGGCCCTCAGCAGAACGGGCCACGCGTCAGGCCAGGGGAGGCATGCCTGCAGTTCGTGGGCTCCCGGGGCGGGGGAGGGGCACTGAGGCGCAGGACCGGCGGGAGTGGTGGCCGAGTGGGTGCCAAGGCAGGGCAGGGAGGGGCCGGCAAGGAGTTCTGGGGGCCAGTCCGGCGTGGCAGGCGTGGCAGGCCTCGGCTGAAGGGGTGCAAGGGCTGAGCGTGAGGGCCCACGAGCTCTGATGCCTTTGAGGGGCTGCTGCGAAAGGCAGCCAGCCTTGCGGAGCCACAGGCAGGTCCTCAACCATTTGGAAATTAAAACAACATACTTCTAAATTTCCCATGGGTCAAAGAGAAGATATCACAATAAAATTAAAAAATATTCTGAATCAAATGAAAATGAAAAGGCAACATATCCAAACTGGGGTGCGGCCAGAACAGAGAAAACTTATAGTGTGAAACACTTGGACAAGAGGAAGGTCTCAGATCGACGATCGAAGCTCCCACCTTAAGACAGAAAAAGAGCAAAGTGAACTCAAAGTAAATAGAAGAAAGCATGTAACAGACATAAGGACAGAAATCAATGATATAAACAGGGGGGAATCAAGAACATCAACAGGGACAAAGCTTATTCTTTGAAAAAAGTCAACGATATCGACACATCTCTAACTTCCATGATCAAAACAAAAGATGAAGGACACAAATGATCAATAGGAGGAATAAAAGATAGCAAAACACATGACCTGCAGGGGTTAATAAGGGAATTATTAACACAGTCATGCCAATAAATTAAATGACTTAGATAAAATGGGCAAATCTCTCAGAAGATGCAGATCAAGAAGAAATAGAAATCTAAACAGCCCTGTATCTTAAAAATTGGAATTCATAATTCAAAACTATCATTGGTGCATTCCACCAAACATTAAAGTAAGAAAGAATACCAATCTCACTCAAAGTCCTTCATAAAACAGAGGACGGGAATATATTTCAATCCATCTTAAAAGGTCAGCATTAACTTGATAAATTGATACCAAAACCAGACAGATATACCACAAGTAAACCAGAGAAATATCCATTATGGGCAGAGATGCACAAATCCTTAACAGATTATTACCAACCACACACACACACACACACGCACGTCACACGTCTTCACCAAGTGGTGCTTCTCTTATGCGTTAAAGTTTAGTTTAATATTTGAAAATCAGAGTAATTTACCCCATTATTGTCAAAAAGGAAAAAAAAAATCATACAATCATTTTAGTAGATACTGAAAAGGGATCTGACAGAATCCAACACCCAGTCAAGGTACAACTGCTCAGAACACTCACCCTGATAACGGCCAACATCCCGTCTGCAGGTGGAATTCTGAGGGCTTGTCTCTGGGTTGGGATCACAGCCTGAAAGCCCATGCCCATCACGCCTCGGCACCACACTAGTTCTCCCAGGACAACAGACGCACAGAGAAAAGAGCGTCCACAAAAGCTGGGACAGGACACGGAAGTTTAGCGAAAGCTGCCAGGATCTACGACCAACAGACCAAACCCTACCTCACGCCACATGGGAAATTTACCTCAAAGTGGATGACAGACCGTACTAAACTCAGGTGCAGGATCCTAAACCTCTACAAGAAACACAGAAAACACTTGTAACCTGAGGGTAGTCAAGTTTTATAAAATAAGGCACAATTTTGCAAAATAAAAAGGAAATATTGATAGAGTAGATTTCACCAAAACTGGAAACGTCACCTCTTTGAAAGATGTGATACGAAAATGAAGGGCCAACCAGGGGCCAAGAGGAAATGCTCACACGCGTCCGTCAGGCAACACAGAGCTCACAAGGGACGTGTTTCCAGAGTCCGAAAGAATCTCACGACTCCGTAAAGCTGCAGAACAGCCATGAGAGAGGCTTGCTCTGATGCATCAAGGAGGTGCGAGGGCAGCAGCTGAGACGGGCTCCTCACGGGAAAGAAACAGGAGCCCCAGGACCAGGCTCTGGTGTGGACACAAGCGGGCTCACCACCGTCCAGGGGCAGGGCTGCCAGGGCACAGTGGTCCTTTCTGAGGGAAACTTCTGGAGTGTGCGAAGACCTCCACAGCCCGCACTGATGGTGTGTGTGTGCTGACGCGTGATAGATCTACAGAAAAATCACAGCTGGACTCCTCACTCCTCTCGGGTTCCCCGGGCCGCCGTCCCCTGGACGGCCACGCAGGCCCCAGGCTCATGGCAGCATCTTCCTCCCACCCCGTCCCTATCCACACAGCCATGGCCTTCCTGGCTGCACCCACCAGGCAGCCTCAAATGCCCCTGGAACAGCATTCGCACACCTGGCACCCTCCAGCTTTCCACATGACACCCAAGCCCTCTGAGCGCTCTGTCACGAGCAGTGGAATTACGGCCCCCTGTGCCACCTCGGTCCTGGCTTCCTGCACAGTGCCCCTCCCTCAGGGATGCTTCCAGAACGCATTTCCCAAGTGTAGCCCAGGTCTGAGACACCTGCCGGCAGCCACTGAGGACAGCCACTCCCGCGTGGGCTTGGGATCTGCCTGCCAGCTCCTGAGCTCAGGCTGGGGAGACAGACCTGGCTCCATGTCAGGAGGGCTCAGATGCCAGAGGCTGCCCCTGCCCTGTGTGGCCATGCTGTGGCCCAAGGCTCACAGGGACCACAGGGAACCGTTCCCAGGGACGGCAGCGCAACCCCACAAGGCTGCTGCAGGAAAGCTCTGCCTCTCACTCTCTTGTGCCCCATGGCCAGGCCCCTGGTGTTTATTCACCCTCAGGAACCAGCCCCCAGAGGCGGTTTGTGGGTGCGCGGAGGGGTTCAGTGACCCTACTTGGCTGACTTCCAGAAATGTCTGCAGCCAAACCATATATCCCTGCTTTACCTGGAGGAAGCGAGTTCCAGAAAATAGCGGTTCGGACTTCAGAATGTCTCTGCCAACCTGGCTATTTGGCTGCAGGATGTATGTGACCACTGGGGTGTGAGCCACGTGTGAGGGACAGCACGGACGGTGCAGTGCCCACGAAGAGACTGACCTGCCCTTCACTGCCTCCCAGGCTGCAGGCGCAGGGTCCCCGCTCTGTAAGAGCTGCTTCTCATCAGAGCTGGAGCGCCACGCCCCTCTGGGCCCGAACTCTTCATGTGGGCAAAGACCCCTTCTGGGTCATGCCCTCCAGCACAGCCTGCAGAGGCGACAGCTGCGGACGGCACGTGCGCCACATGCCTGCACTGGTGGGCCCATCTGTGTGCGTGGCGAGCCGAGGTGGCCACGACACCCCCCGAGAGAGGGGGAGACACAGACTCCCAGGTCACCTGTTCCTCATTCTCAGCACCCCCAGAGCACCTGGCGGCTCACCCCCAGCCCTGGTGTGCACGCCCCGCACAGCCAGCAGGGCGCACCTGACCGCCCCCCACCCCACTCCTGTTCAGCAGGTGGGTGCGCAGCCACAGGAACAGCCTCTGTAAGCTGGGCAGGGGAAGAGGGACTGACTCGGAGGGACACACAAAGGCCTTGTGGGAAAGTGGTGGTCTCGGGTCACTACCGCCCGAAGGGAGCCACACAGGGCACCCCCCAAGCTTGTGCTAAGCCCGGGCCTTGGCCTATCCTGCTCTGGGGTCTCTGCCCCCCCCCCACCCCCCCCCACGTCACATGTGCCCAAGAACAAGGAGGAAGCCAGCAGGCTGGCTCAGGGGTCCCTCGCTGTACTCCCCCTGGGTGGCTCTGATTGAGGCCTTACTTCCTCCTGGTGTTTTGCATAATGGTTTTCTCTGTGCTCTGACCTCCAAATTCATCTTTCCAACCTCCCCTCAGGGGAGGGAAGAAGAGGTGCATTCTCTGACCGCACCCCAAAGCCCAGTTAGACAAGCTTCCCGTGCCTCACACATCACAACCTCCAGCAAACACAGAGCGATCTCCTTAACACCCGCTGACGCGGGTCATCTCAGGTGGCACGAGTGCCAGGGCAGCACACCTGCGACTCTTCAGGGCTGCTTGTTTCCAGGCATCTCAAAGTGTCACACCTTCTCCGTCTCACTGGCCCCGCCCCCCAATCCTAGTGGAACAAGACAGCCGTCTCCCCAGCGCCCTGCAAGGCACACAGATGAGATGCCCTCCCTCGTCCTGCCCGTCACTCCTAGGCCCTCCTCACCTGGGATCTTCGTTTTGGGGGGGCAGGTGCAGGCAGAATGAGGGGCTCCTGTGTCTGGGGCTGCACTCCCCACCATCACCACTCCCCAGAACTGGCATCCTGCCCCAAAACACAGCCTGAGTTATGTCTTCAGCACACCCAGGGAAGTTTCGGGGTGCTCCTCGCTGTGGCTGGGCTGTGCCCTCCCAGGAAGGTGGCTCTGACTCAGAGCCTGAGCACAGGTGTGGGGACTGTGGAGGCTTCCTCCTAACGGTCCCCTCCCAGTGAAGTAAATGCAATTCTCTGCTGGACGCTTTTTCTGATAACTTCCCAGGACCGGAGATTAAAAAAAAAAAAAAAAAAAAAATCAATCAAAGGCAGAATTAAAAACAAAGGCCAGATTAGAAGGCCTTCCCTAACACGAGAGAGTTCAGAAAACACAGCCTTGACTAAGTCATGATTGTTTTCATTTAATGTATTTATCCCAAATCATTAAACGTTTTCCTCTTAAAGTATCTCGGGGCACCTGGGTGGCTCAGTGGGTTAAGCATCCAACTTTGGCTCAGGTCGTGATCTCATGGTTCGTAGGTTCAAGCCGCGTGTTGCTGCTTGTAGCAGCAAGAAGCTGTGCTGACAGCTCAGAGCCTGGAGCCTGCTCCAAATCTGTGTCTCGCTCTCTCTCTCTGCCCCTCCCCTGCTTGCATCTGTCTCACTCTTTCAAAAGTAAAGAAGCATTAAAAAATTTTTTTTAAAAAGAAGTACCTGATTCAAGTAGTATAAAATATAACCCCCCCCCCAAAAAAAGCTGGGGTTTTGCACATCAGGGCTCGGAGGCGGTGGCAACTGGTCTGAACTCTGTCCACGGCAGATGCCCCACCATCGTGGTCCAACTGCTGTCACTCCTTTGCGAGCAGCAGATTGCACTCGGGAGGGGAGCCCTCGCCAGGCCCCGCAGACGATGGGGAGGCCAGGGACGAGGTGAGGCCCCCAGCCCAGGGCCCAGAGACATGAGAGGCCTGCCAACTAGCTTCATGTTCTCCGTGAGCTGTGAGCAGCTGGGCTGAACCAGAGAGAGCCCTGACCAGGCACGACGTCACCGGCTTCTGCTGGTCTGTCTGACATGTCTACACCACTCCCAACCGTGCTAATCCCACACCAGCCCTTCAGTGAGGGTGGGAAGCTTTGGGCAGAAAGGTGGTGTTAAGTACATATCTTATTATGAAGTATTACATATAATCATATTTTCCCAAAGAAAATATTCATTGTGGGCATTTTCTTATACAGAAAAACTGTGATTCCAACACGTAAAATAAAGAACTTCTTTAAAATCCTAGTGAGGCTGTGCCCACAGTATGCCAGCCTCCACGTTCCCAAGAGCCTATGTGTGCAGGCTGGAGCCGCAGCCCTGAGGGGAGCGTGGTCGGGCCTCTGGGGCAATAACACTGCCCAAAGCGACCTACAGACCCCATGTCCTCCCTGTGGGAACCTCCACGGGGTTTCTGTAGAACAAACACCCATCATAAAAGTCATGTAATTTAAAAGGACCTAAAATAGCCAGAACAATCTTTATTATTATGTTTTATTTATTTTTGATAGAGACAGGGAGAGACCGAGTATAGTCAGGGAGGGGCAGAGAGAGCGAGACACCAAATCCAAAGCAGGCTCCGAGCTGTCAGCACAGAGCCCGATGCGAGGCTCAAACCCATGAACAGCGAGATCATGACCTGAGCCGAAGTCGGACGCTTAACCGACTGGGCCACCCAGGTGCCCTGACAGAACAATCTTGAAAAGCAAGGACAGAGCTGGAGGACTCACACTTCCCATGAAGGAGCACGTTTCAAAACTAAGCACAAAGCTACAGTGTGGTGTTGACATGGAGGCAGAGATCAGCAGAATGAACAGAGCCCAGAAACAAACCCTTGTAAATGGCCCAATTTCAGCGAGGCTGCCGAGACTGCTCAGTGTTGAGAGAGCTGGGTGTCCACATGCAAATGATGAAGTTGGACCTTCCCGTAATACCATCTACAAAAATGAACTCAAAATGGATGGAAGATCCAAATGGAAACTATAACACTCTTAGAAGGAAATATTTTGTGACCTTGGACCAAGCAAGAGTTTCCTGATGTGACATCAAAAGCATGTGTAACCTAAGAAAATACGTAAGTTGGACTTCATCACAGTTAAAAGCTTCTCTGCTTCAAAGGACTATGAAGAGAGTGAATAGATGCCTCACAGAATGCAAGGAAATACCTGCAAATCACACACCTGGTAAGGGTCTAGTGTCCAGAATATATAAAGAGCTCCTAGAATTCAGTGAAAGACAAGTAACCCCACTTGAAACATGGTCAGAGGACTTGCAGACACATTTCCCAAAGATGACACACAGACGGCCAACAAGGACTCTAACACTCATTAGACGTGAGACACCCCAGAAAGTAGCAAGTGTTGACAGGAAGTAGAAAATCGGAACCGTGCACCCTGCTGGTGGGAACGTAAAATGGGGCAGCAGCTGTGGAAAAGTTTGGAAGTTCCTCAAAATGTTAATGGAATTGTCACGTAAGCTTGCGATTCCACTCCTAGGTCTGTCCAAGAGAATCGAAACAGGGACTCGACAGCGTGGGGCAATGTTGACAGCAGCCAGAGGGTGGAAATAACCCAGTGTCTGTCAAAATACGAATGGATAAACGGAACATGGTACAGACACTATGTTCACACAATGGAGTATTACTCAGCTATAAAAAGGGAGAAAATTCAGACACTTTGTAACAGGGACAGACCTGAAAACATGGCTACTTGAGTAACTTGAACACAAGAGGATCCCACGTAACTGACACGTGGAAGAGGCAAACTCTTAGACAGAAGCAGACGGAGCCGCAGGGGCAGTTGGGCCTGAACCACGCCTGTCTGAGGTGCCAGGCCGTGTGGCATACGTTTCACCACAATTTAAAAAGATTTCTTTAAAGAGAGAGGAAAGGAGAGGTGGCCGTGGAAACAGGACAGACTGAAGCGGCAGCTCCAGATCCGGAAATGGCAGGAAACAGGAGGGACCGGCCCTGCCCACCCCTCGACATCGGACCTCCGACCCCCAGAGCTGTATGCCGAGAATAAACCTGTGTTGTGTAAAAAAGCCAGCCACACTCAGCATGACCATCAGTGCCGTCGGAACCAGGAAACGTCCCTGTGCTGGGCTCACGTGAACTCTGGACACTGGGCTGCCAGGGAGGGAGGGACAGACGGAAAACGCTAACGAAACGAGTCCTTGCCTTGTGTGCTGCGTCGGTTCTTCAGGGAGGCCTCTGCGAGGCTCACGTGGGGCTGTGGGCTGCTGACCCCGGGTGCCCCCACCCTGGGAGGCCAGGGGGTCCAGGACTCGGGGCCACACCAGGCAAGCCGCACACGAACTCTCTCCACAACCCTTCAAACTGCCCGAAGGGTCGATGAACAAAAAGAGCAAGGAAGGCACAAATTCTTTCGGTCGCATCAGAACAAGCTAATTGTTTTCAAAATCCAAAGGACAAACGGGCTTATCGAGCTCTTTGCTCTTGCTTCCAACAGCCACTTGTTACTTGTCAAAGGTACTGTCGCCTCCCACAACCCACATCTGCGAGGCTGCATTTGGTCTTAGCCTTCATAGTCAATCAAGGCTCAGAAGTACTTGAGAACCCAGGCCGCCAGCTTCCCACCCGATTCGAGCGGTCTGACTGCGCGAGACCCGGCAGACCTCTAATGAGCATCGCACCATTTATGTCGAGGGCCCCGGCCTGCCGTCATTCTCCACACCGGACTCTCAGCGAAACGGTTCATGGTTCATGCTTTACCTTCACTAAGCTGCAAACAGGAAAGGGCCATTTGAAAACACAAAGATGACACCCAAGGAAGTTTCCTTCTTCACAAGAAGGCCAAGATAAAACCAAACAGCACAAACCTGCAGGAGGAGAAAGGGCACGTTTCTCTTTCTTCCGGAGGGAAGGCTGTTTCCCATCGTGGATTCCTCTCCCTCTGGGCGCCTCCATATTCGAGCCAGAAGGACGCTGGCTCCCTGTAGGGTTAGCTCCTTGAATCACTTAAATGACTCACAACAGACCCTGCAATGGTTTTTCTTTTCCACTTTTACGATTCTGTAATTACTAAAGTGCACTCGCCTCTGCGACAGTTTCCATAGGGTCAGGGGCCAGCGAACAGGGTGGCAGCTGACCACAGTTATGTGCTAACGCACCAACACCTGCTCAGCCACATCATTAAAATTACCTAAGTTAAAGCACATGAAGAAGAGAAACAGGTTTGCTGAGTAAACTTTGCCCTTTTAAAGGGCAAGTGAGGGATGGGAGAAATTTTAAAATTTCTAGGGAAAGTGTTTTCTTAGGAAATATTGCCACCCACCCACGGCATGCAACCTGAACGCACATCACAGATTACTGCAGCAGACGCTCAGAGATCCCGGGGGCAGCACCCATGCAGTGAGGACGGCAGGAGGCCACCGCGGCGGGCAATGACCACTGCCCTGACCTCTCCCTGAGGTTCTCAAGGTGCGGGCCCTGGGAACACGTCAGCTACGCACCCCCTCGGCCCCACATGACTGCAGCCCGTGGACTGAAAGCCACTGCTCGGGGGCAGCTGGGTACCACACAGAGAGAGGAAGGTGGCAGAATAAACCAGCCACCCGTGCCACTGGGCCTGTTTCTCGTGAAGGAGAGCATGCCTCACAAGAGGGACACACAGCTAAAACATTCTAAAAAGTTATTACTGTTGGAAGACAAGTGTAGGGGATGGTTGCCAAGGTGATGAAAACAAGCCGACAAGCCTGGCCCTGCCCCCGCTGTCCCTTGTGGGAAGTGGTGCTAACACTCCACCCGCCCAGAGCTCGGTTCCTTCATGTTGCAGGCCCCTTGCTGGCACAGAGAATGCTGACCAGCGCCACGGACATTGCAGCCAGGTGCTGGCGAAGTAACCACACTGCTGCCTAACTTGGGGGTAGGCACACTTTTCCTGTAAAGGGCCAGATACTAACATTCTAGGCTTCTCCAGCCATAGTGTCTGCGTCACAGGTCCTAAGCTCTGCTGTCTACAAAAACAGCCGCAATCGTGGGCATGGCGGTGTGCCAATAAAGCTTTACTTACAAAAAGGGGCAGCAGAACAGATTTGGGCTCCTGAGCCAGTCTGCCAATCCCTGGTCTAACTGATAAAGAGTGGAACGCTGGCTTCAGTTTAAGTAACAACTGTTCCTTTGATTACTTTTGCCTGGAACAGGCTCTGATTGAATGAGGCACAGAAAACTGCAGAGGCAGGCCCGCAACAAATTTAGAATTCTTGGAACCAAATGCAACAGATCCAAGAGGCCTAACCTACTCTGACTGGTATTTTCTACATTCCTCTGCCGGTTAGGTCGCTGCGGGTGGCTGAAGCTCAGGCACAGGCCCCAGCAGAGGGCGCACGGGCTGTGCGCACCAGCCAGTGGCCGCAGAGCCCAGAGCTGCAGGTGGCAGGGCAGCCTCCGCACCGGGGGGGGGGGGGGGGGGCTCCACGCGGTGCCCCCGCCCCGCGTCCAGGCCCCCGTCCACCGCGGGTGAGGGGGCGGGGTGCGCCCACAGGCTGGGGGAGGGGGCTACGCTCTGGGGAGACACTGCTGGAGTGAGGAGGTCCCAGGATTCCTGGCTCTCACTCTCTGGTTCCTTTCCGAGTTTGTCTCCTCCTTCACTGTCAAGCTTGTCAAGCTGTCACCCTTTTTTCTGGTTCTGATGTGTCACCAACTGAAATATCAGATAATCCAGTTTCTTAGAACTTTGTCAAAAGAAGGGGTTCCCAGGAGAGGCTCGGGCCCCCGTGCTGCTGTCCCGGGGACCTGGGGGGTTGCTTTTGGTTTCTTCCCTTGTTCTGCCACCAACACAAAGTGCACTCAGCAAAAATAAATCCCATAAAAAATGGGATCCCATAAAAAATAAATCCCCCCGAAAACATGTAGTTCCTAAAAGGTAAAAACCTACTCCAGTGTGGCTCCGGGAGCACACACCCCGGAGCACAGCACCACTGGCCCTGGCATCCACGGTCTCGAGACGAGTCTGTCCTCAAGAAAGGCTCGTGAGGAACACATGCCTACAGACTGGTCCTTTTAGATGCTTTTGGTACTCAAACAAGACAAAACTAAGGATTACAGACTTAAAATGAGATTAGTTTTTATGTAGAAAGGAAAAGCCTTTGAGTTAAAGAAAATGAACCATTAAATGAAATTCACAGACCTCATTAGTGGTATCTTACCAGGAAGTGACATGAATTCTTCTCAGAGAAAAAGAGCAGAGTTTGTGTGACTCATTTCCAGATTCCTGTGGTTTATTATCCTCATTTCTAATTTGTTGGAAGACTATCTTTACACAGATAACAAATGTTTCCATATTCTGACATTGTAACACCCACATAGCAACAAGGATAAACTTTGATGTTAGATCCAAAATCCACGGCTTCTGGGTTTAAGAGAGAAACAGACATTAATAAAGTTTCCTTTCTCCTTAGTAGGGGTTTTAGGGAACTCTGCTAAGGAACCACTTCTCTAACATGCTGACAGTCTACACGGGTCTGTACTGCAGACACTGCTTTGTGATGCTCCTTTTAAATGAGAAAATGAAGAAAAACAGTACAGGTTCGTCTGTTCAAATAACACTTTCAAGTTTCATGAATGCTAATCGATGAGAATTGGGTAAACTCCTTGTGCTATGAAGGACAAACTTTCACACCAGCCAAGTGAGTCTGGCAGTCTTGTTGCCGTGCTGCTCACGTGAAAAAGGAAACGCCAGGAAGCAGCCACCCAAGTGCAGGAGGGCACCACCGTCACCCAGCGCTCCCCACACCAGCTTCCAAAACGGTCCCCGGCTACTGTCACTTAGTCTTGCCAGGTGGGCTGGTCGGAGGCCTGGGGGGACCAGGACCCCGGGGGCAGCCTTGGGGCAGAGCAGGGTCTGGTCTGGCCTCCCCTTTCGTGTCCCTGATGCAGGAGAGGCAGGTCCCTTGGGAGCAGCACCGCGCTGAAGGCATAAAGTGAGCACCAGATACCAAACCACGCTGCCCCCACCTCCCCCATGGGGTCAGTTAGACCAGCACAGTTCTGACTCGGTGGCAACTGAGAACCGGGTTAGAGCTGAGAACTGGGTTAGGACACACATAGCTTCTTGGGGCGCCTGGGGGCTCAGTCGGTTAAGCGTCTGACCTCGGCTCAGGTCACGATCTCGCGGTTCATGGGTTCGAGCCCCGCGTCGGGCTCTGTGCTGACAGCTCAGAACCTGGATCTGCTTCAGATTCTGTGTCTCCCTCTCTCTGACCCTCCCCCGCTCACGCGGTCTCTCTCTCTCTCAAAAATAAATAAAACATTAAAAAAAAATTTAGAGCACACATAGCTTCTTTCAGTTTGTCTTGAGAAACTTCAGACTTTAACCCCTCCTAACTTGGTAGAGAAAAACATTACTTCAGAGGACTCTTAATTATGTCTATGATGTTTAATACTTAAGTCTTCTTATTAGTCCTTGACTCAGAACTCGAATTTCTGGATGAAAATGTGCCCACTGCATTTATTAAAAACAAATTTTTTAAAATGTTTTATTTATTTCTGAGAGAGAGAGAGAGAGAGAGAGACAGCGTGAGCAGGGGAGGGTCAGAGAGAGGGAGACACAGAATCCGAAGACAGGCTCTAGGCTCCGAGCTGTCAGCACAGAGCCGGACGCGGGGCTTGAACCCACAAACTGTGAGATCATGACCTGAGCCGAAGCCAGAGGCTCAACCAACTGAGCCACCCAGGTGCCCCTGTGCGCACTGCATTTAAACCATTCCCTCAGTGTTTAGCTACATGCTTCCTGCATGACTCACATTCTACCAGAAAGTCACACACACAGGCAGAGGTCTGGCTCAGCGTCTCTCCCCCTGGGGCGACCTGTACACGCAGCTGCCAGTGCACCAATATTTGGAAGCGAGGGGGGTATTTCCAGAGACCCCTTGCTGGTGCTGGGCCGAGCCTGGCCCTGTCCAAGGAGCCTCTGGGTGCCCCAGATTGGGGGGACTTCTGGGCTGACTGGAGGCCAGAAGCTTTCATGTTGATATGAAATTTTAATCCCCCAGTTAGGAATATGAAGGCCTCTTGCTAGCTCTTCATGCAGTCAGTTAAGGAAAAAAAAAGCAAACCCAAGTGGGCGTCCTGACAACGTGTCTGTAAAAGGCAGGGCCTCCCAGAGTTCTCTCCGGGGGGGGAAGGACCAGGCCAAGCGTGGCCGTGGGGACCACAGACCTGCAGCTTCTCCACACGTGTGGCGACGCTTACACACACCGGAAGTCTGCAACCAGACCCGCCGCAGTTTCTGCGACTCTGGATCCTGGACGTTTGACGCCTCGAGCCACGCCACACCCTTAGGCAACGTTACCAGCTGGAGGGGAGAAGGCCGTGCGTACTGCCAGGCTCAGAACGGCACCCTGCGTGCCCCACACGCGAAGGCACATTCTCCATTCCAGCCACAAAGCCTCCAGACACTCACAGTGGCCACTGCCCAACGCAGGCAGGAGGGGCGGCGCTGCCTGCCCCGAGCCCGCGGCCAAGCCTCTGCAGGCATCTCCGTGCACACATCCACGAGCTCCTGCCTCAAGGCCCCTGGATCAGAGTGGAGTGTGCAGGCCACACCGCACCCACACGCTGGCTCCTTCTCCTGCCCGTTCAGCTTTAGGAGCAACTAAAGACCAAATTAGCTTCTCTATACCTTTAACCACTGGTGTCTGTAAACATCCACTCATGGAATCTTCATCTTCTCCAAATGTGACATGAAAATCTAAATGTAAAAGCACTTTTTGTGTGCATGTGTGTGTGTGTATGTGCGTATGTGTGTGAAGAAACAGAATTTAAAAGCAAAACCCAGTGATTTCAGCATCGGGCAGCCCCAAGCTGGGACCAGAGTACCCGTTCCCGCCTCCTCTCCGGGCCACCCCACCCTCACAGGTGGTTTCCGGGCCAGCGCTCCCTCCCTCAGACCGCCCTGCTCCGGTGCAGCCGGCCCCGGGGATGGCCTTTCCTAGGCGCCTCTTCCCTCCCACAGCCTGGCCCCATCCCCGCCCTTGCCCCCTTCCCGCTCTGTCCACCTGGGCCTGTGTGGCCGGGCAGCACCTGCGTCTCGCCAGCCTCCAGCCAGGCCTTCTGACCTGCCCGCCGGCTCTAGCGCCTTCCCAGGCCAGACTCCTCTGAATCACTGCCCCTCCCTCCAGTGTGTGTCTGCCAGGCCACACCCAGGAGATGGGCAAACACAGGGGGGCTCTCAGGAAGCCCTGGGTGGGAGTACCTGGGTGAGAAGCTGGTCTGGCGCTAGCTGGTTGATCCACCTTGTGTACCGCTCGGTGGAGTTGGGGGGGTCTCTCCTCACTTGGCAACCTATAATCTGTAACACAAAGCAGAATTTAACCAAGTCAGCGTGAGCTCGTGTGCACATGCCGTCTGCGTTTGTGTCACCGGGCGTTAAGTGTGCAGGACCAGCAGGGAACTGAGACCCCACACTGGATCGGGCTGGGGAGCACTTCTGGGAGTGAAGGGGAGAGGTAGGCACCCTCTCCGTGCAGACCCCACGCCGGACAGTTTCCACCTGCCGAGTCCCAGCAGCACCCACTAAACCACTCTGGTTAGAACTGTCACAGATAACGCTTCCCCTTTGATGCGTTCAAATTACAATGACCTGTACACAAGGTCAGACATCCAGGTGCTTCCAGTCACGCTCTTCTTGAGCCGCAGCAGCAGACACGGGAAGGTTCTGTTGCAGCTTCTTGGGCAGGAAATCCAAACAGTCCTGTTTCTTGATACCGTTCTCGACTTAGCCTCCCAAAGGCAGTAACCTCTCAATAAACAAGAGTCCGAGGGAACCAGCAGACAGGCCCTCCGCGTCCCAGAAAGAACCCAGTTCTGCAGCACAAAACCCTTCCCGTAACATACCACTTTCTTACCACTCCTACCCGTGGTCCCTGACACCTGGCCCTGCCTCCTCCCGCTGCCCTGTGCACACGCCCTGCATCTGCACCCCTGGGCCAGCAGCCCCGGCTCTCCCCTCCAACAGAGCTCGACCCCCAGGGACACCATCTGCACTTCTGTTTTAAGTGTCTGCCTGCAGGATGTCTAAACATGTCTATGACTGCTCAGAAGTGAAGTGGCCCAGTCCCACAGAGCCAGAGTCAGTCGTGGAAAGAGGCCGGTCCCCACAGCTGGTATCTGGGGCTGGCACAGCACGAGGGCACCCTCCCCCCGCCAAGGAAGGACAGTGGGCAGCACAGGGCCTGCCCCTGCTGAGGCTCACAGAGCTCCGTGAGGGTGCTGACAGCCGACCCTGGACTGTGCTTTCTCCACCCATATCACCGAATCGGTCTCCTTATTAAGAAATTAGCAAAAGTGGGGCGCCTGTGTGGCTCAGTCGGTTAAGCATCCGACTTTGGGCCAGGTCATGATCTCACAGCTCGTGGGTTCAAGCCCCGCGTCGGGCTCTGTGCTGACAGCTCAGAGCCTGGAACTGCTTTGGATTCCATGTCTCCCTCTCTCTGACCCTCCCCTGCTCATGCTGTCTTTCTCTCAGAAATAAATAAAACATTAAAAATTAAAAAAAAAAAGAAATTAGCAAAAGTTCCAGCATAATATTTGAATTTCTTACATCTTGTTTTCTGTAGTACTTATGCAGAGTGATTAATTTATATTAATGCAGGAGTGCTAATGAGGAGCTTTGAGAAAGTTTTTCCTTGCATGTTTTTTTGTTGTTGGGCTTTTTAAAACTTTGAGAAAACAGCAGACCTACAGGTAGTAGGAATAATGCAGAGACCTGTGTGTCTCTTACCCAGTGTCTCCAACAGTAATATCTTGAAAAAACAATGTTAAGTCACCACCAGCAAAGGGAATCCTCATGGCCCCTTTACAGCCACACACGCTCTCTGTGAGTGGCAAGTGCTGATCTGTTATTCTGAGGCTTTAATTTTGTCTTTTCAGAAACGCGGTGTCACAGAATCATACAGTACGTAGCGTTCTGTGATTGACTTATCTTCTGGGAGACTCACCCAGGCTGTTGTGTGCAAACAACAGTTCCCTTGTTTGGCTGAAAACCACCACACAGCACACACACACTGCAGGACACGTGGGCTGTTTCCAGCTGGGGCTGTTACTAGTATTCTGCAATGTACATTCACGTAAAGGTTTTTGTGTGAACGTGGCCTCACTTCTTGGGGTAAAGGCAGTATGACTGCCGGGTCATACAGTATTTGCAGGTTTAATTTTCTAAGAAAGTGTCACACTGTTTTCCAGAGTAGCTTCACCAGCTGTGCGTGAGTGACTGGGTTCTCCCACATCCTCACCAGCGTCTGGCGTGGCTTTGGTTTTTATTTCAGCCCTTCCTACCGGTCTGCGGTGACCCTCATCACCATTCTAACCTTGTTCCTTGATGGCTGACCCTCTTTCCGTGGGCTTATGTGCCTCTCACCCATCCTCTCTGGTAAGATGTCTGTTCATGTCTTTTGTCCACTTTCTAACTGGGATAAAAAATCCTTGGCCACAGGTGCATGTGCTTTCCGCATACTGCTGAGTTCCATTAGTGAGCCTGTCCTCTCTTCTGGAACTGCGCACTGAGGACAGTGTGAGCTGCCGTGGCTCCTGATTCTCCCACGCCTGATCTGACTTCCGTGTCTACTGTATCTACTTTCTGGTCCTGTCAAGACTGGCTTTGCATCTGACTGTTCAGCAGAAAAGATTCTGGGAGGAAAAAGGGGAAATGATCACGAGCTGTGAGGTAGAGAGCCATCTGGATGGCTCAGTTAAGCATCTGACTCTTGGTTTCAGCTCAGGTTGTGTTCAATGGGTGAGTCTCACGTCCGGCTCCACACTTACAGCACAGAGCCTGCTTGGGATTCTCTCTCTCCCTCTCTCTCTGCACCTCCCCTGCACGTGTTCTCTGTCTCTCTCTCTCTCTCTCTCAAAATAATCTGAAAAAGACCTGTGACGTAGAAATCTTGTTTCAGAGGTGTGCTCACACATGGATGAAGGGGCTTAACTTCCACACACAGATGCCACAGACTCACACCCGACAACCGCAGCGCCCTGAGCAGCTGCTGGGAGTGACAGAGGGGCCAGGCACATAGCAGCCCTCTCCCACCAGATGAGGCTCTTCTGGAATCGGAGGTGTTCATGCTGCTTCCACAGTGAGCCCCTCACCCAGGCTTGCTGGCTTCTGATGAAAGCTAGAGCCACGTTGGGTGAGGGTCTCACATCAAGAGAGGGTGAGTGAGGTGACATCTGCCTTCAGTGGTGGGGGCACGTACAGATGAAGAAGAGGAGAGTACCTCTGTGTGACTTAACACTTTCTGAAAACAAAGTGGCCTGGCCCATAGGGTAGAAACCATGAGAGACCTTTTCTTCCTGAAAATGTGTCTGTAGTGTGACACCCGGCTCTTCTCCTGAGCCACCCCGACCTCCACGGTCCACAGGAGGGTGGGTGCGAGGGCTCTGCTGTCCTCCACGGTGACGGCATAAAACACGCTCAATGTTTCACACTACGTGAGACTCACACGCTCTGGGGCAAAGCCGTTGTGACATGAGCTTAGCACAGTGCCCTGTATGCAGTCGGTGCTCAGTAAGCACAGGCTGAATGAACCGAAGGGTGTGTGCTGGCTTGCGGGATGCACAGACTCCGTCCACACACCTGAGAGCAGCTGCTGGAGTAAGGCTCTCGTGAGGTATCAGCCGGTTCCTCTGAGGGCATGTGCTGCCGACAGGGCCGATGGTACGGGATTCCAGAGTGTGGTCCCTGCAAACACTCTTGAAGCTTTCTGAGCTTATAGGGGACCCAGCACTTTGGCTGGGGAAAAAAGGTCAGAAAGTAAAGGTTAATGGAGGCAGAAGGGAGGTAACTGTCCACTCTGCTGGCACCTGGCCTGACTCACGTCCACCAAGCCTGGGACCTACATCCCTCCCCCTGACCCTGAGGATCAAAGAGATACTAAGACATCACAGCCTCCAGTCTGTTCTCTTTGGACCTGGTTTTCGGAAGCAGCTGCCAAGCAGGTGAGGAAGCCATGAGGCCCCCAGTGGCCCCAAGTCCCCTGCCCAGCTGAAGCCTACCAAGAGCAGAGCCCTTTCTGAGGTCCCGGCCCATCGTGTCTGTGCGTGTGATAAATGGCTGGCTTTCACACCGCTAGGTCTGGGCACTTGAATAATGGTCAGCTCATCAAGCCCATGGCTGGCTGGTTGGCAAGGAACAGGTGAGGCCAAAATGAGGCGCCTTCTGTGCAGACCCTGGATCCGCGTGGCTCTGAAAGGGACATGGAGACAGGCGGCTGTGCTGTAGGCCGTCAGGAGAGAGAAATCTGCCAGGCCCAAGAGTAGCACCCTCCTCCCCTCTCCTGTAACAGGGGGAGGCCGGCCGGGGTCCTGGCACAGTGCTGGAGATGCGACCACACAGCGAGGGCTGACAGCATGCATCCCGGGGGTGCAGGGACGCGGGATCTGGGGTGTTCCAGGTAGCAGCTGCACTAGTGAAGGTGCGCCCTGCACAGCCCAGGCCAGCGGCGGAAAATTGGTAAAGAAACGGGGGTGGGGGTGGGGGGCGGTGATGAGTCACAGCAGAGATGAAGCATCCAGACCCACACCCCCTCACAAGGCCTGATGGGAAGTTAGGTTTCTCCGACTCCACTGAGTTCAGCACCAGAGAGAGACGGTAGCGGTTACCAGGACCCACAGCGTAAAAATGGGGAGCAGAGTGAGGCCTCAAGCCGTGTGCGGACCAGAACCCACACCTCAGGCTCAGTGGCCCCGATGGAAACCGGGGTAGCGGAGGCAGGTGAGGCATCTCACGTTGTTTGTGAACTCTACCCATGAAATCGGAAAGTCACATTTCACTAAGAACTTCCGCTTGTCATATGGGCCTTATGTGGATACATTCAGGAATTGAAGCAAGGTTTTAATATTTTAAGGTTGGTTAGCTGTTTTCCCTATTTTATGCTCCCAAATGCTGACTGTCATCAAAAATCTTTTCTTAAAAATGACTTTAAGAGAACTGGTAGTCACCAGAGGGAGGAGTGGGGGTGTGTACCAACATGTGCTTCAGCATGTGCGGCGAGTGCCTGTCAACGTGTGTGATGGTATGTGTGCCAGGTGTGTGTCAGCACGTGGCAGGTGTGTCAGTGTGTGCGGAGGGTGCCTGTCAGCGTGTGCACGGTGTGTGTGCCAGATGTGTCAGCGTGTGGCAGGTGCGTCAGTGTGTGCGGTGGGTGCCTGTCGGTGTGTGCGACTTTGTGTGCCGGGTGTGTGGCAGGTGCATCAGTGTGTGCAATGGTATGTCAGCATGTGGCAGGTGCATCGGTGTGTGTGGCGGGTGTGTAATACCATGTGAGTCAGCGTGTGCGTCAATGTGTGTGGTGGGTATATAACAGCATGTGAGTCAGCAGGTGTATGTCAGCAGGTGCATCAGTGTGTGCGGCGGGTGTGTAATACCATGTGAGTCAGCAGGTGCATGCCAGTATGTGCGTCAGTGTGTGCAGCAGGTGTGTAATACCATGTGAGTCAGCAGGTGCAGTGGGTGTGCATCAGTGTGTGCAGCGGGTGTGTAACACCATGTGAGTCAGCAGGTACGTGTCAGCATGTGCAGCGGGTGTGTAACACCATGTGTGTCAGCGGGTGCATGTTGGCATGTGCGTCAGCGTGTGTGGCAGGTGTGTAATACCACGTGTGCTAGTAGGTGCGTGTCAGCGTGTGCGGTGGGTAAGCGTGGTGGTGGCGCATCACCGGGTGTGTGACAGCAGCGGAAGGCACGGCGCGGGGACGTGGTGGGTGGGTGGGTGGGAATCATTCTGTGTTGGGACAGATGCGGCTGTGCTCACAGTGACCCCAGCACGACGCACAGACCACCGATGTGTGCAAACACCGGACACGACTGTAACACTGAGTGTCAACGTGAGATCACATCAGGAAGAAGCGCTAGCTTCACCTGCCCTTCCTCTGGCTGGAGCCACCTTCCAGCCACGCACCAGAATGACCAGGGAAGATGTGAGGCCACGTGATGTGTTCTCCGGAACTTTCAGAAACAGGGCTGGGCACAGGCTGCAAGTCCACAAGAGGGGTGGTGTGTGTGAGGGGGGGAGGGGCTGTTGAGAACGGAATGCCCACATATACCCCGTGGCAAAGCTAGAAGAGTTTCCGCCGTCACCCTGCCCACCGGGCGCTTCACTATCACCCGAGCGGACCTGGCTTCCTGAGGCGTGTGTGGGATGGTGGTCAGGAAAGAGGGAAGGTATGGGGTCCACGGAGGCCCAGCCTGCTCCACCAGAGAAGCTGGTGGCCAGGGAGCCCACTTCCTGTGACTCATAGATGACAACTGTGAAAAAAATAAAACACCTCTGGACTGCTAAACAAACAAACCAACCAACCCAAACTTTACTTTAAGACCCAACTTCCAGTTACCTGGCCAACATTCACAACTAGGAGTAAAACCCGTGAGGCTCACACACACGCAGAGCCCTGGCTGGGGGCCCGTGGAGCCACAAACACAGTGTGCTGGTTCCTCAGGAGCACTAAATATCCACCATGGCTGGGGGCGTACACAGGCCACACTCACAAAACTTAGGTGTGGAGGAACGCATGCTCGGTTATGGGGTTTTTTTCCCTGTGAAGCCCCTGACTGTGGGAATGAGCTGCCTCCGCCTCCACTTCTCAGTCTCCAGACCCTGAACTCTCCGGCTTCCCGCTGGGCTGCCAGAGGGTCCTTGCGACCTGACCTCCCCGTCGCCTTCTGCTGATGCTGTAAGCACCAGACCAGCACAAAGGCCTGTCCCTGGTCGGCAGCAGGCCCTTCCCCATGGGGATCGTCCAGGGCCAGCTGCACACGCTTAGGTGCTCACACCCCATCTGCACTGCAGACCAGGGATCTCCCAGCCAGTCCTGCGCACTGTGAGACGCAGGGGGACTGTGGGGCCAGGCTGAACAAACCCCCCTCTCAGCCACCACTGGGCATCCAGGGGGCATTTGCTCCAGAAGTGCTAAACCAGAATCAGGGATGGCACCCACCATGGGCTTTGGATGAGGCACACGGATGCCAACAGCAGGTCCACCCTCTCAACCCACGAGTCGAGGTAAACTACACCCTGTCCCATCTGAAGGGACCGTGCTCACTCTTCAGGTGCTCATGCCGCTCCCAGGACATGAGCTCAGCTGGCCCTGCTCTGAAGTGGGATCACTCGGTGAGCTGTTACTGCAGACTCCTGTGGGGAAAGAGCAGCCCACTCTTGTAGGGTGGGCTGAGGGTGCACTGAGCAGAGGGTGCGCATGCTAGAAGGACAGAGGGACGATGGCACTCACAGCCCCTTCACCAGGAAGACAGAGGTGCCTGCCACCCTCCTCCGCCTGGCTTTCCCATAACTCTGTGTCCACCAGGAAGGACGTTCACCAGCTTGCTGCTAACATAGCGAGGCCAGATCACCTCCAAATTCTCCCAAGCCCCCTGGAGACACAGCAATTCAGGGATGTAGGAAATCCCACCACTGGCCTGCAAGGGCCCACTGTCCAAGGCCACAGCGGGGGAGCGCTGCATCCAAAAGCTGTAGGAGGCACACAGCTCTGCAAGGTGCCCCCACTCCTCCTGCGGGGCTGCCTCGCCTTCTTCCTGCCTTCCTGAAACCACGTACCCCACCGCTCTCCCCCTCTGCACTGGAGACCCCACCTCTGGCCCAGGCCAGAGACAGTGGCTCCCTGACTCACCCAGCACCTGTCCCAGAGCTGATGTCTGCTCAGCAGTGTCCAGTAAGTGGGTGGGTAAATGTTATCCCGGGAGCTGCCTCATGGCACCCCAACTTCAGACACCCTGAAATTCCTTATGTATCCCTAGACTTGGCGGTCCATTTGCACCTATGCATGAAGAACCACCCAAAAACATTTTCAGTATGGAAAACAAATCTCACTCTCTAAGCCGTCAGCACTGGTGATGAACTCTTCAGAAGTTTTAATGCAGAGCATATTTTAAACGTCTGTGGCAGCTCAGGACAGCTGCCCGTCACCGGGCATGAGCACCCGCTTCAGCCTCACAGGAGGCTTGCTGAGGGGACAGGGCTCAGTGCTGGGCAACCTCCCCTGGGGGCTTCCAGGAGAAGCCACAACCTGCCAGCACTGTATGTCAGAGCAGAGCATGTTTCTGACATCTTTTCATTTCCAACTAGAAAGCATCAGAGATTCAGAATTCTATGTAAACTTTTAGCATCTCCTGGAGTCTGTGGAAGCTGACTGCTACGAAGATCTGTATTTGCACATGTCCGTGGTTCTAAAACCTGGCTGGCTCCGATCTCGTCAGGATCTGGTGAGTGCTGCGGAGCCGCACGCAGGCCCTGATGCTCCTACAAAGGTGCCCCTCGCACCCGCTGGCTTTCTCGCCGTCAAATGCCACACTGTCTCCCACTTCCTTCGCGCTCTGGGCTCTGGCTTGGATGTAGGCAGCACTGGCCGCAAGCAGCCTCCTGTCACAGTAAGTTTGTGCTCACTTGGGAGCCTAAACCTAAGTTCCTCAAACATCATCTGTGTGCTGCCAGGAAGGGGTTTTGCAGCCGTGAGTCAGGCCTGTGACCAGCTGACTTCCTGGAGGACATGGCTGGTCCCATTCAAGCAGGGAGTGGTCATGAGGAAGCTGTGGGTGCTGGGTTCCTGCCTGTCTGGAGGCGTCACCAGCCAGTGACATCACACCGCTGCCGTCAGGACCGTAGGACGTATAGTGACCCCGATGGCACTATGCCAGCTGAGAGGTCACTTCTCAGTGAAGTAGTGCAACTGGGCACTTCCAAACCTCTTACCCGTTCCACCTTCCGGGAGCTTCCAGCCTGAGGGGCAGTGTAGTAGCTTCTCAAGATGCAGCTGAGGGGCCATTTTTTTAAATCTTTTTATAGGTATATTTCAAGGACATGTTTACATTAAAAATGTGTCGTTTTAAGCAATGTAAGTGCAGTTACAATTCAGGAACTGAGAATCTTCAACATCAAGCTGAAAGAGAGGCCCTGGGGGGGAGCGTGCACACGTGTTTACAGGGCAGACCAGGTACCTGCAGCCAAAGACCCCGAGTCAGAGTCGTGTGAGGGGCTGGGCAGCTAGAGAGGAAGCACAAGGTGCTGAATTTCTTAGAAGCAGAAAGTCAGTACGCTAAATTCAAAGCTCCAAAACAAAGGACCACTGGAAGGGAATTTATTCCTCTGGATGAACAAAAGTTGTTCAAGCTCTTGGGAGATTCTATCTTGTGCACTTTTCAGCCCCTCAGAGTTCCTCACGCTGCACAGGTTGCCGAGGATAGCTTGCTGAGGCCCTACACGCGGCCTGGGGACTGCCCGAGCCCTCCGACACCCAGAGCCTGTGAGAAATGCCGAGCTCAGGCCCTACCTGATGCCCAGATCAGGTCCCTGGGGCTTGTCGTGAGTACGTGGCGCTGGAGAAGCTTCAGTGCGGGTGCGGATACAGCACCGTGGCAGAAGGGAGCAGGACCCGGAGTTGGGGGCAGGGGAGGCCGCCCTCTGGAGTAGCTGGTGCGGCAGCTGTTTTAAGCAGCCCTGCAGACCTTTCTATTTGATACTTTCTAAGATCAGCGATCATCACAGTAATTCAGACATTTTCACTAAAACTTCAGCACAGATGTTTAAGCAGTGGATGCTGGAGCTAGACGCAGGCTTTGGGGATCAGGCACCCGGGCTGCTCGAGACCTGGAACTACACAGGGGTGAGTGTCCTTGGGCCTGCGATGCCCTCCAGGCCCAGATGGGAAGGTGACACCTCCAGGCCCAAATGGGAAGGTGACACAGGGCTCCCGGTCGGGAAATGAGGCCCTCAGCCCGTGAGTACCCAGGAAGACAGTGCTGGTTCATGGAGGACACCTGGGAAGCCCTTCTGAAATTGAGAACTGTAGTCTCACGTTTTCTAGGTAATAAGAATACCCTTTAAACTGCTAACACAATATAGCTTTCAGCGTGTGCTTCTATATCCTGGGCACATGGCATTGGAAACGCTCATGAAAACAAAACCAAACCAAGGAGCCCTGTGTGCACAGGAAAACAGCCTTGAGCGTCTAGAGATCTGAGAGCCACTGCTCATGCTCTGATGGGGCAGTTTTTTTTTTTCCTTAATCCTTTATTTTATTTTTTCTAATTAAAATTTTTTTTCTTAGTTTATTGTCAAGTTGGTTTCCATATAACCCAGTGCTCATCCCAACAAGTGCCCTCCCCCATGCTCTGATGGGGCAATTCTAGCCTAAAGAAGAGCCTTAATGCAAACAGCTGCAAAGGCACTTTCATCAAAGTGGACAACAACTCAGAGACAGATAGACGTAGGACTCACACTCAGGGACAGAAGACTCACACTTGGGGATAGACACAAGACACACTCAGGGACAGACACCAAGATTCACACTCAGGACAGATGCCAGGACTCACAAGTGTCAGGGACACATGCCGGGGACATGCATTGAGGACACGCACATGCATTGGGGACAGACATCAGGACTCACACTTAAGGACAGATGCCAGGACTCACACATGTTGGGGAGACACAGGATGCACATGCACTAGGGACAAATGCCTGGACTTACACTTGTCGGGTGCTGGGCAGCAGCTTCCAGTTGCAGCCTCACCCTCTGAGGCATCATAACGTCGTCCTGAAGCAAAGAACAGTTTAAACTCACATAAGGCAACT
Source organism: Hyaena hyaena (assembly GCF_003009895.1). NCBI lineage: Eukaryota > Metazoa > Chordata > Mammalia > Carnivora > Hyaenidae > Hyaena > Hyaena hyaena. Next base: position 6,490,201 of record NW_024080653.1, read on the forward strand.
CCCACAAAGAAGAAACAAACAGACAGAAAAGCCTACAGCAAAATGGGCAAAAGCCAAGAACAGGCAATTCAGATGCTACTCACAGGACCAGGAACCCCGTTAGTTGGCAAGGAGATGCTGGCAGTCCCCACAATGGCTCGCACACTGTCATGTGCAAGCACTCTAGAGGGCGCTTGGCCTCATCCAGCAATCTGAGGATACACATCCCTAAGACACAGGCCCCATACCACTGGGAAGGGGCATCTTGTATGCCCAGTCTTGGATTTGCTTGGCCTTCAAATACTTGTAGAACAAATGGAGTGTCCATTCAAGACTGAATTATATTTCTGATTACTTCACCAGTTACAAAATGCTCACATATGCTTTTTTTTTTTTTTTTTCCAAATCACAATCTTCTATAGTTGAAGACACGGCATCTAAAATTATCCCTGTTTTGTAGCCAGAGAAAACAAGGCTTGAGAAGGCTATGTATTTCACCCAAGGTCTCATAGCACTTACATGCCTTACATGTTAAAATTTGAACATGGGATTAACTGAGAAACCAACATACACCAAAAGCAAAACTGCCCAGAAATTCCTGGCTCTCATGAATGTTCTAAAGTAAGTTTCCACCACCTCCTGAACTAGAATCACCTCTGGAGTATCTGAATAAAGTCAACCCCTGCAAATACACAGAATACTTAAGACAGCTAACACACCCACTGACAATTAGCAGAGAAATTCCAGGAGAAAGGCAAGGAACAGGGAATCAAACCTGAAACCAAGCAGCACAACAGGTACCCCACGATTTCAGAGTGCACACTGGCCTGTAAGTCACAGAGAAGCTCCCTGTTCTCCCCAGACCATTTTGAAAGAAGAAAAACTCGCTGATGGGATGAATGAAAAGTTCTTTATTACACAAGAAAAGCCACATGGTATTTTATTTTATTTTATTTTTTTCACATGGTATTTTAATAACAAGCCCAGATGTGTTTCTGCTGGTGGCCGTGATCTGCACCACTTTTCGCATCCTGGAAAGGGCCCTGTTCTGGTCAAGGTCCACAGGGTTCACAGCCGGTGCCAAACACTAGGAGTTAGTTTTAACTAAAGTCAGCTGGTTTTTGAAATGCAAAGGCGAGGAGTCCAAGGGGTGGATACACAGTCCTGACTCTTCAGGGCACAGGAGGGGGGCTCCGAAACCCCCACATGTGTTTCTGCCTGGGAGTATGCAAGGTCCCAGACTGGCTGCAGTTCCACAATGATACCCAGTTAAGGAACAACGTTCTTGACAGCCTGGGGCAAAGGATGTTGATGTTTTATAAAAATAACATCAATTGAGAATGAAATGCCATTTCCTTTCTGCCCACAAAAATTTTAGGTAGAAACAAGCTCATCTAGTCAAAGAATAGCTCATGTGGTTCAAAGAAACCTGGAGCTTCAAATTAAGTAGCTTCTGAGTGAGAATGGCCCTGGGAGACAGAGGCTCCTGGGGACGGCTAGGGCCTTGGTCAGGCAAGAGCTAGAGGCGGACAGAAGCCGGATGGACAGGGGAGTAGGACGCGCTGCCTGCAGGTCACAGTTACCACCAGCCACAAGAAGATCTCTCTCTATGGCATAAAGCAAGGTCAGTGTGTGTGGGGGGGGGGTGGGGGGGGGAGTAAGCGTCTTTATGCTTGGCTTTCAGACTCAAAGAAGTAACCTGGTCACACCTCAACCCTCAGGAGGCACCTTGAAAAAGGGGAAGAGACAGAGCAGACCAACTAACAGGTTGAAACCCTGCTTGGAAAGTACAGGGTCGAAGGAATTATCATATGTTAGCTACCTGTGTGTTTCTGCCGAAAATTCCGACTTCTAGAAAAGATTCTGGCCCACAGTCTACTACTTAGCTTGTGTGTGCCAGGGTAGGGTCCTGACCCCGGTCAAGAGGCCCCAAATTCCACCTGCAGAAGTGACACACTAGCCTTCAGCACACAAACAGTCCTGCTCTGTTCAGCTATTTTTTTAAAATCTTTTTAATGTTTTATTTATTTCAGTGAGAGACAGCGTGAGCAGGGGAGGGTCAGAGAGAGAGGGAGATACAGAATCTGAAGCAAGCTCCAGGCTCTGAGCTAGCTGTCAGCACAGAGCCCGACGTGAGGCTCGAACCCATGAACCATGAGATCATGACCTGAGCCGAAGTCAGACGCTTAACCGACTGAGCCACCCAGGCGCCCCTGTTCAGCTATCTTAAAAGTCTTAACAGCAATAGAGAGTTAATGAGAAGCACTGGCAGATACCGGGTCTGAATCCAGGAGCGGCTGTGAACAGGAAAGCACCAGCCACTTCTGCCCTGGAGGCCTCAATGAGCCAAGAAAGTCTGAGAGGAGGGAAATCAGAGCCCAGGGCTGCTCAGTGTCAGGGAGGGAGTTGGGTGCGGCTCACCCACAGCACTTCCAGCTCAGGCCACAGCTGCTGCCTCCCCAAGGTGACAGGAGCTCAAGGGACAATGGCCACATGGCCCCAGGCACCTGGCCGAAGTGAGGGGAGCCTCTGAGGGAGGACTCTTACGCGAGGCAAGGCCCCAGATGGCACAGGTGCTCAAATCCAAACCCAGTGGCCAGCACACGAGGGTCACCAGGCAGAGAAAGCAACGTGCAGTAAGGCTCCCGGAAAGCAAACATTAAGAAAATAACTCAAAAGAGTTCAAAATCAATATTATTAAGCAGTACACTGGAAAATATCTGTTTGATAAAACAGGTGGAAGCAGCAAGGGAAGAATAGAGGAACAGAAGAAACGTGAGGCAGAAAGTGAACAGGGAACGCACAGGCACACACAGCCAAATAAACAACAGCAAATGTGAATACACTCAATCGTTTAACCAAAACTAAAGACTGTCAGATTGGATTTAAAAACACTCACAGAAACAAAGTAAGATCCACCCACACGCTATTTGCAAGAGACAGACATCAGGTTCAGACACAGAACAATCAAACGTGGGAGGGCAGAAGACCCCAAGCAAACTGGAGCCAGCGGAGACAGACAGGCCTTTGGCAACAGGACGCCACTGGAGACGAGAAGAGGCCGCCTGTGGACAGAGGGCCACCATCAGAAAGAAGTGAAGGTTGTAAATGCACTTCCCTGCTGGCCACAGAGGAGGAAGAAACAAAACGGACAGGGTCACCAGGACCCTGAAGGAAGAAAGGGACAGAACAGCAAGAGCTGAAGATCGGGACGCGCGGTGAGCACCGGACATCTGGGACAGCTGGGCAGGTGAGGCCGCCTGCAGAGAGAAGGCGGGCAGTGCCACCAACCAGAGCTCAGCCCACCAGCGCAGGCTCGTCCACGTAGCAGGGGCCACAAATGTTAAAGCACTAAGATCATATAAGACCTGTTCTCTGACCACAGTGAAATCAAGTCAGAAACCGAAAACAGGAGGGTACTTGGGAAATCTATCACCAATACGCAGGAATGAACAACACACTTCTTTACTTGTTTTAATTTATGTCTTTATTTTATTTTGAGAGACAGAGATAGAGAACAAGCGGAGGAGGGGCAGAGAGAGAGAGGGAGACACAGAATCTGAAACAGGCTCCAGGCTCTGAGCTGTCAGCATAGAGCCCGACGTGGGGCTCGAACCCACAGACGATGAGATCATGACCTGAGCTGGTTGGACACTCAACCAACCAGGCGTCCCAACAACGCACTTCTAAACAGCTAGCAGCTGCATAAGAAATCACAATTTTAAAATATTCTGAGCTGAATGAAATGAAAAATGACATAGCAATACAGCAAAAGCCACACCTGTACCAACGAAGACTGATTTCTTAAGAAACAACAGTAAAATTGGGGCGCCTGGGTGGCTTAGTCGGTTGGGCGTCTGACTTTCGCTCGGGTCATGATCTCGCGGTTCGTGGGTTCGAGCCCCGCGTCAGGCTCTGTGCTGACTGCCAGCTCAGAGCCTGGAGCCTGTTTCAGAGTCTGTCACTCCCTCTCTCTCTGACCCTCCCCTGTTCACACTGTCTCTCTCACTCTCCTAGAAATAAATAAAACATTAAAAAAATTTTTTTTTAAAAATAAAAAAAAATTAAAAAAAAGAAACAACAGTAAAAAAGAGCAAATTAAACCAAAAGCAAGAAGAAAATAATGAAGATCAGAGCAGAAACAGAAAAAAAAAAAAAAACAGAGAAAAGAAAAGCAGCAAAATCAAACAATGATTGGTTCTTTGAAAACATCAAATTTAACAAACTTTTAGCTAGACTGGAGACCAATAAACTTTTTCTATAAAGGGCCGGGGAGTAAATGTTTTAGTCTTTGTGGCCATATGTGGTTTCTGCCAATATTCTTCTTTGTTTTTGTTGTTTGTTTGTTATTTTGTTTTTACAACATTTTAAAAATAAAAAGACCATTTTTAGCTCAGAGACCATAAAAAACAGGCTGCCAGTGGGTTTGTTCTATGAGCTGTCATCTGCTGAATCCTAAACGAGACAGACCAAGGAAAAGTAACTAAATTCAAGAATGAAAAGGAAGACAGCAAGGCTGGCCTCAGAGAAGTTAAGACAACAATATGAGAGTCCAAATCAACTCTTTAGACAAATCAATTAGACAAAACAGATAATTCCCAGGAAGATGTGGGTTTCTGAAATTGACTGAAGAAGAAATATAAACTCTGAAGAGATCTATAAAAAGTAAAAAAAAGTATTGAAGCCTAGTAATTAAAAATCTCTCATGACAAAAAAACTTTTTTAAAAAAAACCAACACAGTTGCAATGTGTTTGTCAGCAAAATAAAATTTCGAAGTGCTGCCTATTTAAAAAAAAAATCTCTCCCCACAAAAAAGTCCAAGTTGAGATGGCATGAGTAGTGAATTCTACCAAACACTTAAAGGAGAAACAGGGATGCTAGGCTGGCTCACTTGGTAAAGCACATGACTCTTGATCTCGGGATTGTGAGTTCAAGTTCCACGTTGGGTATAGAGGTTTCTTAAAAATAGATTCTTAAAAAATAAAAAAGAAGAAGAAAAAGAAGAAATGGTATGTCACCTTCACCACAAACCCTCCAGAAGTGGTAGAGGCAGGGATACGCCCTATTCACTCCAAGTGGCTAGTACTTCCCAGTACCCATGTTAGAGCAATATGACGCATGAGCATGGATGAACGATGTTTGACAAAATATTGGCAAACCAAATCAGCAACACGTACAAAGGTTTACTCCAGACCAAGTGGGATTTCCCTGGAAATGCAAGGTTGCTTTACCATCTGAAAGTCAATTAATGTCAGACATTATATTGTCAAAAAAAGAACAATTGCTATAAGATGACCTCAGTAAATGCAGAAAAAGGATTTCACAAAATCTAGTGAACATTCAGGATAAAAATTCTCAAAAAACAGGAATAGAATGGAACTTCTTCATCTTGATAAAAGGCACGTACGAAAGCGCTACAGTTAGCATCTGAAAGGTGAGCAATGAAAGGCTTCTCCTGAGACTGGGAGTGAGGGAAAATGTCTGCCTTTGTGCTCAGAGCACTTCACGGAGCTTCTGGTCAGTGGGATTGGGCAATAAAGGAAAGTAAAAGGCATCCAGGCTGGAAGGGAAGAGGTGAACCTGTCTCAGTTTGCAGAAAGCATGAGTTTGTATGCAGAGAATCCTAAGGAATCCACACACACACACACACACACACACACACACACACACAACCCCCCCCCCCCAAACTAACAAGTTCAGCAAGGTCACAGAATATGGGATCAAAACACAAAAAACTATTTCTGTTGACGACTTCCTTCACTGTGCAGAAACTTATTTCGATGAAGTCTCAAGAGTTTATTTTTGTTTCCCTTGCCTCAGGAGACACACCTAGAAAAATGTTGCTACAGCCGAGGTCAAAGAGGTTGCTGCGTTTTCTCCTCTAGGATTTTTATGGTTTCAGGTCTCATATTTAGGCCTTTAATCCACAAAACTAAAAGGCAACTGACTCGGAACAGGGATGGCAGCAGACTAGAAGAACCCTGGGTGCGCCTCCTCCCATAAACACAACTAGCCCCAAATCACCCCAAATATCCCAGAAATCAACCTGAAGACTGATATACCCAAAGAGAGAAGAGGCCACAGTGGAGAAGGTTTACTAGGGGGCGGGGGTGGGGGGTGGAGAAGACAGCCAATGGAATGGGAGAAGATAACTGCAAATGACGCATCTGATAAAGGGTTAGTATCCAAAATCTGTAAAGAACTTATCAAACTCAGCATCCAAAAAAATTAAAAATGGGCAGAAGACTGAATAGACTCTTTTCCAAAGAAGACATCTAGACGGCAAACAGACACATGAAAAGATGCTCAACACCACTCATCATCAAGGAAATATAAATCAAAATCACACTGAGATACCACTTAACACCTGTCAGAATGGCTAAAATTGACAACACAAGAAACAACAGGTGTTGGTGAGAATGTGGAGAAAGAGGAACCCTCTTACACTGTTGGAAGGAATGCAGATTGGTACAGCGACTGAGGAAAACAGTGTGGAGATTCCTCAAAATGTTAAAAATAGAACTACCCTATGACCCAGCAATTGCACTACTGGAAATTTACCCAAAGGATGCAAAAACACTAATTCAAAGGACAGATGCATCCTGATGTTTATATCAGCATTTACAATAGCCAAATTACAGAAATAGCCCAAGTGACCATTATCTGATGAATGGATAAAGGTGTGAGACATATATATATATGACAGAATATTACTCTGCTGTAAAAAGGATAGAAATCTTTCAATTTGCAAGGACATGGGTGGAGATAGAGTGTTATTATGCCAAGCGAAATAAGCAGTCAGAGAAAGACAAATACCATATGGTTTCACTCATATGTGGAATTTAAGAAACAAATGAGAGAAACAAATGAGAAAAGGTAAAAAAACAAAACAAAACACCAAAAACCAAAAACCAAAAAACAAAGAGAGAGAGAGACAGAGAGAGAAATCAAGAAACAGACTCTTCACTATAGAGAACACACTAACGGTCACCAGAGGGGAGGGAAGGTGGTGAAGTAGGTGTTGGGAATTAAGGGGTGCACTTGCTGTGATGAAATAAAATAAAATGATAAAAAAATAAATACAATTTATAGTTCAAAACATCCGATTGTATTTCTATACACTAGCATCAAGTAATCTGAAATAAAATAAAGTCATGCACTCATAATCACATAAAAGAATGAAACCATTAGACATACGTTTAACAAAAGAAGTGCCAAGACTTGTACAGTGGAAATTAGGAAACATTGCTGAAACAAGTGAAAGACTTAAATGAACAGAGAGACCTCACACATTAGTGGATCAGAAGACTTAATATTACAAACCAGCTCTCCCCAAACTGACCTATGGATTCACTACAAGTCAAAATCTCAACCTGCGTCTTTATGGAAATTGGCGAGCTGAACCTGAAATTCCCATGGAGAAATAAAGACCCAGAATGGTGATGGCAGTGTTGACGAAAGAAGAAACATGACGGAGAACTTAGGCTTTCTGACTCAAAACTCACAGCCACAGAGCTACTGCCCGGCCCGGGGAGGTAAGCAGACCCACAAACAGAGCCGCAAGCAGGAGAATGGCCCAGGCAAGGCAGAGGCTGGGATCCCGGGACGGGAAGGGAAAAATGAGCGTTGACCCTCACCACACACAAAAGGAATTCAATGTAGACCACAGACCTACATGTGAGAGCTAAAACCGGAAACTCAGAAACATCTTGGTGACTCTGAGTTAAGCAAAGAATCCCTACACCTGACAACAAAACCCAAGTGATAGAAAACTCTGATCCACGGGCTTCATCAAAATTTCACATTTGTGTGCAGATATAAGCAGAAAGTGAACAGACTTGAAGGAAACGCCCACGGGGCAGGCCCTGAGGCCCCAAGGGGCTGTTGGGGGATGCAGTCCAACTGGAGGTACAGTGGCGGGAGACCTTCCTCTGCCTGGGGCATCTGCTCTTCTTCAGCTTTGGAAGAGAACTTCCCTAACTTTACGAAAGACAGGTATGACAATACCCTACAGCAAACAACACACTTAACAGTGAAAAAGTTCAGTGCACTCTGAGATGGGAAAGGAGACGAAAACGTCACTGTCATGACTTCTAGTTAACAGTTTACTAGACTAACAACTGTAAACATTTATGCTCCAATTGTGAAAGCACCCAAATATATAAATCAATTAATCACAAACATAAAGAAACTTATTGATAATAATACCATAATAGTAGGCGACTTTAACATCCCACTTATAGCAATGGACAGATTATCTAAACAGAAAATCAACAAGGAAACAATGGCTTTGGATGACACACTGGACCAAATGGACTTAACAGATACATACAGAACATTTCACCCTAAAGCAGCAGAATACACATTCTTCTCAAGTACACATGGAACATTCTCCAGAACAGATCACATACTGGGACAGAAATTATCCCTCAATAAGTCAAAAAGTATCAAGATCATACTGTGCATATTTTCAGACCACAATGCTATGAAACTAGAAATCAACCACAAGAAAAAATGTGGAAAGATAACAAATACTTGCAGACTAAAGAACATCCTACTAAAGAATGAATGGGCTAACCAAGAAGTTAAACAGGAAATCAAAAACTACATGGAAGCCAATGAAAATAACACCACAACCCAAAACCTCTGGGACGGAGCAAAGGCGGTCATAAGAGGGAAGTATATAGCAACCCAGGCCTTCCCAAAGAAGGAAGAAAGGTCTCATATACACAACCTAAATTTACACCTTAAAGAACTGGAAAAAGAATAGCAAATAAAACCCCAAACCAGCAGAAGACAGGAAATAATAAAGATTAGAGCAGCAATCAATGCTATTGAAACAAACAAACAAACAAAAAAACAATAGAACAGATCAATGAAACCAGGAGCTGGTTCTTGGAAAGAATTAACCAAATTAGGGGTGCCTGGGTGGCTCAGTCAGTTAAGCTTCCGACTTCGACTCAGGTCATGATCTCGCAGTTCATGGATTCGAGCCCCGCGTAGGGCTCTGTGCTGACAGCTCAGAACCTGGAGCCTGCTTCGGATTCTGTGTCTCCCTTCCTCTCTGCCTTCCGCTGCTCATGCTCTCTCTCTCCGTCTCTCTCAGAAATAAATAAAAAACATTAAAGAATTAACAATATTGATAAACTCCTAGACAGTTTTATCAAAAGATAAAGGAAAGGACTCTAAATAAATAAAACCAAGAATGAAAGAGGAGAGATCACAACCAACACAGCAGAAATTCAAACAATAATAAAATATTATGAGCAACTATTCGCCAATAAAATGGGCAATATGGAAAAAATGGACAAATTCCTAAAAAAAATATAAACTACCAAAACTGAAACAAGAAGAAATAGAAAAGTTGAATAGACCCATAACCAGTAAATAAATCGAATTAGTAATAAAAAATCTCCTAATAAACAAAGAGTCCAGGGCCAGATGGCTTACCAGAGGAATTCTACCAAACATTTAAAGAAGAGTTAACACCTATTCTTTGGAAGCTGTTCCAAAAAATAGAAATGGAAGGAAAACTTCCAAACTCATTCTATGAAGCCAGCATTACCTTGATTCCAAAACCAGACAAAGACTCCACTAAAAAGGAGAACTACAGACCAATTTCCCTGGTGAACATGGATGCAAAAATCCTCAACAAGATATCAGCCAACCGGATCCAACAATACATTAAAAGAATTATTTACCACAACCAAGTGAGTTATATCTGGGATGCAAGCCTGGTTCATTATCTGCAAAACAATCAATGTGATACATCACATCAATAAAAGAAAGGATAAGAACCACATGACCTTCTCAATAGATGCAGATAAAGGATCTGACAAAATACAGGATCCTTTCTTAATAAAAACCCTCAAAAAAGTAGGGATAGAAGGATCACCTCTCAAGATCATAAAAGCCATATATGAAAGGCCTACTGCTAGTATCATCCTCAATGGGGAAAACGGAAAGCTTTCCCCTAAGGTCAGGAACATGACAGGGATGTCCACTCTCACCACTGTTATTCAACACAGTATTGGAAGTCCTAGCCTCCGCAGTCAGACAACACAAAGGAATAAAAAGCATCCAAATTGGCAAGGAAGAAGTCAAACTCCTTGCATAAGACATGATACTCTATACAGAAAACCCAAAAGATTCTACCAAAAAATTGCTGGAACAGATCCATGAATTCAGTAAAGTTGCAGGATATAAAATCAACGTACAAAAATCAGTTGCATTCCTTTACACTGATAATTTAGCAGTAGAAAGAGAAATCAAGGAATTCCATTACAGAAGAGGTGAAAAATCTATACACTGAAAACTATAGAAAGTTTATGAAAGAAATTGAAGAAGATGCACACGCGCGAGCGCGCACACACACACACACACACGAAAAATCTTCCATGCTCCTGGATTGGAAGAACAGATATTGTTAAAATGTCAATCCTCCCTAAAGCAAACTACATATTCAGTGCAATCCCTATCAAAATTACAGCAGTATTTTTCACAGAGTTAAACAAACAATCCTTAAGTTTGTATGGAACCATAAAAGACCCCTAATAGCCAAAACAATCCTGAAAAAGAAAACCAAAGCTGGAGGCATCACAATCCCGGACTTCAAGATGTATTACAAAGCTGTCATCATCAAGACAGTATGGTACTGGCACAAAGACAGACACTTTAATCAATGGAACAGAATAGACCAGAAATGGACCCACAAACATATGGCCAACTAATCTTTGACAAATCAGGAAAGAATATCCAATAGAATAAAGATGGTCTCTTCAGCAAATGGTACTGGGAAAACAGTACAGCAAGATGCAGAAAAGTGAACTGGACCTCTTTCTTACACCAGACACAAAAAGAAACTCAAAATGGATGAAAGACCTAAACGTAAGACAGGAAGCCATCAAAATCCTAGAGGAGAAAGCAGGCAAAAACCTCTTTGACCTCAGCCACAGCAGTTTCTTACTCAACATGTCTCCAGAGGCAAAGGAAACAAGAGCAAAAATGTGCTACTGGGACCTCATCAAAATAAAAAGGTTCTGCACAGAGAAGGAAACAATCAGCAAAACTAAAAGGCAACTGATGGAATGGGAGAAGATATCTACAAATGACATATCAGACAAACGGTTAGTATCCAAAATCTATAAAGAACTTATCAAACTCAACACCCAAAAAGCAAATATTCCAGTGAAGAAATGGTAAAAATACAGGAATAGACACTTCTCCAAAAAAGACATCCAGATGGCTAACAGATACATGAAAACATTACTCATCATCAGGGAAATATATATTAAAACTACAATGAGATACCGCCTCAGACCAGTCAGAATGGCTAAAATTAACAACTCAGGCAACAACAGATATGGACAAGGATGTGGAGAAGGAGGATCCCTTTTGCACTGCTGGTAGGATTACAAACTGATCAGGTTCCTCAAAAAATTACAAATAGAACTACCCTACAACCAGGCAATTACACTACTAGGTATTTATCTAAGGAATACAGGTGTGCTGCTTTGAAAGGGCACATAGCAGCACTATCAACAATAGCCAAAGTATGGAAAGAGCCCAAATGTCCATTGACAGATGAATGGATAAAAAGATGTACACACACACACACACATACACACACACACACACACACACACACCATGGAGTATTACTCAGCAATCAAAAAGAATGAAATCTTGCCATCTGCAACTACGTGGATGGAACTAGAGGGTATTATGCTAAGTGAAATAAGTCAATGAGAGAGAGACAAAAATACGACTTCACTCATGAGGAATTTAAGATACAAAACAGACGAACATAAGGGAAGGGAGGCAAAAAGAATATAAAAACAGGGACGAGGACAAAACATAAGGGACTTTTAAATATAGAGAACAAACAGAAGGTTGCTGGAGGGGTTGTAGGAGGGGGGAGGGGCTAAATGGGTGAGGGGCAATAAGGAAGACACTTGTTGGGATGAGCACTGAGTGTTACACACAGGGGACGAATCACTGCAATCTATTCCTGAAATCATTGTTGCACTATATGGTAACTAACTTGGATGTAAATTAAAAATAAATAAAACAATTTACTAGAGACTCAAGTTAAGAAAAACAAACAAAAGGCACAAAGTTTAGAGGGGCGCCTGAGTGGCTCAGTTGGTTGAGTGACTCTTGATTTTGGCTCAGGTCATGATCCTAGGGTTGGGACTAAGTCCTGCATCAGGCTCTGCAATGAGTGTGGAAGCTACTTGGGATTCTCTCTTTCTCCCTCTGCCCCTCTCCCCTGTTAGCACTCTGTCTTAGGAAGGAAGGAAGGAAGGGAGGGAGGAAGGAAGGGAAAAAGTAGGAAGGCAGGCAGGTAGGCAGGCAGGCAGGTAGGCAGGTAGGCAGGCAGGCAGGCAGGCAGGCAGGTAGGCAGGCAGGAAGGAAGTTGCACAAGGCTTAGAAAGAGGAAAAATGATTTTATACATAAACAACCCAAAGTAATCAACAGAGAAATATTGGAATTAAAAGTAAATTTAATGAGGTTTCAGAATATAAGATTGATAAGAAAAATTAAATTACTTTCTATGTATATAAAAATTAAATTAATTTCTCTATATCTACAAAATGCTCTAAACGATGCCACTTACAATATCAAAAAACATCAAATTATTCTCCTATATTGTTGGTGAGAATGTAAGGTGATACAACATCTCTAGAAAACAGTCAGGCAATTTCTCAAAATGTTAAACACAGAGTAACACAGCAATGCCACTCCTGGGTCTATACCCACGAGAACTGAACACATCTGTCTGCACAGGAACTTGTACAGGAATGCTCATGACCGCATTATGCATGATAGCCAAAAGGTGGACCCAAATGCTCATGAGATGGTAAACGTGGTCCATGCATGTAGTGGAACGTGACGCTACAACAGGAAGAAATGAAGCTCTGACTCTGGTTGCAATGTGATGGAAAAGCACAGGAAGCCAGTCATAGAGACCAAACTGTATTCATTCTACTTGTAGGAACTGTCCATAACGGGCAAGACACAGAGATAGAAAAGCAGCCAGCAGTGCCTGACTGGGAGCCAGGGTGGTGACTAGGAGCTAATGGGGGCGTTTGTCCCATGGTGATGGCAATGTCCCCAAATTAGACCATGGTGATGACCACACAACACTGTGAACATACCAAAATCCACTGAACTGTATACTCTAAATGGGGAGATTTTATGTAAATTATAGCTCTGTAAGCTGATTAAAAAATGTTTTCTTAGAAACCAAATACCAAGCAATTAATTTAACGAAGAATTAAAGCCATGCATGGCTAAGTAAAAGAATGGACATATGTTCACCGTTAGGAAATCTAAACACCGTAAAGAAGTTCGTCCTCCCATAACCAATTTATGGATCCAACATAATTCCAATCAAAATCCTCACTAGAGATTCTGTGAAAATTAATAAAAGACTCTGACATTTATAAAAATGCAAAATGATTTAGAATAAAAATAGCTAAAAGTATTGAAGTAGATGAACAAGAGGGCTTACAGAATCAAACTACACTGTGTTTGTTCTCTAAAGCTGCAATGTGGCAAATGAAGGACAGACCAATAGCCTGACTGGACAGAACACAGAGGCCATAAACAGGCCCCCCACATACCCACACTGGAAAGCTGTTGAGCAAATACTTTCCTTTCAATGAACAATGCTACAGCCACTGGAAATCCCTATGAAAAGGAGTCATTCAGGACCTCTACCCACATGCAAATAGAAGTGATTTCTAGATCAACTGTGGATCTGAATGGGAAAAGTAAAAAAAAATAAAGCTTTTAGAGAATGATATAGAAAAATATATTCGTGAGTGAGGTAAACAAAAATTTCACAGTTAGGGAAAAAAGCACTAAACAATAAGGAAAAGATTGATAAACTGGACTGCAGTAAATTGGAAATTTCTATTCATCTACAACTTTATTAAAAGACTAAAAGATAAAGCCACACAGTGTGGGAGGAGCTATTTGTAATTCATACATTCAACAAAGGACTTGTAACCAACTTATCTGAATAATTCCCTATTGAAGAAAAATGAGGCAGCATCATTAAAAATGGGCAAGAGACATGAGCAGGCAGTACACAAAGAAAATATCCAATATCCACCTGCAACCTTGTCAGACATCAGGGAAATGAATTTAAAACCACAGACATGTACCACTACGTGACGACCAGATGACTGAAGTGAAGACGACAAGTCACAGGAAGGGCTGGGAGGAGAAAGGCCAGCCCGCACACCCTCGTGCCACCGGACAAGTGCCTGCTGCACGTGAGCACAGCACCGCGAGCATGCCAGTCCCTCCCCACATGTGTGACGAGTAGATGTACAGTGACATGTGTGCCAAAAGAGATGTATAAGCATTTTCTGGTGAAATCACTCAAACACCCAAATGTCGAACCAGCAGAAGGATGGAAGTGGCCTCTCCATACACTGCACTTTGACACAGCAATGAAAGTTAGTGAAGTGCTGCTACACAAAAACCAGCATTAATCTCCAAAATGTAACGTTAGGTAAGACAAACCAGACACAAGAGAATATATAAGGAATTACATAAAGATCAAAATAAGACAAAACTAACTGTGGGTGACAAGAAGGGAATGGGACTTCTGACAAGGAACGGGGGGCGTGTGGGGCCTGGCAACGCGCCAGTCCTGCACCCGCAGGTGACTGCATGGGACAGCTCGGTTCCCATAACTCAATGAACTTCATACTCACAACCTGTGCCCGGGACTATGTATATGTTAGACTTCAATAAAAATGAACAAGAGCAATTCCAAGTGGAGTTCAGATCAAAAAATAAAAGATAAAAAATGAAATAAAGCATCTGGAACTAAGAGAATAACCTCAGCACCTAAAAGTAGGAAAAAATATCTCAAGAAGAAGGTAGGAAGGACTGACTATAAAGAAAAAAATTACTCACTTGACCTACCTTAAAATTAAGAACTCTATTCATCATTAGATAGCTTTCAGAGAGTGAAAAGGCGAGCTACAGAGTGAGATACGCTGGATACAAAAAGCTGTATATGATGCCACTTAGAAAAGTTCAGAAACAGGCAGGACTATCATGTCAGAAAATAGGAGCATATTTAACTTTGGGGGGAATAAGGAAGGTAAGCAGGAAGGAGCCCAAAGGGGCTTCTAGCGTGGCTACACAAAAGCTGCTGTATGATAATTCGCTGAGCTATACATTTATGTCTGGTGCTCTTCTCTATGCATGTTTTTCTTCACAGTGTAAGTGACGACACAAACACAGGGTTGTGAGCAGAACCCCTGCTGTGTGTCTCTGCCCCAGAGTCCTAGCCGGTGCAGTGAGTCAAGAACGGAGGATAAAGGCTCACAGTCAGACAGAAACACGTAAAAGTCTATTCATCACTTCACAGTGAATTCTTAATTAAAAAACAAACAAAAACCCAACTATAACTAATAAGGTAACTTAGCACATTTACAGCAATAAAACTGGCAGATTAACTTTTCATACTAATTTTTTATAGTACCAAACTCCATAAAATACTTAGTGATGTATTTTTTTAAGATTATGCAAGACCTGTATCCTGAAAACTACAAAACATTTCTGAGAAATGTGAGAAGGCCTAAATAAATGGAGAGATGTACCATGTTTATGGATTAGAACATTCAGTATTGATAAGACCCCAAAACGGATCTACAAATTCAATGCAACTCCAGTAACAGTCCAAGCAGATTTGACAGTGGATTCTAAATGTTTGCAGAAATTCAAAAGACCTAAAAACAAAGAAAGAAACAAACAAACAACAATTTTGAAAAGGAATAACACAGGTGGAAGATCTAACCATACCTAATTTTTTTCATCATGACTATGCTGTGGCTTCATTACTGCCGCGGGAACGAAGGCAGTGTGAAAGCAGCATGAGCACAGAGACACGCAGCCTGTGCTGTGTCTGCCACCCGACTTTCAACAGAGATGCCAAGCTCAGATGCTGGGACTGAGTTAGGAGAGGGAGAGGAGACTGTCATCGCAATCCCTCCTTGACACCACACTCAGATTAATCCAAAACAGGTAACACACTTACATGTAAAAGACAAAACCATAAAACATAAAACCTCTAGGGAAAAACAGGGAGAAAGTGTTGGGGTAGACAAAGATTTCTTATTTTCTTAGAAGGGACACAAAAACACAAATCTTGACAGGAAAAACTGATAAAAT
The DNA here is from genome assembly GCF_003009895.1 of Hyaena hyaena. NCBI lineage: Eukaryota > Metazoa > Chordata > Mammalia > Carnivora > Hyaenidae > Hyaena > Hyaena hyaena. Next base: position 6,506,381 of record NW_024080653.1, read on the forward strand.
GGACTTAAACACAATGAACAACTACTGTTCATTAAAACACTTTTCAGAAATGAAAACAAAAGCAAGCCACATACTGGAGAAAGAATCTGTATCTTAAAACTCAAGACCAAGACAAACAACTTAATAAAAGAGTTGAAAGACTTGAAAGACACTTGACACAGGAAGAGACATGTGTGATCAGTCAGCACCCACATGAAGACACAGCACATTTAGTCACCAGGGATATGCAACCTAAAATGACAAGGAGACAGTCCCACAGGCTTGCCACGGGGCTTAAATCACAAAGACAGACAACTCCGAGTGTTGGTAAGAAGTTGGGACAACTGGAGCTTGTTAAATTGCTGGGCCTCTAAAATGGTTCATCTTTTTGGAAAACAGTTTTAAAGTTTCTTACAAAGGCAAACGTGTGTGTTTACATCACCCATTAGCTCTGTCCCTAGACACTGACCAGGAGAAATGAAGTGCATGTCCATGCTAAGACCTGCACGAATTTCCATGGTGTCTGTAACCCAAGGTAGGCAAACACTGTCCACTGATGGGCACCTATAGGAGGCGTGTCCTGGAACACATGGCTTGGCAGCAACAAAGCCTCACTCACTGATACCAGCAACTGCACAAATAAATCTCAGAGAGTGTGCTGAGCAAAAATGGCCAACCACAAAAGCACATTCTGTACAATTGCATTTCTATGAAGTACTGGAACAGGACAAACCCCCCATGTGTGGAAACAATGGATGGCTCCGTAATTACATTACTAATCTAAGAAATCCCGTTGGTAGCTGCTTTCAGGAGCCACGCACGAGTATGAAGCGACATGAGGAAATGGTAGCCTGGACTGAGGCGGTTCTTACGTGGGTGCGTACGTTTGTCAGAACCACTGAATGTGCACTTTAAATGGGCATATCTTATTATGTGGGAGAAATAACCCAGTCAGGTTGATTTTTAAATATATCTCTAATAAATCATACCCACTACTCAGGAAGAAAGTTTAAGCTGATGCTTTTTAAAAACATCATCATTGGGGCGCCTGGGTGGCTTAGTCGGTTGGGTGTCCGACTTTCGCTCAGGTCATGATCTCGCGGTTCGTGGGTTCGAGCCCCGCGTCGGGCTCTGTGCTGACTGCCAGCTCAGAGCCTGGAGCCAATTTCAGAGTCTGTATCTCCCTCTCTCTCTGACACTCCCCTGCTCACACTGTCTCTCTCTCTCTCCTAGAAATAAATAAAAAAATTAAAAAAAAAATAAAATAAAAATAAACATCATCATAGTTCTGGGTTCCTGCACAGGAGCCATGACGACACCAGAAATGTTACACAGCACCACCATCTCCCAAACGCACAGCTTTTCTTGTTCTAAGTTTCCAGTCCCCGGCCGTGTGCATACACACCTTTCCTACAGCCATAACTGTAGCAGGAGCACACATAAGAGACATTACGGGTGACACATGCAAATTCACTAAATACACACATGTTCAAGTTGTGTGGCCTCCTCCACTGACAGAACCTAGGCTATGTGGCCAGTGCCCCCGCCCTGGCTCCCTGCTCCTCTGAGAAAGGAAATCCCTTTAACTGAGAAAGAAAGAATTCCTCAGATGAGCAAGAGATTCAGCAGGAGGGAGGAGAGGCACAGGGGAGTCTGGGCTGCAAGGGCAGGATGGGGCACTGCCCAGGGCTCGCACAGCCCAGAGCAGACGCCCCTGGCCTGGCACTTCCTGCCCCACTGTTCCTGAGCCAGCAAGACTCCAGGGCAGGGTCCCCACACGCACCCCTGCCAGCTCGGGCCCAGTGGCCCCTCTAGTCTGCCAGGTCCAGCATGACTGTAGGCACTAGCACACTGTACATGGCACAGAAGGACAGAGAGGGCAGGGAGGTGACCAGAAGTCACTGCCACTGGAGGTGGGACAGGAGGGTACCACCTTCTCCTTGTTGGGTGGAGGCCACCAGGGCTGGCTGGGTGTGGAAGGAACGGCTTGGAAGCCCGTGACTCTGTCTGCCCGCAGGGTCTGGGGTCTGTCCATCCGCTGCCGTCCCAATCCACGTCTGCAGCAAGCTCTCTCCCTGGCCAGCGGGGTTTCAGGACCAGTGCTCGAGGGAGCAGCTGAGCAAACACCCAGGCCATTCCCCTTTCCTAAGCCTCAAAACGAAAACACACTACACAAACAGAAAATATTTCAAAAGCTCACTGCTGTCTGCGGCATTAGTCTCTCTAAAGAAATCATGGTTAGTGGCACTTGGTGAGAGCTGGAGCCTGCCAAGCACAGACGCCCAGAGCCAACAAAAACAGCTGAGCACGGCTCCCGTGAAGCAGTGTGAGCAGCCACGTGCGGAGACTTCTGGGGCTCACACAGCCCTTTTCTCCACTGTATTCTGGTCCAGAGAAGTCTTCCGTGAGTTTTGAGAAGGATTCTCTCTTTCTTCCAAGAACACAAGTAGGCGCACCCCCCCTCCCCTGCCCAGATCAGCACTGATTTGTAGCTGCCCATCAAACCAGAAGATGGGCATCACCTGCTTCTCGGTGATCCACTCGAGCCTTTTTGGGAACAGTCACCACTAAGAGCACATGGCCCTGCTCCTGACCTAGCTAACGCCCTCCCGGTCTTGGGTCTAAAACAGAGCCCATAATTTACTTGTCAGGAAAGAGGAGGAGAGGAAGCCCAGAAAGGAGAGGCTGTGGTGTGTCTGGAGAAGGAGGGGCGGGAGGGGGCGGGAGGCGGCCACCCTGACCGCCCCCCAGTGCGGCCCTCACGCAGGCAGCACAACGGGGGCTGCAGCCATGCCCTAGCAAGTACCCCCAAAAGCCAAGTACCACAAAGGCATCAACACTCACACGGGCTGATAAAGTCTGTAAAACAATTTCTATACAGAACTTTGAGTTTTCTGTCAATTGTTTATTTTAATGGAGGGGAGTGTGTATTTACAGGATACACTGTTGAAGACAGAATGAAAAGTATGGCTTTATAAAATGGCAAAAGTTCTTTTGATTTGCAAACCGCTGATGCTCGCCTCAACTCTGGACGTATCACACGAAACCGTGCGCGCCAGTATCGGTGAGACCAGAAATGACTCAGAGGCCTCCGGCGGAGGCCCCGCACCTCTCTCCCCTGCTCCTCTCCTGCTTCCTTCAGGCATGAGCAGCTCACCACCCTGCCCACTCCCGCTCGCCTGTGGAGCCAAAATTTCTAGCTGACACTCAGTTGGAAAAGCAAGCGTCTGCGCGACCTGAGCCCTGCTATTGCGCAACCCTCTTCTAAAGTTGCAGCACACTCTACGCAGCAGACAGCAACACTATTTTCTCAATGATCCCGTAAGTCAGACATAAAAATCGGTGGGCACATGGTGCAGAGACGATTAAAAACAATCCGTCTTACCTGCTGGCAACATGTGTCTCTAACAAGTTACTGGCCGGTACGCTGCTCTAAATAGGGCGAAACACCACCACCCAGTGGCCTCTCAGTGACAGCCACACCTGTGCTCAAATGCTTTGCTCTCAGAAGCCTCCAGAGTGGAACCAGGTCTCCGGTCCCAGCCCTGTGGGCACTCAGTCCCCTTCCTTCGACTTCCACCTTCCACCCTCCCAATGCCCAGGACAGAACTAGAGGGAAACAGAAACATGAACCGCGAGCATCTAAATCAGTCAGCACTGCTACTTCCTAGCAGTCTGGACAAAATGCTTCATGACAAAAGTGGTTCAAATCACTTTCTGTCACTCACAGATGAGTCACTAACAGGACCTTCCTCTCTGCTAGAGAACAGTCAGGCTGTACATGCCAGACCCTGGGGCTGCCTGACACGGTGCCCCTGATGTGTCAGAGGCAAAGCAGCCCTCCAGCTTCTGGGGAATGAGGCTCTGAGGCCCACGTGGTCTCCATGTGCGGAGGCCCTAGTGTGCGCCCTGGGCAGGTGGCCTGGGGGCGCTCCAGCAGGGCTGCCCGCCGTCCACACAGCTCCACGCCTTGCGGGCACCCTGACAGCACCAAGGCGGGTGTCCAAACACTTCTCTCTTCCTTAGGAAACTCATTCAGAAAAGACTGATTCAAAGATCCCCAAGGGCACGTGGTACTGTGTTTTGGAGGGACTATTCTGCACACCAATCCTGCTGTAGCCAACTCAGCGATGGCCACCCTCCCAGTTTCTAACTTAAGCACAGGGCCCTGCTGGAGGTGGTGTGCTGTCTTCCTGAACAGCAGCAGGACCACGGAGAAAGGCCGGCGGAGTGCGACAGGCCCTAGATGAGGGGTGGGCGTGGGCACAGGAGCCCCCTCGGCCACCCTCCTCACATCTCTGAGACAGGCAGCTTTCACGGGACAACAGAACCCTTTCGCTGTAAATGTCTGCTCAATGGGTACAGGTGGGGCTACCTGTGTGGAGGGAAGGGGTGGGGACAGCCCAGGGAGTGACCCTGTGAAATGAGACCACTCTGATGAATCTAAGTGCACTGATAGACGACCAGAGCCAGGCCTGACAGAAGCTTCTCACCCTTGACATGGGTCCCCACCCTGGGTGAGGTAGGCAAGGCCCCACGTTGCCCTCTGACCACCAGAGCATGACCTGAGCGCTCCCAGCAGCTGGGTGAGCAGATTCAGCACGCTCAAGGGCACGGGTCCAGGGTCTGAGCTGTGCCCCCCGTCCCTGCCAGCACCACCAACACCTCCACTGAACCCGCTGGCCACCCAGAGAGCAGCAAAAGGCCACGGTCATGCAGGGTCTCGAGGAGCAGCCAGCAGTCCCCTGGCCGAACTCCATGCTCCAGGAACTTGCTGCATGTGCACCAGTCCCTTGATCTGTGAGGAAGACTGAGGAAAGGGGGAGGCTGGGAGAGAAATGACCAGAAACTGAGGACACCTGGAACACAGGCCTGCCCTGGGACCCAGCAGAGGCCACCCACGCGTGGACAGAAGGGCCAGGCCCCAGGAGCACACGCCTGATGCCTTGGCCTGGGATGGCTCCGCACAGCCTCCCAGGGAACAGAGAGCAACAAACAAACACAAAACCATGAATGTATCTCAGAAGACCTGGGAAGCAGAGAAGCGGCTGCCCCTAGATCTGCTGGGGGAGCAGACCAAACAGGGGGCTCTCAGGGGCACCCTAGTGCTGGGAGCTGAGAGCATAAGATCCCACTTCTTTTTTTTTTTTTTTTTTAATGTTTTTTATATATTTCTGAGAGAGAGAGACAGCGTGAACAGGGGAGGGTTAGAGAGAGAGGGAGACACAGAATCTGAAGAAGCTCCAGGCCCCGAGCTGTCAGCATAGAGCCCGATGCAGGGCTTGAACCTACGAATTGCGAGATCATGACTTGAGCCAAAGTCAGACACTTACATGGCTGAGGCACCCAAGGCAGGAGCACTTTCTAAGTTCTTGATACAAAATGCAGAACTATGCTGCCGACATCCCCAATTCACACTTTGTGAATGCTGAGTATATGCACTCAGAAAACCCTGTTAACTTGGTTTTTAAAGCTCGTATCTCATGAATGTCACTTGCATTTCCTTGGTCACAAGTGACAGGTGTGTAAGAGTTCAGCTGCAGTCTGCCTGCTCCCATCCTTCCCAATGAATCTTTCTTCCTTATAACTTGTGTGACTTGTGTTTCCCTAACGCTGCTCATCCTGTAAGTGCACGTTTCTCCACATCGTCCCAACTTATCTTCTGTTTAATTTACGTGATTCTCTGCTGTGCAAGTCTGTATTTTTATGTAATCATATTTATCAAAAATTAATTAACTTATTAAGTGCTATGGCATTTAACAGCAAGAGCCCAGGAACCTTAACTTTTAAGTCTGACCATTATATATTAGAATAATGATTTTCGGGGCACCTGGGTGGCTCAGTCAGTTGAGCATCAAACTTCGGCTTAGGTCATGATCTCACGGTTCGTGGGTTCGAGCCCCGCGTCGGGCTCTGTGCTGACAGCTCAGAGCCTGGAGCTACTTCGGATTCTGTGTCTCCCTCTCTCTCTGACCCTCCCCTGATCACGCTGTCTCTCTCAGAAAAAAAAAAAAAAAAAAAAAAAAATTAAAAAAATTTTTTAAAAAGAATAATGATTTTCAAGAACCACACTAAAACGTAAGGTCATTTAATGATTCAACCATTACACATACACACATTTTAAATAAAACAAAGAGTTACTTACCGAATCCAAAAAGCAAAGATAAGACCCCGAGCTCTGTGCTATTGCTTGATTTTTAGAATATCCGACTGTTTTAAAAAAGAAGAAGAAAAGGTCTTTTATACTTCATTTTCTGATGGTCCTCTCTTTCCTAGAACTTAGGTAACACACACTACTAGGAAGCTCAGAACACGGTACACCAGCAGGTAAAATCCAAGTCGGCTTTAGACAGAGTGAGAGGGAAGGGAAGGGAAAACAGTGCCCCATCTTTAGGGATGGAGACACAGTAAGTGTAACGTTGGGATGCGAAGAGCCCACCCAGAACCAGTGTATTAAGGGGGTTTGCTCGCCAGAGGAAGCAAATTCAGTAACCATTCACTGAGTGTAGCACAAAGCCAAGCCCTGGGGAATATTAAAAAAAAGAAAATCAAAATGTCACTGAATGGAACCGCTTGCATGGATGTGAAGGGGTGTGACAAGCGTGTGGCCGGCTGGTAAGTCCTCACTAAGGTGGAAACTATGAGCAGTTAATGGAATGCATTTCTCAGCGGTAGCTCCAGACACTGCCAGCATTGACTACATCTGTACACGCACACCCCCAGGGGCTCCCCTGCGAGGTGCACACCCACATTCACAAGGTGTGACTGTCCTCATATCCCTGACGTAGAATGGAGAAGCTGAGAGCACACTGCGATGAGAACGGACATCCCTGGGCTGCACGTGTACACGGGTGATTTTCCCACGGCACACAAAGACAGCCGATTCATCCAGAATCAGGTGGTCACCTTGGGAAGAGGGCAGCACCAGAGGGACAGAGGGGTCTCTGAGGATGGGCGATGCTGGCTCCTCCTCGGGATGTCAGGTACATGGAGTATTCGGTTTGTGAAAATTAACTGAACTGGACAATTATGATAAGTGCACTTTTATGGATGGATGGTATGTGGGTTTTTTTAAAGTGTATTTTTGAGAGAGACAGAGAGAGAGAGAAAGAGAGAGAGAGAGAGAGAACATGAGTAGGGGAGCGACAGCTCTGAGCTGTCGGTACAGAGCCTGATACGGGGCTTGAACTCACAGACCACAGCATCAGGACATGAGCTGAAGACAGATGCTTAACTAACTGAGCCACCTAGGTGCTTCCTCTTTTTTTTAATTTTAAATGTTTATTTTATTTTTGAGGAGGGGGTCAGTAGGGACACAGGGAGAGAATCCAAGCAGGCTCCATGCTGTCAGCACAGAGTTTGACATGGGGCTCCAACCCACAAACTGTGAGGTCAGAACCTGAGCTGAAGACGGATACTTAACCAACTGAGCCACCCAGGTGCCCTGGGTGTTATATTTCAATAAATGTTTTAAAAAGTTTTTGGCTTCAAACCATGGAAAGAGCCTAAGTGTCCATCAACTGAGGAATGGATCAAGAAGATGTTGTTTATTTATACAATGGAATCCTACATGGCGATGAGAAAGAATGAAATCTGGCCATGTGTAGCAACATGGATGGACCTTGAGGGTGTTATGCTGAGCGAAATAAGTCAGGCAGAGAAGGACAAATACCATATGTTTGCACGTATAGGAGCATTAGGAGGAACTTAACAGAGGACCATGGGGGAGAAGAAGGGGAAACAGTTGGGGAGAGAGAGGGAGGCAAACCATGAGAGACTCTTGATGCTGAGAACAAACTGAGGGCTGTGGGAGCGGGGGGGAGGGGAAGGAGGGTGATGGGCACGGAGGAGGGCACTTGTGGGCATGAGCACTGGGTGTTAAATGTAAACCAACTTGACAATAAACTAAGAAAAACAAAACAAAACAAAAAAGGGGCGCCTGGGTGGCTTAGTCGGTTGAGCGTCCGACTTTCACTCAGGTCATGATCTCGCGGTTCGTGGGTTCGAGCCCCGCGTAGGGCTCTGTGCTGACTGCCAGCTCAGAGCCTGGAGCCTGTTTCAGTCTGTGACTCCCTCTCTCTCTGACCCTCCCCTGCTCACGCTGTCTCTCTCTCTCTCCTAGAAATAAATAAAAAAAAAAAACATTAAAAAAAAAACAAAAAAACAAAACAAAACAAAACAAAACAAAAAGTTTTTGGCTTCAAAGAGATTATAACTTACAACTGAGTTGGAAAAAGCAAACTGATGACGTGTGGCTGTGTGGCCCCGAGCGGTGCTGAGGGAGCAGCCGGAGAAAGAGCAGAGGCCACAGCGTGGCCCTCAGTGTGGGGGGCACGGGGCGGCAGGGGTGCAGGCAGGCCTGGCCAGCAGGCTTTCTGAATGAGGAGTGGCCGCGAACTGACGCTGAGACAGCTGAGCCTGGACGGAGGGCAGGGCCGGCTCCAGGAGGGATTCAGAGGGGCTGAGGGGAATCTCAGGGGCACAAGATACACCCTCTATGGACAAGAGGCTGCCAGCACCTGAGTCGAGTTAACCAGCCAGTTACAGACTTGGTGCCACAGAGAAAAGTCACACAAAGTGAAACAGATGTGCGCAGAGGTAAAACCGTAAGTTCCCCCAGTAATGGAGCTCAGGTGGCCCGACCAGGCTCCTCGGCGCCAGGGACACAGCAGTGCACCTGCCACAGGCCACAGCTGAACTCCTGATTTTCTGTGCAAAGGACAGCGCCTCTCTGAGGTGGGGGACAAGGCAGCTGCCCCAGTAGGCGGCTTTGAGCAAACCTGAGCACCAGTCTCCCGGCACCAGTGTCCCGGTTCAGGCAGTTTCCACACGAGGCGGCAGCTCAATCTCAGCATTAATCCTTGAGCTTCGCCACCCCAACCAGTTAGAGCCTCCGGTGTCATAAGCAGAGAAGGAAGGGCGCAAGGGGAGCCCCCTGGAGATGGACACATGGCAGCACCAGCAGCGGCAGCAAGAGCTACCATCACCGCCAAGCACAGCAAACCCAGGGCGAGGCCTCACGGGACCAAAACCCAAGAGCCATAGGGAGAAGATGAAAATGGGAAGAGACAGTCCACAATCACATTTACATCAGCAGGAGTTCTGTTTAAAAAGCTGCCTAGTAGAGTTAGGTTTCAGAAGGGGGACAGATCAAACCCCAGAACTGAATAATGAAGGAAACCGCCTCCCGAAGGGAAGCTGGAAGTTCCTCACGATGAGTCCTATGTTTGGCAAAGACGAGGAATTTGCTTTAATATTACTGCCTTGAAGAAAGTCAGATGTTTGTGCCAGCGCTTGATGTTGGGGGTTGGGGGGAGGTGGGCCGTCACAAAGGGACGCAGCTGGTTGTCATGGTCACAGCAGGGAAAAACGCAGCCTTGGCGGGACTGTGTCCTCACCCTTGGGGAGGCGGAACTGTGCTGTATTTGCATTTGAGCAAGTGACCACATTGTTAAGAATGTTTTGCCCTGTTATGATATGAAATAATAATGAATGAATCTTAATCCAATTTAAGTAATTTAGCACTCTTGAAAAAAGAAACACCTTGGATTTACGTTACCCAACAGTCAATATAACTTTTCCTATTTAAGAAAATATCATTATAGGAAAATCTACCCTTTCAGATCTAATCAAACTAACTCTATTCCATACCTGTATAATATGGGGTCTCCCATGAATCTGCCTTGCCCATCTTCAAAATGACGGCAGACTGGCTCCATTTCTTCACATTATTACAACTGATTTTTTTAAATTGACAAAATACATGCAAATGTGACATTACTCAAGTTATGTCTAATCTATAAATGTATTTTATGAAAAATAAAACTTGTTTTTAAAATGGAGATTAGAAAAGCAATCAAACCAGTCACCAAAATGCTTTTAACTTATTTTATCAACTATGGAAGATACAAAACATCTTAATTAAAGAATATTTTAAAAGGATGTTCAAACTAGTTTCAAAATCCACAATTTGTTTACACATATTCAGATGCAAGTTGAAACAGATGTTCCACAGTAACTGATATTTTTAAAGTTTTCTATCTCAAACAAACTAAAGACAATGCGAGTAAGAAATAATGAGGCAAGAAAAAAAAAAACAGAACATCTTCTGGACACATGGGATCATGGGGAAGATCAGAACGGGGCAGCTACTGAGACTTCTCTAGCGCCTACGCCTTCTCAACAATGGGCACAGGCACCTGCTGTCTGTGAAGGAAACTGAGGCACAGAGAGGTGAAGGTGGGTGGCCTAACTGGCTGCCTCCTGCCCAGTTCTCTGCCCCAGAGGGCAGGGCCACCAAGAGGCAATGCCAAAGACTGGTCTTTCAATATGAATTTTATAAAAGAGCAGGAGAAAAAGCTTTCTTTTAAGTGACCAATTTTAATGACCATTTCTGGTTTTAAATTTTTTCTAAAATATGTTTACACTTGGGGCGCCTGGGTGGCTTAGTCGGTTAAACGTCCGACTTTCGCTTAGGTCATGATCTTGCTGTTTGTGGGTTCGAGCCCCACATCGGGCTCTGTGCTGACTGCCAGCTCAGAGCCTGGAGCCTGTTTCAGAGTCTGTCACTCCCTCTCTCTCTGACCCTCCCCTGCTCATGCTGTCTCTCTCTCTCTCCTAGAAATAAATAAAACATAAAAAATAAAAAATAAAAAATGTTTACACTTTCCTGCTCTCCTAAGTAGAGTATGGGATGCTGTTTGTGAGGGAGCTCCTTCTCCAACCCAGCAGTATATGCAGACATGCTGTTTGCAAGTCTTCCATAAAAAGTTTAAGGTGAAGCTAAAGGAAGCCCAATATATTACAATTAAAGCTAAGAATGTAAAGCTAATCATTCAGTATAAAAACAGAGGGTGAATGAAAAGCAACGATACTTTGACCCAGTGTTATAAATTTCAAACTCAAAACATAAAGAGAAAAATCTTAAAAACTTTCAGAAAAGATACCTTTAAAGAGTCAGACTGCCTTAAGATTTCTTATCAAAACCAGGTAACACCAGAAGATAATGAGGCAATCCTTCAAAATTCTAAGAGAAATTATTTTGTATGTAGAGTTCTATACCCAGCCAAATTGTCAACTGAGCCTAAGTATGAAATGAAGACATTTTCAGACATGTAAAAACTCTAAACATTTTAACATCTATACACCAGATTCAGAAAATTTACTGTAAGGAGTACTCTAGCAACACTAAATAACACATGTAAGACAAAAATTAAATAAAAGAAAAGAAAAAGAGAAGGAAGGAAACCAAACAATGGCATGTGTAGAAAGTGGAAGAGAACAATGCAGAATGTTTTTATGGGCTTCACAGACCCCAACACTTGGGAGCCCTCAGGGCCTGCCACGGAGTCGGCCGCAGAGGAGCCCAGTTCTGAGTCTGCGCCAGCACATGGTCTGCAGTTAATTATGGTCACTCACCTGTTATACTACAAGCGCTGTCTTTACAATGTTTAAGTTGATATAAGCATCAACTTATTTATTATTAAAGCATGTAAAATAAAACGTTATAGAACAGAATGTGAAGATTACACACCCTGACCACATGACTATATGATAATAAACAAAATCCCTGAGGGAGGAAAACAGGAAGTGTGGTGAGGAGTGCTTCAGCAGCTAAATATTTCCTCTTTCACGGTGAGCACTGACCCACACAGTGTGAGTCAAACAAATCAAGTAAGAACCAAAAAAACACTGCTTCCAGGGTGTGGAACTTCTGTGTTTCACTGTAGACCTTTCTGAATGCCTGAATTCCTTTTTGCCACATGCTAGTATTCCCAAAAATGTGTTATTCCTCAAAAAGCAGACATTTGTGAGAATGAATAAATGCTTTTTTTCTGTCATGTACATTCAGGCTGGAGGGCTCGTTCATACTGGAGGTTGAGACAAAGGCTGTTGCACTGTACACAATCACTGCGTGTGTGTACACAAATGCTCTGTCAGCAAGTCCAAGACCTTCTGCCCTTATCCCTAAGCCAGTCACCAAACAAGCACCAAAAAGCCACAGACCAATTTTCCATATGTCTACAGATGCAAAACTCCTATAGAAGTCTGAACAACTAAATTGTATAAAAACAGGATCATGTCACTGCTGGTTTGTTCTGTATTGTTCATTATAACGAGAAATACTAACATATTGTAATAAATATGTTAGGAGGAGAAAAAAGCAATCACCTTAACAGATACCTGAAAGACATTTAATAAAATTCTATTCTGATCCCTCATTTTCTGAAGGCTTATTAAGTTAGGAATCACAAGTTAACTTCAGAAAGGTATCTGTCAGAAAGCAACAGCAAATATGATACTTAACACTGAAACACTGGGAATATTCCCACTAAGTCAGGAACAATACAAGGGTTCAGTAAGGTGGCTGCACATCGTTCATCCTGACTTCTTATCCCAAGAGAAACATACGAACAGTAGAGTATAAGTTAGAAAAACGAAATGAAAGAATAATATTTATTCAAGATCAGAGCGCCTAAATGGAAAATCAGAGACATTGTGAGAAACTAAGCGCACCAACAAACTGGCCGGCTGCCCCACCACCCAATCCCAGCACTAGAAGTGCCTTAGAAACAAAAGGAAACTGTAAGGCTCCTCCACAGGCGACAGAAGGAGGCCGTCCCTGGCGTGGCAGGAAACACAAACACCAGTCCAGGGACTCGGGTGGGAAGACCTCCTGGGGCCTTGCCCCGGTGAAGCCCGCTGTGCGGTGAGCTGCCCCTCCCCCATCCCGGTGAAGCCAAAGAACAGCAGCTTCAGGACGCACCACCGGGTGAGGAGAGGCTGTTGCCACTAATGTACAAGAGCAGCCACCTCAGGCCTTCGCTGCCCTTCCCGCCATCCACTCTGCAAAGGGGAAGGAATGCAGGAACAAAGGGAGATGAGAAGAAGGGAGGGAGCAGGGAAAGAGACGGAGGAAGAGGGCGGGAGGAAGAGGGCGGGAGCCGCAGGGGATGGTTACCTGAGGGGCAAGCTCCCTGGGGGCGGGGGCAGCACACAAGGACTGTATCTTGAGATGAGAGTTCTCCATCACAGGGTCCAGCAGCCCCGCACAAGTGCCAGATGACCGCCGCTACAAGAAATGTAGTCTTTTGGGCAGAAGGGAAATGACAGCAAACGGGAATGTGGATCTAGACAAAGAAGTGAAGAGCAGTGGAAATAGTAACAATATGGGTGAACATGTGATTCTCTTTCTTATTACATATGTCTCTTAACAGTTAACACCAGCGTCCTGTGGGGTTTATGATACAGACAAAAGTAAAGTGTAGGGCAAAGGGAGCATAAAGAGCAGAGAGGAGAAATGTGTGAGTTCTGTTGTAAGGTCCTTATGTTACACTTGAAGCTGTAGACAGGCATTTGAAAAGCTGATCTTGGTAAACTGAAGATGTATACTATAACCCTAAATCAACCCCTAAAAGAGCAAAACTAAATTATAGCCACTAGGCCAATAGGAGATAAAACAGACCCAAGATTTTTGATTGGGGTCTGGCTCCTGGCATGAGGGCGTGCAGAGCCCCACGGATTACTTAAATAGAAGCTGGTGAACATCACGAAGAACCGAGCACCATTCACAATCTCTGGAAGTGAGAACTGAAGAAATACTTACTGAAGAAGATGACTAAGACTCGGTAAGAGGTACTTGAACTGAGACCTGCTCCACGTCTCCCTCCCTAAGGAGGAAACCTCACCCAGACAGACACCCAGGGCTCCCCTCCCCCTTGCTACCATACAGAAACCCTGGGGGCCACAGGACATCGCGCTCCCCAGGTCCTGTTGCTGAGGCTGGATCCCCAATGGTGTAGAGAGAAGTAGGGTTCCCTTCCCCCTCCCCAGCTCCAAAGCTGGGACAGGGGTAGTATCTAGGTTGTGGTATCACCAGGAATCCTGGGACCCCTGACGCCCTTGCCCTGGCTTGTGGGGAAGGGGCTCCTGTCCCCCCCGCCCCTGCTCCATTTGCCACATAGTGTGGGAAGCTGCGGTGAAAGGGACCTGGTAGAGGCTGTTGGGGTCAGGCTAACCTGGCTTTTCAGGGCAGTCATGGAGCAAGGCAGTGGGGTGACATAGTCAAAGCATTCAAAGAGAAAAGCTGTTAACCAAGAATCCTATTCCAGAAAAGCTATCTTTCAAAAATTAAGGAGAAATTAAGACACCTGCCTTACAAATAATACTAAAGGAAGTTCTTCAGGCTAAAAAGATTAACCCCAAGGGATTCCTGGGAGTACTTCATATCCATTAAAAAAAAAGCAAAAAGGTAATTGTTAATTATAAAAGACAATATAAATACATATTTTTCCTTTCCTCCTTTAACTGATTTAAAAAGCATGATATTTACATAATGTATATAACACAATATGTAAATAATGTATTGTGAGGCCTCTAACATATAGAAGTTCTTTATCTGGCAAAATCATCCTCCAAAAACGGACAAACTGAGATATTCCCAGATCTGACAAGCGCAGAGGGAGTTCTTCACTAGTGCTTCTGCCCCACAAGAAATGCTAACGGATAACCTTCTAGACGTCACAAAAGAGCACCAGACAGTAATCTGAAACCACACACAGGAGTGATAAACACTAATAAAGGTTACTACAAAGGTAAATATAAAAGCCAGTATTGCTCTATTTTTACTCTGAATGTTTTCTTATCTAAAAGTCAAACACATCAAGCAATGATTATAAATCTACATCAATGGGTGCATGGAATCGATGTAAACTGTGACAATAACATAAAGTAGTTACAGAACTGCATGGCACAGAGCTTTAAACACTACTGAAGCTTAAGCTGATGTTAATTCAAACTAGATTGCATAAATTTACTACATTAATTGTAATGTACACAGTAAGCACTAAGAAAATAACTTTCAAATACACAGAATGGGAAATGAGAAGGGAGTCAAAATGGCATGCTAGAAATAAACAATTAAGCACAAAAGAAAGCACTGACAGAGGAGTATGGAACAAAAAAGAAGTAAGATGCACATATAACAAAGAACAGAATGGTAATAGGCCTTCTTTTTTCACTATTTACTTTAAATATAAACAGATTAAATGCTCCACTTAAAAGACAAAGACTGGAAGAATGGATTTAAAAAGAACATAATCCATTTATTTATTTTTTAAAAACATTAATTTATTTTTGAATGTTATGTTTGTTTGTTTGTTGTTCGTGAGCCACGTGATCACGACCTGAACTAAAGTTGATCCATTTAAATGCTGTCTATAAGAGATTCACCTTAGATCTAAAGGCACAAAGGAGTTAAAAGCGAAAGGATAGAAAAATATATTCCATTCAGCTATAAGCCAAAAGAGTTTCTAGGGGTGGTTGCTTATACTGACACCAGGTCCTAAGTCAAAATGTTATTAGAAACAAAAGAACATTCTATATTGATAAAAGGGTCAATCAAGAAGACATAACAATTATAAAACTATACACACCTAACAAGAGAGCCCTAAAATAAGTGAAGCAAATACTGACAGAATAGCAGCAACAAACAGTTGAAGACTTCAACACCTCACTTTCAATAATGGATACAACATCTAGACACATGATCAGTAAATAACAGAAGACTTGAACAACATTATATCCCAAAACAACAGAATATCCTTAGACACATTCCTAGAATACTCTTAGATACTCGTAGAGATATATCCCCAGAGATATGTGGAAATGCAAACACAACATACCAAAACTTACGGGACTCAAGAAAAGCAGCGCTCAGAGAGAAATTTGCACCTATAGATACCTATGTAAAGGAGATCTCAAGTCACTAACCTAATTTTACATGTTAAGAAGCTAAGAAACTAACCATACACTAGCAGAGGAAGGAAATAATAAAGATCGGACCAGAAATAAATGAAATTGAAAGTAAAAAAAGAGAGTGAGAGAGAAAATCAGTGAAAACAAACATTGGCTCTTTGAAAAGATCAACAAAATTGGCAAACCTTTAGCTGGACCAATACAAGAATGCAAACTACTAAAATACAAAATGAAAGTGGGTACCTTACTACTGACTTAACAGAAATGTAAAAAGGGTCTAAGAGAATACCACAAACAGCTGTGTGCCAACCAACTAAACAACCTACAGGAAAGGGACAAATTTCTAAAAACACTCAAACTACCAAACCCAACACACGAAATCGAAAAATCTGAACAGACCTATAACAAATAAGTAGATTGCATCAGAAATCAAATTTCTTTTCCAACAAAGAAAAGCTCTGGACCAGATGGATTCAATGATGAATTCTACCAAACATTTAGAGAATAACATCAATCCTCCTCACACTCTTCCAAAAAATAGAAAAAGAGGAAACACTTATTTAACTCATTCTATGGGGTTAGCTCCACTCTGATACCATAGCCAAAGACATCACAGGAAAATAAAATCATACACCAACATCCCTTACAAATATATATGTAGGGGAGCCTGGGTGGCTTAGTCGGTTAAGCGTCCGACTTTCGCTTAGGTCATGATCTCGCAGTTCGTGTGTTCAAGCCCCGTGTCGGGCTCTGTGCTGACTGCCAGCTCAGAGCCTGGAGCCTATTTCAGAGTCTGTGTCTCCCTCTCTCTCTGACCCTCCCCTGCTCACGCTGTCTCTCTCTCTCTCCTAGAAATAAATAAAAATATTTTTAAAAAAAGAAAAAAATATATATATGTAGAAATCTCCACAATAGGTAAATCTATACACAAAAGGTAAATTAGTGTTGGTGCAGGGCTGGGGGGAGCAGGGTGTGGAGGATGATGACTGAAAGGCACCGGGTTCCTATGTCATCATCTCAAGTGATGACAATGTCCTAAAACTGCCCGTGGGGGTGGCTGCACAGATCTGTGAATATACTAGAAACTACCCTATACTAGAAACTATACTTTGATGGGTGAATTGTGTGGCATATGAATAAATTTGTTATAAAAATATTTGATTAACCCAAAAGAAGGCAGAAAAGGAGGAAAAGGAGGGGAAAAAAACAGAAGCAACTAATATAAAACTAATAGCAAGAAGATGGACTAAAAGCTAAGATATCAGGGGCGCCTTGGTGGCTTAGTCGGTTAAGCGTCCGACTTTCGCTTAGGTCATGATCTCACGGTTCGTGGGTTCAAGCCCCGCGTCGGGCTCTGTGCTGACTGCCAGCTCGGAGCCTGGAGCCTGTTTCGGTCTGTGACTCCCTCTCTCTCTGACCCTCCCCTGCTCACGCTGTCTCTCTCTCTCCTAGAAATAAATAAAAATATTAAAAAAAAAAAAAAAAAGCTAAGATATCATTAATCACATTAAATGTAACTAATCCAAACATCCCAGTTAAAAGGCGAAGATTGTCAGACTGGATTTGCTGTCTACAAGAATCTACAAGGAGGGGTACCGCTTAAAGGAGGTACCCTTCAAAAAACGGTTTAAAAACTTAAAAAGATGGAAAAGATATCCTGTATTAACACTAGTCAAAATAAAGCCAGAGCAGTTAAATTAATATCAATGAATGTAGATTTCAGAGCAAAGAATATTAACAAGATAGAGAGGGCTATTTCATAATCATGAAGGGTATATTCTTCATAACAACCCTAAATGTTAACAGAGTTTCAAAATATTGGAAGCCCACTGACAAAACTAGAGAGGAATAGACAAATGTACAGAGTTGGAGATTTCAGTGCCCCCTCTCAATAACAGACAGAACAAGCGGACCCCAAATCTGCAAGAACACAGTAGATTTAAACAAGACTGTCTTCAGTGTGACCTGATTCACATATATGGAGGACTCCATCCAATTGGCTACACAACCTTCTCACGTACACGTGGAACATTTGCCAAGATAGGCCACATCCTGGGCCATAAAATAAATCTTACTAAATTTAAAGGATTCAAGTCAAAGTGTGTTCTCATTAGAAATCAATAATAAAGGATATCTGGAAAATCCCTCAATTATTTGGAAACTAACATACTTCTAAATAAGCCATGAGTCAAATTAGTCAGAAGAAAATTAGAAGGTGTTTTAAAACTGAATGAAAATGAAAAGAACATATCAAAATTCTGCTAAAGCAATAGTAAGAGAAGAATTTCTATTACTAAATGCCTATATTAGAAAAGAAGAAAGGTCTCAAATCAGTGACCTCAGCTTCCACCTTAAGAATTAGAAAATGAACAAATTAAATCCAAAGTAAGCAGAAGAAAGAACATAATACAGATCAGAGTAGAAATAGAACAGACAAAACAGAGAAAAGAACTATATAGAAAATCTATGAAACCAAATGCCGGTTCTCTAAGATTAAAAAAAACATTAGACAAAAATTAGGGACGCCTGGGTGGCTTAGTCGGTTGAGTGTCCGACTTTCACTTAGGTCATGATCTCACAGTTCGTGGGTTCGAGCCCCGCGTCGGGCTCTGTGCTGACAGCTCAGAGCCTGGAGCCTGTTTCAGTCTGTGACTCCCTCTCTCTCTGACCCTCCCCTGCTCACGCTGTATCTCTCTCTCCTGGAAATAAATAAAACATTAAAAAAATTAAAAAAAAATAAATCTAATGTCACAAGAATTTTAAGAAGTAGAGGTGGCCAATAGTATGATCAATCACACTAGAAATAAAAACACCCAACAGTTTTTTGTTAGGCTAAATAAGTAAAGTATGCATGGTGGCCTCATACAAATCCTTACCGAAGAATAAGAGATTTAGGTGTACTGGTTTCTTAACAGTGATAAACTCTAGGGGTGCCTGGATGGCTCAGTCGGTCGAAAAACCAACTCCATTTCGGCTCAGGTCATGATCCTAGGGTGGTGAGATCGAGCCCTGTATCAGGCTCTGTGCTGAGCATGGAGCCTGCCTGGGATTCTCTCTTCTCTCTCTCTCTCTCTCTCTCTCTCTCTCTGCTTCTCCCCTGCTTGCAGCGCTCTCTCTCTGCCCCGCCCCTGTATGCACTCTTTTGCAAAAAAAAAAAAAGTGAAAAACTTCATTTTTTAGGATACTTCTCACCAGACTTTGAACACGAAACTATTATGAAAGTTCATAAAATGAAACTTTACTTAGTAGAGTGGAGTTAGGAGGCGGGCAGGGGGAGCTGTTGTGCCCAGCACTAGTGATCACAGAAGAGGTAAACCCAGCGACAGAAAGGTTTCCTGCTGCTCCAGCAACACTCCAGCCAATGAGAAGCCACTATACTCCTAGCAACCAGTTAAGTCCAATGGACTTTGTGTTTACAACAGTCCCGCCCAACCGCCTCCTCTATAAAAGCCTCCCCACCTTACTCTCCAGACTTGCCTACAGTTCTGGTGAGGCTTACCTGTCCCAAGTTGGGATTCTTTGCTATTCCCAAATAACCCCACCTTCACTGGTAAAATAGCTGGCAGTGTTATTTTTAAGGTTAACAGTGCTTAAGTACACAAATCATAAGAAACCATTCTTTACAGTTGGACAATAAACAGGGTCACTAACCTCCTCGGGGTGAAGGAGAATCATGCCCCCCAATGACCACGAAGATACCAGAATCTTCCAGCTTCACTTTCCATTTCTCAATGATAGTCATAGACTTGTCCTGAAAGCATAAGGACATTAGCAGTTCAGGAAACTTCTCTCAAAACAGATGTGACTCATGCTAGGGCTAAATCACCAACAGGAAGTTCATAAATACCTTACTAGCATCATTAAAAACCGAGAGCTCCATGGAGCCTTCAAAGTCCTGTTGCAAAACAGACTTCAAGCACTCGTCCAGCCACGGTTCAGCATTGTAGACCGGGAGGATAATAGACTGCAATTCAAAAGAAGTGGGTTAACAAATAGAAGTGTGAGAGGCCTAACAATGCAGTTTCCTCCATTCCAATTTACTTTCCTGTTTCCAGTGAGCATTAGCACAATGCTCATTTCCAAAGGACGAGGCCTGACATGCAGAATAACTGAGAATGAGGCTTCCAAAGAATGCGCCACCAAAACAGGAGGTGCCTGTTCCTTCTCTCTAAGCTCTAATGTTCCTTTGCTCCATAAGATTTACTATGTCTTAGATTTCCCTGACTTGCCTTCAGGATGCTTTTGAAAAGGAAACAAAAATATGAAAGCCATCAAAATTTTTCACAGTTCAATGGCAAATACATGTGTTTTCCAATCACTGAACAGAAACATCATTTCAGTTGAAACATGGATCTGTGTATCTTCTAATTCACTCATGAAAATATTCTACTGTTCCTTTTCTTGGTGGAATAAGCATTTTCCATGAACCATGGTAGAGAAATTCCAGCAAAGAAACTCATTTTAAGTCCTTGGACACATGCCTTAATGAAGTATGGGAGAGAGTACTGGGAAAATGGGGGTGAACTCCATCTACCTCGCTGTACTTAGTTTAGGACTAATTTGGTGCTGTCCTTCCCTCCTATAGCCCAAACAAAACAAAAATTTCTATGGTGTTTGGATTAAAGCCAGGGAAACCTGACTGCAACAAAACAACTGATTACAGGAATTGTCTTAATTTTGTACGTTACCACAGTAAGCAATATGAAATACCCAAAGACAGAAATTACAGTCTAACCTAACCCTTGAGTTTATACCCTAATGAGGAGTGGACAAATTCCTAAACAAGAAGACAGAACATTAGTCATCCAGGTGTGTGTGCCCAGTGCATATGCATACACATACACACACGCATGGGCACAAATACGCACAATTTTGAGTATTCAGTATCTACAGACAATATAGATAGGATTGTAAAAATACTAAATCTGAATACGGTTTTGAAAAGCTCATAGACTGAAAACATAATTCAGTCAAGTTCTTTACTCTGAGGATCTGATTCAACAGTGATAACCCTTCCTGAATTTGTTATTCAAAAGAGTGGTTACCTAGTTTACTCACTGATGTACTTTTTTTTTTTTTTTTTTTAAGCATTTATTATTTTGAGAGAGTGAGACCGAGCACGGCAGTGGCAGAGAGAGAGGGAGACAGTCTGAAACCGGCTCCAGGCTCCGAGCTGTCCGCGCAGAGCCCGACGCGGGGCTGGACTCACGAACCGGATCTGCCCTGAGCCCAAGGCGGAGGCTGAAGCAACGGGGCCACCCAGGCGCCCCTATATTTACTTTTAAAGGAAACATTATTCTTCAAAGGAAAAGAAAAAAGAACGAATATTTTTAATGTTCTCAAGATCTACGGTAGAAAACAACGCGGACTTCCGTGAAATTTCTGTAGGCACGCTTCTGCGGGAGGCAGACGCCCGCTCCCATCGGAAAGCTCCCCGGAAGTGAGGACCCTCCGTAGGGGGCGTGGGGGGGAGGGGAGGGGGCGGGAGGAGGGGGGAGGAGGCCCCCACCGCCCGGGCACCTACCACGCGGGGCGCCCCGGCGCGGCCCCCGGGGGCCTGCATGCTCGCGTGCTCCTCCGGCCGCCCCGCCCCTGGAGCCGGAGGCTCCGCCCACGTTGGCCTACGGCGCGTGCGCGGGCGGCAGGCTCCAAACGCGCTCCCCACCTCCCCCGGCCCGCGGCCTCCGGCTGGCGTGGAAATCCGGCGGTCTCGCAGGGAGTGGAGAGGAGCGGCCTAGAGAGGCTGGAAGCACGAGCGGGTGAGCAGCGCCCCCGCGCGCCCGGGGCGGGGAAGGGGGAGGGCCCGTGGGGAGGGGGGTGGCTGGGGGAAGGGCGGGGGCGGGGGCAGGGGGCGGGGCCTTGCGGAGGAGGGGGGCGGGGGGAAGGGCGGGGGCGGGGGGCCGGCCCGGTGGAAGAGGTGGGCCTGTGGCGAGGGGAGGGGGCGGGGCCGTGGGGAGGAGGGGGCTGGGGGTGGCACGGGCCGACCTGGGGAGGGGCAGAGATAGAGCCCCTGTGGAGCGGGGAGCTGGGGGCGGGCGGGGCCCAGGGCCGGGGGCAGGCCCGGGGTGCGCCCGTGGGGAGGGCAGGGGCCGGGAAGGGGCGAGGCCGGCCGGGCGGGGCGGTGCTCCGCGCGGGTCCGGGAGGCTGGGGCCTCGTCCTCTGGGGCTCGTGCGGCTTTCGTGTCCCCCGTGCCCCCTCCACCCTGTCCCTGGGCACCCAGCCCTGCTCCCTCACCTGCGGGAATTAACCAGCCATGAAGTCTTCGGTGAAAATAAAATGTTATCAACATACTTTGTAGAGAAGGTGGAGTTTGTGAGAAATCACGCTGTACCGCTGGTTACAACCTGAAACCCAAACCGGATGGCCTTTAACATCACCTTTTTTTTTTTCTTTTTTTTAAAGAAAGGAAGCAGGTGACGACAAGTCATCTGACCGACCGCCAGGAGAGGCCTGGAGGGAGACGAGGGGCGGGGAAGGGGAGTGGGGGCGGGGCCCTGGGGCACGCCGGCGTCCCCCCGCCTTCGAGCTCCCCGGCTGCCTGGGCCTCTGCCCTAGAGACCCTTCCCACGTGAGTCTCCCTGCAGCGCGTGCAGCAGAGCCCCCGACACCTTCACCCCGCCGCTCAGCCCTGAGTGGCGGTGTCCCTCCAGCGGTGTGACCCCTGGAAGCTTGCGCCCCTCCAGGCGGGCCAGGTCCGTGAGGACCCACTGAGTTCTGCCTGAAGCTAGTGGGCCAGCGCCGGCACTCACTCACATGAGGGTGATCATCCCCCACGCGGGTCCCAACCATGTAAATTTATGACCGAGTTTATAGCTATCAATGCCCCAAACTAAGATTAAATGCAGATCATTCCACAAACTAACAAGTAAAACAAAGCCAAAATTATTCTTTAGATTTTTGTTAAGCCTCACTTTAAATGTAGTTTTTCCTTAACCTGTATGAGTATTTGCAAAGCCTGTTGTATGGGTTGAAACTCTTAGGTAAAATGGGTAAAAATGCAACCTTTTTTACAGTGGCATATTAGGAATAGGGTTATTTTAAATAATTTGATAGAACGTCTCAGAGTAGTGGGGCACCTGGGTGGTTCAGTACGCTCAGTGTCTGACTCTTGGTCTCAGGATCTGAGTTCAAGTTCTGTGCTGGGCTCCAGCTGGATGTGAATCCTACTTAAAAAAAGGTCTCCTGGTCGCTCCCAGAATACCCTCAGGCTTCAGAGCCACAACCTGTCATAAGCAATGGGAAGAAGAATAGGGGTCCACACGCGTGTCCTGCGACTCCATCCACATGGCATCAGAACTGGGCTTGCTTGCCCTGTCTTGCTTCCTGCGTATCTCTTGCTGCCTGAAATTTACTTTTCACTGCCTTTCCCCTAATAAAAATTTAGTTACAATCTGCTTTTTGTAAACATTCAGAAACTTCAGAACTTTGCAAACTTCGGAAATGCAGGGTTGAGGCTGGGTGAGGAGGGCCTGAGATGAACCCTGTCATGGGTGGGAAGATTCTCAACAGAGAGCAGGCTCTGGGGACTGTCCACTCTCCACACCAGAGGGACAGAGGGAGGACTTGGGGTGGATTGAAAAGATGAACAAAGTCACAGGGCACCTGAGGGGAAGCATCCCAAGCTCCTACAGCTTCTGGCTCCCCAGCTGACATTTTTCTCTTATTAGTTGCTGTTTGTTCAGACGGATTGGTGGACATGGGTTGTATTCAGAAGACTTGGTGCCAATTTCCAGGGCCTTCAAATATAGAAACTGCCCAACAGCCTCTCAGGATACTGATGTATGGGACAAATAAGTGGCGAGGCCTGGGTGCTGGGCCCCAGACTCAGGAGTCTGCCTGCAGTGTGTCAGGGGAGGGTGAGTTCAAGCTGCAACAACAGTCATTCCATCCCCCACAGCCCTGGCAGGATGAACCCCAACACTCTCCAGCTGGACCTGCCAGAACTGTGGACCTGCTGGGAGGCCGGGACCCACCGGGCACTGGGGAAGGAGTCCGGCTGCCCCTGGTGGCCAGGGCCCCTAGATAGGAAACGTGTTCTCCAGGGAGCAGCCGGCTGCCTGAATGTGTGGCCTGCACTGTTAACGGTGTTTCAAGGCTGCTTGGGACTTGTGTTGGTTTAACAGCTCATCAAGGGGTTGCAGCCCATACTTTTTAAACAAAGTAACCTACTAAACCATGGCCTGGTGTGGATAGGATCATGTCAGTTCTGTTTTCAGCAGGCTGACTTCCTGGAGTTGAGACCTGTTGGGATTCTATTGCCTCAGCAAGGACTCTGGCTCATTTTATCACCCCCTCCATCTGGTTGGCCACTGGGTACAGGGTCAGGGTGCTCCAGACCCCATCGCTGTCCCCCAAAGCTACAAGCAGGGGCTGGCCAGTGGATGATGTGAAATCTGGAACGGTACCCTGTGTGTGTGTAGGAATCTTCCCTTCTCCCCCAGCGGCTCTCAGCTCTCCCTTGGGGCGCTGCTCCCCCCCCACCCCAATTCAGCCATGCTCTCTGGGAGTGACCCCACCCTTACTGGGTAAGGGGGTGAAGGATCAGAGTGTACAAGGAGGATGAGGGGTAGAACTGGGCTGGACTCTGTTCTACAGATATGAAAATCATATCACCTGAAGGAGTTGTACAGCCCTATATGGTCCCACAGGGAAAATCAAGACCCCGCTCAGCACCTTACCCATAGAGCACACAATGCATATTTCCTGAGGAATAACTAATGGATTGAAGCCATTGTTGTACCAATCTGCATTGTTCTGAAATGGACCATGTTATCAGGAAGTCTGGAAAGAGAGGGAGAATCCTATTAACTAAACATTTTCTTTTTTTTTTTTTAATGTTTTATTTCTAGGAGGGAGAGAGAGAGAGAGAGAGCGTGAGCAGGGGAGGGTCAGAGAGAGAGGGAATCACAGACTCCGAAACAGGCTCCAGGCTCTGAGCTGGCAGTCAGCACAGAGCCCGACGCGGGGCTTGAACCCACGAACCGCGAGATCATGACCTAAGCGAAAGTCGGACGCTCAACCGACTAAGCCACCCAGGCGCCCCTTAACTAAACATTTTCTAATGCTAAGCAGTTTACAAATATTATCTCGTGAAGGCCTAGCGTACATGATTGACCTGAACTCGGAGTCTGGGCTCATTCACTGGACTGGCCGCAGGAAGCAATGAGGTTCCCATTAGAGGTTGCGTTCAGTTAACAGCTGAGCACACATCTGGAGTAGATTTGATGCAAGCATTTGAGTATCACATGGAGTGTTTGTCTTGGCTTGGGTGCCCATCCCCTTAGCCCAGGCTGAGTTGGGGACTTTGCAGTGAAGACTTTTGTTCTCCCAGGAGGCTGGGGCAGGAGAGTGGGGCAGGGAAGGAGAGGGAGCCAGGACCAGTGTGCTCTGTTGATGGGGTCCCCATTATGGGCAGCTGGAACTGGGACCCTGAACCTTCCCAGACCTCTGGAGAATTATTCACTGGAGCTCAAAGGAGAGAAGCCTCACCCTTGGTCCTGTCATCTGGGGTCACCCTTTGGGGCATTCACTCCCCTGCACTTGTGAGTGGTAATGCAGGATCCCACAGGTGTCCCCTGGGGGACAGCCAGGTGAGGCCTGCCCAGAACTGCGTGCAGTGGGCCTGGCTGCAGGCAGAGTTAGGGCCGGAGCAGAAGGGCTGATCAGGAGGCAGAGGAGGCTGACGCGAGACTGGAGCGGCGGCAGGAACCCTAAAACAGGGCCTCCGTCAGCGAGCACCTGTGGATGGTTCTGGAGTGATTTCAGCCATCTGCTCTCCAAGTTCTGTAACTCCCAGGTGGGGGGCAGGTGCGTGTGGGAGGTGTGTGCGCGGCACGGGTGTTAGTGCTTGAGCACCCTGAGACCAAGACTCAGGCAGCGTCCAGCAGAAGGCCAGTTACACATCCTCCTCCTCAGTTTTAATAGGAAAATGTCATTTGCATGAGAAAAGGCTTGGTTAAATTCATAGAACCTGGAGAGCGGGAAAGCCAGAGGCTTCAGGGTGACTTCAGCCCTTCGAGTGAGGCCTCACAAAAAGTGGCTAATGTCACTGACAAAGCTGGGGGGCTCCGGGGGGCACTGGCCAGGTTGTGAGCCAGGAGCCTCCCTCAGCCTGCTGCAGCACCTGTCCCCAGCAGCTCATGTAGGGGAGGGCTGCAGGGGACCTGCCACCCATTGCATCCTTTGCAGCCTGAACAAAGCCCAGGGCGCTATTGCAATGTTCTTTTATCCACGGCCATCCTGTCTCATG
The DNA here is from genome assembly GCF_003009895.1 of Hyaena hyaena. Taxonomy (NCBI): domain Eukaryota; kingdom Metazoa; phylum Chordata; class Mammalia; order Carnivora; family Hyaenidae; genus Hyaena; species Hyaena hyaena. Next base: position 6,532,365 of record NW_024080653.1, read on the forward strand.
TGAGAGGCCATATTCACACTGTGGCCAGGCATGTGGATGATGCCAGTGGTTTGAGGGCCACACTGTGACTGTTTCTGGGCTGGGCTGCTTCCTGGACCAGTGGCCCTGGGCCCTGGACACAGTCTCACCCCCTGTGCCTGTGTGAGCACCCATTTCTCATTGCCTTGTTCTAGTGCACTTGGTGGGAGGTACAGTCCAGGCTGTAGCCTTAGGCTCAGAGGACCCAACAGGGCCAATGCCTGCCCTGCACACCTGCCATGCCTCCTGAGTGTCCCACACCGGCATCCAGCCCCGGGAGTCTCCCAGGCCCGGCAGCTGCACACCCTCCCCCCGCACGCTGACCCACTGTCTGCAGATCATGCCACCTGCACAGGCTCCGCCTGCAGGCCTCCCGCCGGGCCCTGCCCTCACCCAGTCCTCCAACTCAGCCTGTGGCCTGTGGGCCGTGGGCACACCTTCCTCTGGGTCTTCTACTTCCTGCCCCGCCTCCACACGGCCCCTTCCCACCCTGACGCTAATTCCTACGTGTCCTTCAAAGCTGAGCGTGGCATCACCTCTCCGTGTCCTTCTCCAGCGCCCTGTGGCCCCTGAATAGATAGCACCATCTCGGCACTTCACAGAGCCCTCCTTTCATTTCTGGGGACTGTGGGCTCCTGATGAGGGGCATGTCTCTGGCTTCAAATCCACAGTGTGTCCCGTGCCAGCAGCTGGCAGATGCTCTCAAATATTGAAGGACCAAATGTCCCATGACACCCATATGAATAAGGACTGGGCCTAGATTTAGAATCTCTTTTGCGTTTCATGGGTGAGAGTCTGTTCCATCACACAAAAAGTATTAAAAGATACTTTTCAAAAAAGTAAAATCATCAGTAAATGGCAAAACCAGTAAGATGTTGAGCCTGAGCAAACGGAAAATCTGAATATGGACACACGCAGATGCCATCAGGGAGTGAGTGCACTCACATCACACCGGTGAGCACCCACTGGGCATTGACCCCGTGTTTGGAATGATCTCTTCCACAGGGTGGAAATCATCTCTGTGGACAAGATTTCTCTGCATCATTCGTTTTTTTCTAGGCATAGGGAGTTGTTAAATCACTCTGTCAGAGACAGTGCAAGGTGCTGACCGCTGCGGGGCCAGGAAGCCCAGTACTGACCTGGCTTTCCACTGGAAAGGCACCCAGCAATCTGTTTGTCATTTTAATGCCATTTACACTTTTTCCTGGTAAAGGCTCCACACAGACACCTGCTGTGTCACTTGGTGGGACTGGAGCTTGCAGCAGAAGGAAAGGGGTGCACTGTCTCTTTTGCCCTTTGTCTCCTGGGGAGAGGTGTGCCTGGGCCCCGGGGGAAGCAGGGCACTGTGGGATTGGGTGTTTAGCAACGGGACCCTGGAATGGTCTCCCCTGAGGAGAATTTGGGGGAGGTGGGGAGGGAACCCCAGCCATCCCCAGCTCACATCCAGGCCTCCTGCTGCATAGCCCAGACATGCACGGTGGTGCTGCTCACACACAGGCCACCAGCACTCACAGGAAGGGGCCAGTGTCTAGCAGCCAAGTAATAAGTGGCCTGTATTGGAATTCCCTGATGGGGACAGCCATCACCTGGTCCCTAGTGCTGCCTCCCTGAGTCACGAGGTCTGAGACTGGATCTCAAAGCTTCCTTAGCTGGGTTTTGTCGGGGGATACTCCTAATGGATCTCTCGGGCTCATCCCCGCCCAGCCGGGCACGCCAAGAATGGAAATCCCAGCATGCTGGCTACCTGGGCTGCTACACGAGCAACCTTGGGGTGTGAGGGGATGTTGCCATCCAGGAGGGAGTGCTGGCTGGCTTGCAGCCTGCTGTAAAGAGAGGCCCTCTCCTGGTGAGGACCCCTGCCCACACAGCATCTCTTGGGCCTGGGAGAGGGGCTCAGGGACCCCATGCACACATGCTGACCCTCTGGTCACTGCTTTTGCTGTGAGGAATAAACCCTTTTACCTCCTCCCGGGGGCTCTGGGTCTTCTGTGAGCACGTAAGTATGTGGCAGGCCATTTCGGCAGCTCGAAGTGGAGGAAGACCTCCCACGCACATGCAGACCATGCTGCGTGGTCCTGCAGCGTCTGGTAGACACTGTCGGCACGGGGGCCTCGTCCTCACACCTGCTGGGCTGGGCTGCTTCGACAGCCTCCCCCGCTCCAGGCACCTGGCCTGGGGACCAGTCTAGCTTGAGGAGGCCTAAGCTGGAAAAGCAGCATGGAAAATCAACATCTAAAACCCCAGCACATGAAGATGTGTCCAAACACTGACACAGTTTTATTTTTTCACATTTCAGACCCCCAAGCTCATGGCCCGAGACCCCACTGCTCTGCCCCCAGCACTGTCTCTCCTCTAAGTGGCTGCCTCCGTGGGCACTCTTTTTGTCCACTGCCAACTCCCTGTGGCTGGCAGAGTCCAGTGACCACGTGAGCTGGCTGCTGATGCAGGGCCAGGATGGGGAGGCTGGGAAGTGAGGGCTGCGGCTGGCTCTCCAAGCCTGCAGGGTGGACAGTCACCGCTCCAGGGCGGGTTTTGGGTCCAGGCCGATCCAGCCCCTTAGCCCATGACCCATGGTCAGGTAGGAGAGTTCCCACTTGCAGCGAGGCTCACATGTGTCACCTATGCATCGACCTAGGTCTAGTTAGGGACCTAATATCATCAAAATGACTCAATATTTTCAAAATGTCTTTTACCTCAGATTCACATGGTTTGTATAGAAATCACCAAAAGCAGGTCTATACTGTCTGAAATAGACTGCTGGTTTGGATTATCTGGTTATTTTGATGAATGTGGACAGTAAAGCTCAGGCTCTCTCAGAATTACATTGTCCAGTTTGGTGGCCCATGGGAGGGGCTGTGCCCCGGAACCCTCACCCTACCCTGCCCGCAACTGGCCTCTCACATGTTTGCGGAGGGTTGCCGAACATTTTGGACATCAGGTAATTTCACAAAGTATATGGACTCTGGCTTCTCTTAGAACTGGACCACATGGTAACCCTGAGCTCATGCCGTCCCCCCCTGGGGACCTCGCTGGGGGCTGAGGGAGGGATGTTCTCTCCTGCCCAGGCCTCACTGTTCCCTGGGCAAACAAATGCAGTAATAGAGAAGCTGCACTTTGCCTTTTGCTCCTCAGAGGGTCCCCGGGAGCTGTGGCCTCACGTAGCCACCATCACCATCGCCCATGCCGAGCTCTGGCTCACACTTCCTGGGCAGAGCTCCTCAGCCAGCTCTGTAAGAGAGCTTGGCTGCACTTATGCGCATATTTTAAAGTTTTAGCGTTCTATTAAAATAGAGCTTTAAGCAAATAGGGACAAGTTTAATTTTTTTAAGAAAACACTGAAATACAAGAGTCTTTTAGAATATGTTTTCTGAAAACAAGCCTGGCATTTCTCCGTGGCTCATCATGCCTGCTGCGTGGCTGCTGTGCTTTGTGAACTGATGATACTGAAGAATAAGAAATGATAACCAGCAACCTCGTATCCCCAGCTGTGGGAGGAACACTGGCTCCGGTGGCTCATCTCAGTTTGAAGATGCGTGTTAGCCATTCTACACGTCTGCTCCGTGCCCACCAGAGCCGATGGGCTGGGAATGTGTAAATCTTGGTCTATTAAATGAAATTAGAGGCACTGATGATGTGCAGAGCCCCCACTGCAGGAGCTGTGCAGGCCCGAATCCAGGGCCGCGAATAGGTGAAGAGCTCGCCCATGCAGCCTCACTCTTGGCTCACAGGCCCTGTGTCTCTGGAGCTGAGGGAAGTGCTGGTGGCCTCTGGCCCTGGCTGGTGCCTTCCGGGCCCTCCCTTGTACCCGCTCCCTGGAATGGCCTGGGGGGGGACTAGCCTCAGAGAGACATTCCCTGACCTCAGGGCACCAGCACAGTGGCCACAGGGCAGCAGCCTCTACAGCCAGGTCCAGCCTCACACAGAGAGCCAGGCGATGCCAAGAGGCACCGTGGTGAGGGGCTCCGGGTCAGCCCTAAGCCCCAACCTGCTCATTACAGCCTCCCTTCACCTTCGTGTCCTTGCCTCCAAAATGGAAATAATAATGTCTGCAACCCATGTGGGTTTGGGGCTGGGAGATCATAGGGGAGCAGAGGAAAACTGCCAGGCTGTAGCTCAGCTCTGCGGACTCCCTGTGAGGCCCTGTGGTAGCCATTAGGGAGGAAGGGCAGCTGGATGGAACAGCTTTAGTGTCTGGGACACTCAAGGTGACATTCTCACGCAGGGCCAAAGCTGGTGGTCACATTTGGTGTTGACATTACTCTGTGGCTTTGCCCATATATGAATTTGGAAATCCAGGACTCCTGGCTGAACTGGTTTGAACTGGCTTAAAAATACAGTATCAGCTGGTCACTGGTGCCCACAGCCTCACCGATGTTGTCAGGGAACAGAGCCCCGTGTCTGCTGGTGCCAGCCCCTGTGGGCAGAGGAGGGCTCCAGTCTGCCCTGGAGGGCTGACAGTGGTTGGGGGTGGTAGAGCTTCCTGCCAGCATGGCTGCCCAAGGGCAGTGGCCTCCCTCCTCCAGCTTCAGTGGAAACTACCTTAACCCGTTCATTGTGGTGCACCCAGTGTCCCGGCTTTAGCCCTGACAGTCTTGAGTCCTGAAAGCCCCTCTGTCTTGGAAAACTGGGATAGTTGGTCACTGAGCCCCAGCAAGAACTGGTGGTCAGGGCTTAGGGGGACGTGGAACTTGGTGATGTTCCCAGAGGGAGCAAGGAAACCCCTCAGAGAGGGAGGGTGCCAGGTAGACAGGATTATGCCTGCACAGGCCCCTGGCAGGAAGGGGTGAGGATGCTCTGACACCCCAGGGTGTGGAGGGCCTGGCCTCTTGTGCTCAGCTCACCTGGGACCTTCTTGGCTCCAGCAGCCTCAGGCGACCGTGGGCAGTCACCACCTGACTGCAGCTGACATCACCTCCACAGGACCGGCCTGCCTGGCTGCACCCCGAACTGTAGAGGCCTTGCTTTACCAAGCACACCGTCAGGGACAGATGTGATCCTCACGTCTGAGGGACTACAGTCTCCGCAATCCCCCCGCCCCTCCCCCCTGAAATGCTCCTTCCTGTGGTTGGGAGATTTCCTCCTCTGTTATCTATAAATCTATCACGAGATGTGTTCTTTCGTAATAAGAACGTCAGCAGTAGAGCTGGTGGGGGTTACTTGGTCTCAGCCCTGAGTGTCACTCTGTTGCCCTTCTACTGCCTGAGAGCCTGATACGCTCTGGGTGTCTAGGTCAGGGGGCCCCTGGAGCTGTGGCTGAAATCGGCTTCCCCAGGGAGTGGCTCCTGAAGCCTAACTGTGGGGGGAGGTGGTGGTGCGGGCCGACAAGAAGGGGTGACATCGAGCTCTGGCGTGGTCACCTGCTGCCCCTCACCGTATTATGTGCTGGAGAAATGTTACAAAAAGTGGTGGAATGCCACATCCACTGGGATGGGGTTGCGGGCGTCTGATACTCCTGACACAGGACCCTCTCGGACCTTCCCCCTCTGCCAGGGTGGCTGTTTTCACCCGGTGGACATTGCAAGCCTCACTGACAGCACCGTGGCTCCTGGCCCCCTCACCACGTGCTGACCAGGTCTGACCCCTACCTGGCCCCTTTGTTCTGCCCTGCGGGTATTTGTTACACCATCCAAACCTCTTCTCAGTGAAACAGGCACAGGGGAAGGCCTCAAGCCAGCTACGAGCATAACTTTGGTCCTTTTGGGAATGGGTGGGGTTAGGTTAGGCCATCTCAGCTCAGATTTAAAATTACAAGAAACAGACCCAAGACCTAGGAGTGTGGGCGAGGCAGACAGTGACCTGTGGCCTCCCCAGGGCCATCTGGGGGACAGTTATTTCTGCTCTTTGAGGTTTTGTACTTCCTGCTTGGACATTTTTGGAAGCACAGGAAACACATGGGGTTTAACTAAAGAAAGGAAAGTGCCTCCAAACCTTCTCCTTCCATGGGGAGTGTGCCCGAGGGGACCAGCTTTTCCGCATGGGCAGTGGAGAGCAGGGGCCATCATCCTTAGCTCCAGGACATGGGCTAGGGCACTGGGCATGTTCCATGTGGTGGAGCTGGGAACCAGTGTGTGAGCAGGGCCCGCCCACCACACTGTCTGCCAGCAGTTTGGTGGCAACAGGCCCTTGCAGTGGGAGCTGGTGATGGGGTCCTGCCTGGGCTCCCCTGAGAACCACAGAAGACCCTTCCTTGGAAGGTGCTGGAAACAGCATGTGGTGGCTATGCTGCCTTTCCCTCCTGAAAAGCTGGTGTGAGTGCCGGCTTGCGCCCTGGGGCACTGTCCGTGAACTGGGGCCCAGACAAAGTCCTGTCCCTCTCCCTTCCAGCCCTGGCTTGCTGGTGCACCAGTCAGCACAGCGGCTTCTCCCCTCTTGTCTGAGTCGGGGAAGGAGATGGCCAAGGCTGGAGGTGGCCTTCAAGTTGGGCTGCAAGGTGCATTCATACTCCTAGGAGACTGTGCAGCACATGGGGCTGGGTGATGTGCGGGCCATGGCCCCACTCTGGCTGTGAGGAGTAGGCACCCAATGGCCACAGGCACGCTGTGCAGCGTGCCCTCCTCCTAGTCACCCAGGGGGCCTTCCCCGTAGCCGTCTGCTGGGATTCAAAGTCCTGTTGAATGCCTACTATGTGTAGATGTTGTGGCAGGTTTTGGAGGCCCACAGCTGAGAAAGACACATCTGACTCCCGGAGCGGCAGCCTAAAAGGGCAGGCGCCTCCCTCCCCAGACCCCTGAGGACCGCAGCTTGGCCTTCCTCACGGGGCAGGTGGGGCCGAGACGGGATCTTTGCAGGGAAGAGGTGGTGGGGGCTGGGGAGGGCCCAGTGGGTCCTGCGCCCCAAGGGCCCTCTCACGTCCGTGTCCGCACCCTGCCTGTGGCTGCAGGGCTCTGGGGGCCCGGAGACCCCAGAGAGGGTCAGGAAGGGCTGTGGGTGGGCAGGCTGGGCAGCTGCCAGGACAGGAGACTGAATATTCAGAGCTGGTCACCCAGGGAGATGGCAACCGCGCCGCCCGCCCTCAGCTGGGCTTGAAAGAAGTGAGAACAGACGGAATTCAGAGATGCCCACAAAAGGGCTTCCTGTCGACACCAACAGACTTCAACTCCTTTCTCCTCCGCACCCCCACCATCCCACACTGGCGCCACGGCCCTGCTGCAGCCCCCAGGGTGACAACCAGGACGCGAAAAGAAAGTTGCCCCACTGGCCCCCACCCCTATGATTTATTTTTTTTTAAAAACTGGGTTTGAAATCCAGATCCTGCCTCACAGGCAGCAGTGCCAGCCTGGAGGGCCCTGCGAGCTCCCTGCTGCAGGTGCCGGGAGACAGTGTGGATGCCCCTCTTTAACACACTGAGTGCCACATGGAAGTACACACACACACACACACACACGTATACATGCGCGCACACACACACACCACTCACACAATCATCCACGCACACACATAAACACCTGCTCCTGTGCACACACGTGTGGATGCACACATGCGCACGTGTACCGGCAACACCAAGGGGAAAACGGGGAGACGTACGTGTCATTGAGGGACAGGGAAGGGTGAGGAGAAATTGCTCTTTTTCCTCAGTTCCTCTGGCACAGTAGACTTTTTTCCTAAAAAGTCTTTTACTGTCTTGGTTAAAGAATATGACTGACAACATTGTCATGGGCTCTCTAGGCTTTTCCATGTCACTTTCTCAATGACACAGAGCTGGCACACAGGTGGCTGCTCAGGGTCAAGGGCGTGGTGGAAGGCAACGCACCCACGGGCCCAAGCAGCAGGACTCAGTCTCCTTCCACCCTCTGGTAGAACAGCCGCTGCTGCTCGGGGCTGAAGGCTCAGGACTGGACAGTGGAGGGGACAGAGGGAGGAACCGTCACTGCTCCCGAGTCACGACAAAAATGGGACCCACGCCCACACTGCGGCTGTGCGTGCTCCCCCCGGGCCACCCACCCCTGTGGGGTCCATACTGTGACTTCATCGAGTCCATTTATAGGCGGGGAACAGGGAGATTGAAGCCAGGATGGTCTTCCTCAAATAACACACACAGAACGTACCGGAGGTTATGGCGGACGCTGCCTCCCTATCTGTCCCTGATGCTTCAGGCACTTTTGGATCTGCTAGATCAGAGGCCCAAGTGATAGAGCAGCTCAAACCGTGGCCTGGACCTGCCCCAGGGCCTTCTCAAAACAAGCAGCTTTTTAGCCCTTCAGTAAACTGGCTGGAGTAACACCCTTGGAGGAGGAATAAGTTGCCTCCAAAAGCCAGAGAGACAGGTATTTCCAGGTCAGTAGCTGTATTCTGGGTACCAGGGTTGTGTTAATTTGCTCAAGCAGTGAAAGTGCAGCCAGGGCAGCGGCTGCCACCACCTGGTTGGCCCTCTGTCACTCTCAGGGTCCACCTGCACAGGCCAAATGGGGGAACCTGCACCTTCCACGTCCTCGATGGGGCACTAATCTCGCAGCCCTTCCAGGAGTGTGGCGCTGCTCTGGGCTTACTCTTCTCCCACTAGAGGCGATTCCAGTGGCTCTACGTGGCCTTTCCTGCCCAAATAGGCCTCACTCCACAGGCCTGGGAACCAGCTTGGGGACTCAGCCAGCTGCTGGGTGTGTTGATTCTTCTTCTTCTTCTTTTTTTTTTTTTAAGTTATTTATTCATTTATTTTGAGAGAGACAGAGACAGTGCAAAGAAGGGCAGAGAGGGAGAATCCCGAGCAGACTCCGTGCTGCCAGCACGTAGCCTGATGTGGGGCTCAGACCCATGAGGCCGCAGTAATATGACCTGAGCCAAACTGAGAGTTGGACACTTAACCAACTGAGCCACCCAGGCACCCCGGGTGTGTTGATTCTAATCAAGCATTCTGGAACTGAGGACGTAAACACAGGGTGCATTTAGGGCCACACCAGACCCTCTGTGAGACAGACATGAGCTAAAACTCCCTGGACCACCTGGCCTCCATGTGCCTCTACTCTTGCTGGACCACTGTGACGGTTTGGGTCTCTTGGAGTCAGTGTCTGTTCAAAATCTGTAACCGGTAGTCCCCAAAAGCTCTGAGTATTCCCTTTCCCCCAGTGCACAGTTATTTGGATGAAAGGCCACAGATGGCTTTGAGGAAGATGGGGAGAAAGATTACCGGTTCGGTGGTGGGTGTACTAGGCCCTTCCTTGAGGGGACCCTGTCTCTCCCATTTCAAGGGTTCTGTGTCTATAAATGGCTCAGATTTGGGAATTGATGGAGGGGCCAGGACTCTGTTTTTTATGATTAAGGACAGACTTTACCTCATTTGACCTAGAACTTCTCTGCTTAAGTAGATCAAGTGAGAATTCGTGGGCTTCCTATATGTTTCACATCTAGCAATGTCATGATCAACCAGCCAACACCACAGGTCTCTGCGAGTCACTATTGTGACTGCTGCTTCCATTCTGCTGTCCACCCAGGGGACCACACCCACCTTGCCTTTGGCAGGTAAGTGCCCCACTTGGCCCCTGCCACCCCAGGATCCAAGTACTCTATCATATTCAGGTTACTTGAGCTGGTGTGGTTGCCTCTGGAGGCTCTGGCCTGCATGGGGGGACCGTGGAATTCTTCAGGAATGCTAGGGTTGCCTCACACATTTACTCTTCACAGACTTGGTGGAAGTTGCATCTTTTGGACACTCTCCATGTAGATGAACTGGTCTTAAATGACTGAGTCACTCCAACATCCCTAACCTCTTGGGTCCCTTTCTCTACGTTGGACCAGGGCAGCTCAGGCATTTCTAACCCACTCACTGTGGCCATTTGGTCCACGTTTCAGCCACCCAGGCTGTCATTGCCATCCCTAACCCCAAGCTGCAGTGTTAACACAGAGCCTCTGCTTGGTGGGCCCATGTCAACTGCTTTGAATTTGGCCTAATCCAACGTTGTCTTCCTTCCACTCCATCCATTCACACACTTTCTGTGTATAGATTAGAAAACTCAGGTAGTTCTTTTGGAATGCAGCCCACTTCCTCATGGGGCACATGCTGAACCCCATCTTCAGGGCCTGCTGAGACCTTGGTCACAGGTCTAGTTGCACGGGGGTGGTGGCACGGTCCTGAACATTGTCTTGCAGGGCAGCTGCCTTGGAGGGGCCATATGGTCCTTATGGTCCGCAGGCAATACAGGGACCGGGGTGTTCTGTGGGGTGCAACCCTAACCCTACCTATAACCCTAACCTTAACTGTGTGTGAGGGGCATAGGACTCTTCCCAACCCACCGCCTCATTTCTTGGGGCAAACTCATCACCCTGGCCATGCTCCCAGAGCCCGTGTGGTAGAGGTTCTTGAAGAAGTGCTTCCTAGCTTATGTAAGGGGTGCACAAATCAGACTAGAAGAATGAGTCTGTAATGAAACCAAGTCACCATCTGGTTGACCTTGCCTATGGCATTTGGTGACTTTAGGTGCAAATGTCTGGAAGCCACATCCATGATCTGGCCCTCCCCCACATTCAGCTTGCACGGTCCAGCGCATGACCCTCCCCCAACCCCTGCCTGACTCCTCTTACCACTGTCTTTAAGGTTTGCCCAAGTACATGTGATCACATCCCTGGACCCTCCCCGTGCTGCCAGGACTCCTACTCCAAGCCATCCCACATGGGGCTCTGGGTGCCCTTCCCTGCCCAGCCTGAATCTCGGACCCAAGGAGGGTGAGGCCCACTTGGATTCCCTGCCGCCATGTCCGGACAGACTGCAGACTCAGCGAGCTGGCCACCACCTGTCCTCCAAGGCTGGCTTTGCCTGTTTCTCCTGGCTCTGGGCGGGTCTGTCCATTTAAGTGAGACCCTTACTGCAAAGGGATGAAGACCCACGCTCAGCCCCTCCTTCAGGCGGCAGCCCACCGTGGCCTCTCTCCAGAGCTGGGGCAGGTGGGATGGAGGCCCCATCGGACAAGCCCCTAATGAGGGTGTTCTGCAGCAGTGCCTGCCTGCTCACCTGGGCTGGGTCACTGCAGCGGCTCAGAGCTGACCCAGAGAGGGCCTATCCCCAGGCCTTCCAGCTGGGGTCGTGGAGGGCAAACCTCATCCAGCTGGGCAGTCCCCGAGCAGTGCCTCCACCGTGGCCAGTCCACTGCACCCCCCACCTCCATCCCTGGTGTGTGCAGCTTCCTCTGGGACTGAGGCATTGCCCCACACCTGTGGGGCCTGAGGGGGGCACTCAGCCAGCCCTCCAGCCTCAACGGGACCACCTTCTCCTTTTATTGGGGAAGGAAGGGGATTTCACAACTCACTCGCTTAAAAGCCTGGAGCTCCTCACCTCTGTTTCTGCTCCAGATGCCCAGGTTCCTGGGTTCCCTGACGCTGACAGGCCACGGTATGTGGGTGCAGAGCACAGAGGGGCTGGATGGGATCTCCCCCGCTCCCGTAGCATCACTGATACTGACTGGGAATTCTGATACAAATGGCTTGGCTCGGCATCCTCCAGGGCCACCTGCCCAAGATGGTGGTCTCTGGCAACACCAGTGAGCCCCCAAAGGGCTGGGGCTCCCATGTTACCCAGACCCAGCTGTGTTCTTTACACTGCATGCTCTGGGGACGACAGAGAAATGCAAACTCAGTGTGACTAGGGGTCTTGTCTCCTTATGAAGCCCCGGGGCAGTACAGCCCATGGTACCAGGACGGTGGCTCGCATCATACATTGTCCTGGCGGCTAGTGACTGCTCAGGCGTATAGGGAGCAAGGGTCATGACCTCAGCAACTTTCAAATGGTCCCATGGAAAATGTACAAATGTGTGGACACAAAACACATGGAGATATGCCAACACCAACAGCTGCTAAATCAGAGTCTGTAGAGCTGGGTGCACTGCACCAGGACACTCACACAGCCTCAGACTTTTTGGATGCAAAATTGGGACATAAAATGGGAATTGCTGTGTCAGACATTCCCCTGCCTTGAAGGCAGCCTAGTCCTTTCCTCAGAGGCTGGTTCAACCAGGCGGTTGAGTTGGGAGCAGCCCATGTGGAGCGTCATATGGAGGCATGGGGAGCACCTATGGGGAGGAATGGGAGCATCTACTGGAGGACATGGGGAGCACCTAATGGGAGGCATTGGGAGAACCTAGGGGAACCTTATAGAAGTACCTGGGACCATTTACTACAAGTGCCAAGCTTCGTGCAGGGTGAGGATATGGAGGCTGAAGCTGGCATTTTTGTATAGAAGCTGGGTCTCTGGGAGAGGCCTCTGCCCTTGGCAGCCAGGACCCTGCCCTCTGGTAGTCACCACCCTGGAGCCTATGAGTACAGGGGCAATCCCAGCTCTGCTTAGGGAACCTCCATGATAGGCTGTGTGGAGCTGCAGGGTAGTAGAAACACACATGCTGGGAGTCTTGTGAAGCTTGGCCTGAAGCTGCCCAGACAGAAGTGTGGGATGGAGCCTGGAAGGCTTCCCAGAAGAGGTAATGCATGAGCATTACCAGCTGGGGGTTGTGAGGGAGGGCATTAAGCTTTCATAGCAACACTCACCAAGTAGGTGGTGCACGAGTTTTGTGTACCTGGTACTACGATTACCTGTCTAAGGTCTGAACCCAGCCCGGGAGTCCAGGGTTGCCCTGTCTTCCTCACCTGAGATTCTACTCACCCAGGAGGGTGGGGCGCTGGCACCCTGGAGAAAGGAGGTGGGGTTGCCCTCCACACAGGACTGGGAAGATCCCCATGTGGCTCAGAAGATGTGGGCCAGGCCAGAGTATAGCAGGCAGGCTTGGGGGTAACCCTCAACACCACACTCCCTCAAGGCAGAGCTAGGAGCCATTGGACCAGTGTTATTGCCCAGGTCCCTGCACCACAGACTAGAGTGGACTGGACTTGTCCAGGGCCTGGGGACTCCTGCCTGCTGGGGCATGTCCTCCCTCCTCAATTCCAGCCCCTCTGGTTGGGTGTTCCCTCTCTATACCTTCTTCTAGGCCAGCTCTAATGGTAGCCCTTGGGGTATGTAACTCCTTGAAGATAGAGGCTCAGACTCCCAGACCAGCCCAGGCCTAGCTCAGCACATGGTTGCTCAGAGTTCCAGCCTATGTGCACAAGTGGCCAGCCACACTAGGAGCCTCTGGGATGTCAAGCAGTCGTGTCCATGTCTCACACAAATTCACCTTCTACTGTATTGGGTCCCTCCTGAGTCCACCCTGCAGAGGTCAGGGGGCCCTCCTTCCCATGGAGTGCTGTGCTGAGGGAATCCAGATGCACAGGTATTTCTGCTGGTGTGACAGCTGTGGAGTCACCACCCTGGGGCCTGTGGTCTGTTCAGGGCCAGGCAGAGCGAGGTGCTGTTGAGGCCCGATGGCCCAAAGTGGCTGTGGTCAACAACAGTGGTGGAAGGGTGCAGGGATTATCATATCACTGCAGCCAGGCTTCACTGCTGAGCCCCAGACCAATTCCAGGTGGCACCAGCCAGTCATGCGCTGGCCAGTCAGCCTGGACTCAAAGCCCACAGCCAGCGTGTGGCCCTGGGGTAATGGGAGGAGTCCCTCAGCTCCCAATCCAGCTGGCTGCCCATGTTGTCCCTCCTACCTTTCTCTGCACAGACAGCAAACCGTGCCAGCAAATTAGGTTAGGGAGGTGTTTAGGTGAGGGTTACAGGGTTGAGGCCGGCTGGACTCATTTTATGTCTAATTATACGTTGCTTGCTGCAGTTGCTAAACATAAATCACAAGCGTTTGTCTACAATTATAGTAATTATGTCTCTATGAGAAGGTCAGCACAAATGACCTTAAAGGGGAAGTAGTGTGGCAGCAATGAGTTGGGAGGCTGGGGGCTGAGTGGGGAAGGCACTGGGTCCATGCTTGAACCTCCCGGGCAGTGAGGGGTCTGGGAGTTTTCACACAGATGACCAAGGACAAGGTGGACAGCGCCATCAGCAAAAGTTCTGAGGCATTTTTCAAATGTCAAAGGAGAAGTTTTCCTGGGCATGTTTGGGAAAACCTTCTAACATTTTTCTCTAAGTGTCCAGTTTCTGGGGGAGGCAGCCGACTCCTCAGCAAGCAGATTCAGGTGACTGGCCATTCTGAATAACAGAAGGAACATCAATACAGACTTTAAAACCTCAGGACTGGACAGAAAATAAAACTGTTTACAGTGGTTCGATTCTGTTAGCGGCTCCAAGACATCGCACTGGGGCGTTGGCCGGGCGGGAGCCCACGTGAGGGCCTGAACTCCACTGAGACAGGCCTATGATGCCCACCTGGTATGAGGCTTCATGTGACGATGTCATGAAGCCAACATCACCTGAGAATTAGTACACCATTCACCCTGCAGGTGACCGAGACTCAGGGACAAGAACCCACCACACAGCCTGTGTGAGGGGGACCAGGGAGGGGCCATGTCCACATCCAGTCCACCTACCCCCACAGGACCTGCATGAACCCCCACACTCACAGGCCAGGAGAGGATGCCCCGCCCCTCAGACCCCACCTCCAGCAAGTCTCCACCCTTAGGTGACGAGTCCCCAACCAGAGGAGATAATGTGTGTACCTGTAGCCAAAGCCACAAGAACTCCCAGGCCAGGTACACGCTGGGGAGCCCACAGGTGTCGTCCAGTTGTAATCGTGGTCCTGGTCACACTGGAGGCCACCGCTGCTGCCATGGGTGTGGGGGGCTCTCTCTGCCCGGCCACATCCAGCCTTCTGAGACCAGCCCTGGTCAGGGGCCACAGCCCCAGAGCTTATCATGGAAACATGCCCAGGAGACATCTGGTAAACATTTCTTGAGTGAACAGACAAGGTGACAAGTGAAGGTTGACACTGACCTGGATCTGGGCCATAGACTCACCCCACACATGCTTTGGTGTGACCCACAGGGTGGGGCAGGTGACCTGCATCCTGCCCTCATCCATAATATTTACCTCACAGGGCACACTGAATTGTCCTGGGGGCTGCTGTCACCGCTGAGCCCATCACTGAGCCCGTCCCCCATCCCTCTGGCCATGGAACATCCTCAGGCAGGATGGTGGTGATCGGGCCCCCTTGGCTGCTGTCACCTGGGGTGGGGCAGTGTCCCTTCATGAGCAGATGTGAAGGGGCAGCTTTGCCCTCGTGACTCCAGCAGGTCCTGGTCTTGCACTCTATCTTCCAACACTCCCTCTGGTGTTTGGAGGATGGTGAGCACAGGAAGTCTCTGAATGTTGCTTGGGTGCCATGATCCCCAGCTCTTTCCCACTGTGGGTGTCACTGTGGCCCTTGCTGGGTTTAACTGAAGAAATGCTCACTGGGAAGTACACCCAGCCATCCACAGGTGAGCACACTCCCAGATGCCCTTACTGCCAGGGTGAGCCTGCATTCCTAGCCAGCAAGGACCCTTCTGTACCATAATCAATCCCACAGGGTATCTTTACTTCTGACTAGGCCCTATAGGGTGAGGCGGGGCAGGTGGGCACTGGGCAGCCTCAGACAGCAGTGACCCCCCTCACTCAGCCGTCCCCAGGCCCAAACATACGCCACGGGCACCAGGGATACATTTATGAGGACATTTCATTGCAGGGTCAGGAGGGGTCAGCAGCCCCACTCTGCCAGGCACAGAGGTGCCCAGGAAACCATGAGCATCGCTGAAGCACAAACCTCTCCAGGAGCTGAGCAAAGCACCAGGAACGAGTTCTGCTGCTATGGCCCCACCCCACAGCTGCCCGGCGACTTCAGCTTGTCAGGAGGAGGGAAGTCTGGAAATTCCTGCTTCAGAGACCCTCAGGAATCCGGAGGTACCTGTGTCCCCAGAAGGGAGGGCCTGTCACAGAGCCATAGGTCCGAGAGTAGCAAGGCCAGGCCTTTCCTAAGAACACTGCCAGGTGGGCATGACTCCCTGAGCTCTTCTTTTTAGTTAGTAGAGTTACTATTTTAGGTTTACAGAAAAACTGAGCAGAGGGTACAGAGAGTTCCCATGTACTCCCCTCATTTCCCGGTTACTAACCTCTTGTTAATATCATGAACACGTATGATTGTTACAATCAATGAGCTGATCTTGATACATTGTTAACTAAAGGCTGTAGTCTCTACCCTCCTGTATATTGACAACCGCAGGTCTGCCTGCACCCCTGTACTGCCCTAGTTTTAGGGAAGTGGTCTTGGCACAGGTGGCTTGGCAGTTCTCCAGGTCACAGAGCTTGAACCTAGGATGGGAACTGGCTCCATGTTGCCCCAGGGGTGGCCTCTGCCCTTTGGTCCAGTGGTCTTCAGGGAGTTCTGAAACCTTGAGCACGTCACTCGCTTGTAACATGGGGAGAGGTGTTCTAAAGCGCCCCCGCCCCTTCCCCAGTGTGAAGCCCTGAGCCCTGACAAGCATACTGCCCTTTAGGGAGCCCCCTGGGTGCCAGGTGCTGCTGAGCTGCATGGACACGGCTGTGGGTAAGAGGTGGTTGTCGTTTCCAGATTCACAACTGGCAGGTTCCTCTCTCAAGCAGCCTTAGTTGTGGTTTCACTTCGCCCATTTCTCCCGGGCTCCAGCACTTCTGCACCCTGGTACCTGCAGTGATGGGACAGGGCACACACTCCAAGGCCATGTGGGGAGGGTGCAGGAGGCCCCCTCAGCCTCAGAGCTGTCTGTGGGCCTTGGGGTGACATACCTTCTTATGGCCGGGCTGGACCCTCACTCTGCGCTGTAGCTTGGTGGGGGTAGGGTTGACCTGCCCAGTCCTTCTCTAAGCAGACGTTTCAACTGTAACCACCTTCAAGGGGTCTGACTCTCTCCCCCGAGTTCCTCACTTCAGTTCCAGCTGTTTGGGGCCCTGCAGAAAAGGCCTCCCCAGAGGGTGACAGTTCCATCCCTACAACCAATTACACTTCTGACCCTCTGTCCAGATGAGAAAGGTAGAACATCCAAACTAGCAGGTGCAGAAGGTTGCTCTCCTCCTCGCAGTCACTTGAAATTCCTCTTGTAACGTATCTTGACTGGGAAAGAAATGCTAAAATGAGGTCAGATTTCTCTACCACTTGATGCTGTTTGAGACTGTGGAGCTCAGACCAATACCAGAGTCTGAGAAAGCAGAAAAGCCTGTTTGTGAGCAGAAAAGGTGGCTGTGTGGAGCACCATGGTTCCTTCCCTCTTCCTTCTTCTAGGATGATGACCTGGTAATACAGCAGACCCAGGGGTCCCCCATCCGCCCTCTAACCAGACCGGGCCGAAGCTCCTGGCCTCTGGCCCCCAAGCCAGAGGAGGGCACCTTTCCCAACATGGTGGCCCCGCTGACTTTGTGGCGAAGGAAGCCCTTCTCATCACACTGGACTCACCAACTCACCACGCTGGGTCCTGCTAGTGGGAGATTTTGCACGCTGGGGGCCTTTGGCAACAACTGGGGACGGTATGGGTTGCCAGGTCTGGGGCCGTGGTGGCACTCACATCTAGAGCACAGGGGCCAGGACGCCAGCAAAATCTAACAATGCATCAGACAATCTCCAGGAAGAATCAAGCCGGAGGCCGGTGAAACAGGTACCAGACCAGCTCCGGAGTGGGGGTGGTGGGGACGAGCAGGCACAGCTCCGCAGCGACCACAGGAGGCCTGGCCCCGAGCCCTTAGAGAAGTGCTCTGGAGTCCGCGGCGCGCTCAACAGGGAGTCAGTCGCATCACCGGCCACGGCTGGGCCTCCCCTCCCGCCTGGGGTGCAGACCGGGCCCCAGTCCGCACCTCTGCAGAGCACAGGTCTGGGTCAGGAGCATCCCTGATGGGAGTCTGGCCGGTTACGCAGCAGTGGCACGGCCAGGAGCCCCCGCCGCAGCCTGCGCGAAGCGTCCACAGCACAGCGCAGCCGCCGCGGACCGACCCGCCGGCCCGGCGCTGGCTCGGGGCGCACAGACTTGCGGGCTCTGGTTTCTTCCGCGTCCCGCAGCGCATCCGCCGGGCACGTGCACGGGACTTTCTCTCGGACCCTCCTCCCGGTCTCTCGAGCTGCCCCGAGACCCCCCGCCGGGGCGCCCAGGGAGCCGCGCTCGCGACGCGCGCAGGGGCGGAGTTCCGGCGCGCGGGGCGGACCCGGGGCGGGGGCGGGGCGGCCGGGCGGGCCCGCCCCCCAGCTGAGCCGGGACCCGGACCGCTGACTCGTCGACTTCTGAGCCTCCGGTGGCGGCAGCGGGCGCGGAGCTCTTTGCGCGGCTCCAGCGGCTCCAGCGGCCCTGGCTGCGACCGGGATGGGCGGGCGTCCGCGCCGAGTGCGCGGGGGGCGCACGACGTGACTCGCCTGGACTTGGAGCCCCGCCCGCCCAGCCGCGCCGGGTGGAGGGTCGGCTCGGTGGGCGCGGACGCGGGGTCGGCGGCCGAACAGAGCCGGAGCATGCGGGGCGCGGCGCGGGCGGCCGGGGGGCGCGCGGGGCAGCTGTGGCCGCGGCCCCCCGCCCCGGGCCCTGGCCCGCCGCAGCCGCCGCCGCTGCCGCCGCTGCTGCTGCTGCTGCTGGCCGCGCTGCTGGGCGGCGCGGGCGCGCAGTACTCGAGCGACCGGTGCAGCTGGAAGGGGAGGTGAGTCCGCGCCGCGCGACCCCAGCCTTCGGGTCCGCCGCCCTCCCTTCCCATGCCCTCCCCGCTCAGGCCCGCTGAGCGTGC
The DNA here is from genome assembly GCF_003009895.1 of Hyaena hyaena. Classification (NCBI taxonomy): domain Eukaryota; kingdom Metazoa; phylum Chordata; class Mammalia; order Carnivora; family Hyaenidae; genus Hyaena; species Hyaena hyaena. The sequence goes on from NW_024080653.1 coordinate 6,550,897, forward strand.
GGGGGCGCGGCCCCGGGCGGGGACTTTGGGGCCCGCTCTCCAGGCAGAGCCCTGTACGCATCGCCCCCGCCCCCGGTTCTAGAACAAAAGAGCCCGCGGCGGCCCGGTGCCCCGGCCCGGAGGACGCCCAGGGGGAGGTGCGCCCTCAGCGCGGCGGGGTCAGTCCCGGCCGGGCAGCCCACGCGCTCCGCGCGGACCCCGCATTGGATGCGGGCGGGGGTCGGTTCTCCGGTCCTACCCGGCTCTGCCCGCGGCGAGGACTTGCGCGCCCGGGGCGGGAGGAGCAGGGCCTGCGCTCAGGGCCGGGCGGGAAGGGCCCGCGGGTCCTCGGGAGGGAGCGGGGGCTTCGGTGGACCGAGCGGGGCCCTGGCGCGCGCGGAGACCCGCTGGCCGACACCTGTGCGCTGGCCGAGAGCAGGGCCCGCGGCGCCCCCCATCCCCGCCCCGGCCTCGGTGAAGGTCAGGCCGCCCTTGGCAGCGCGCGCGCTGGGCTCGGGGAGCCCCCCCTCACGCCCCTCCGCCGTGGCAGCAGAGGCCTTTTTTTTTTTGTAAACTGAAGTGTGACAAGCAGAAAGGAGTTGCAAATCACAAGTGTACGCGGGCGGGGCGCCTGAGGGCACAGCTACTCCGGTGAGAAACCGCCATCCGCCCAGGGCGCCCTCGGCCCCGGGCCCCGCTGCAGGCAGCTCGCAGTTGGGAAAAGCCGGTTCTGTGCCGCGGAAAGTGCCGGTTCAGGAGTTTTCAGACGGAGATGCGCATCTTAATCTCTTGAAACTCTGTGGGCAGGGGCTGCCCTCGGGTCGCGGTGTCGCGGTGCCCCGTGGAGCAGGGCCTCTCTCCAAGCCCTTTGGCCCTCATATCTGATGGGAAGACTCCCGCCAGCACACCTCATGCTGCGGGAGTGTCACGGGTTTATTTTGAGTGAAGACAGTTTTTCCGGGAAGGTTGGGGGGTTGTGCCAGTGTGCTGGGCTCTGGTCATCTTGGATACTTACAGACTCAGTTCTCTGTGGACACTGGCAGTTACCCTGCTCTCCACTCCCCACCCCCGCCAAACCGGGGTTCTGGGCCCCAGAGATGGGGCCTGTGGTGTCCTCGCTCCCTTGCACACACCAGAGCTGGGATGGAGGAGCCGAGATTGGGGCCATGAGCTTGGAGCTCGGGGGGAGGGCCGGCCTGGAGAATGCTGGCGCCAGCACAGGGCTGGCTGGGAGCCTCTGACTCTGACACACTCTTCCAGGGCTGCCCTTTCCCCCACGCTGGTAATTAAACTCCCTGCCTTGCAGCTTCTGCGGGATGAATCAGTGCACCCCCAAACTGCGGTCTAGGGTGTCCTGCTTCAGCAGATCAGGAACAGAAACCCTGTCCCACCCTGGGAACCTGAGTTTCCAGAGGAGGAGCTGACACCCTTTCACGCTCTCAGAGGACTGTGTGCGTGGAAGGGGATGGCTCTCCTGGGGATCAGAGAGGGCTGTGAGTGCGTGCTGGTCAGAGGGCCAACCAGTCCTGGACTACGCAGGTGTCTGCCTCCTCTCACCTACCTGGAGGAGCAGGGACGCTTGCCTGCCGCCTGCCTCTCTCCGTCACTGCTAACACACTCCAGGCCTTGGACCCCCTCCAGCTGCCCTCCACTCAGCCCAAAGGCAGTCTGCTGGCGGCGGGAGGCTGCGGGGGCTGTCCTGTGGGGTCCGCGGTGAAGACAGGCCCAGGCCACAGTGCTGGTGTATAAGCCCCCCTGCACTGTAATTGCTGCCCTAGTTATCAAATGCGCCTTGCGGATCAGCTGACAGATCCTCGCTGTGGAAACCTGGGTGCACTGGCTCGTCTGCAGCCTCCTGTAGCATTTATGACTCTTTATGAGCTGTTCTAAAGACAGCACAGGGTGGTGCGAGCCCTGATGCCCTGGGTGCGTTCTGATACCCTGAGAGGGAGGGAGTTGCTCTTTATGACACTGGCCACTCACATCTGACAGGCTGAAATGTCTTTCTGGGTGTTTCCAAGCAATTAAGCAGGAGGTTTTGCAATCCCTGTCGCTTGTGCAGGGGCAGGACAGCGCCCTGATCTTTATTAGGCTGTGGTCGTAAAGCTGGGCCACGAACTTTGCCACGGCCCAGGGTTTGCGGGTCTGTCACACCTGGGTTAGCTCTCCTACTAGGTAGGGAAATGAAAGGTAACTCCGGTTATCATAACCTTTGGGTTTGCCCTTGATCTGAAGCTCTTCCTGGCTTAAGTAAACAAGAGACCATAATTTACTTCTGGTGACTCAGGTGAGCCAGGCTGTGGGTGTTAAGTGGCATGAGCCCTGCTGCTGCCACACTGACCCCTTCAGGAAGTCCCATGTCAGTTTGGGATTTGCTGTCCTTTCCCTGAAGGTGTGTCTGCCTGGGGAGTGACTCTTGCAGACCCTTTTCTCCTTCTTCTTCTCCTCCCTTCCCCTCCCCCTCCCCTCCCCTCCCTCTCTCCCTCCCTCTCCCCTCCCCTCCCCTCCCTCTCTCCCTCTCCCCTCCCCTTCCCTACCTCCTCCTTCTCCTCCCTCTCCCCTTCCCCTCCCTCTCCCCTCCCCCTCCCCCCCTCCTTCTCCCCCTCCTCCTCCTCCTTCTTCTTTTTTTGGAAAATAAAGGAATCCAGTTTAAATAATCCAAGATCAATCAGTATTCTCAGTTCTGTAAGAGTGACTAGAACCAGTTTTCCGGCATCATTAACTTCATCACATCAGAAAGCAGGTATTTTCTTTCTGCCTGATTAGCATGTCACTTGCACACCATGCGAAAATCATTAATGCCACCGTCAATGACGTCACAGATGTGGCACATTTTTGCACCTCCAGCAATTTTGCATAAACACAAGTTTTTTTTTTCAGGTTTTCTGTGGTGCTGGAAACCTAGAAGAGAGAGATTTAGCTAGAATTTCTGGTAAGCACCAGACAGGCTATGAGTCCTTGACTTTATTAAAGGCTCAGTGGGGTCCCAGGCGACTCAATGTGCATCTGAATGGCAGTCTTGGACATCACATGCTATTGACCTTCATGTGAGCACTCCTGTGTTGAGTGCCTGGTTCACTCTTGTTGATCTCAGTGCCTTATGAGGGGAGAGGCAGAGCAGAGTTGTATGCTGGCTGTGGACCCTGGGATGGGCATAGACAGGTCTCTGGGTGCCAGTGAAGACATTAGGTAAAGGGTGAAGTAATGGGGTGCCTTATTTCTTCTATGTCCACTTCTTTGTAGTTCCTGGTCCTCTTTTAGTCAAGTGGCTTATGGATAAATGGATCTAGGTATACTGCACAAGATGTATGTGGTCATATGTGCAGCCTGGGGACAGCCATGGGTTGGCCACCTGTCCCCCCAACGGCTCCCTCTGCCCCTGCCTAAGATGTGGATGGGTTGTGGACCTCTCTGTTTCCCTCACCATCGTTTGAGTTAAAGTGACTTAATGAGGGGCACCTGGGTGGCTCAGTCAGCTGGGCAGCCAGCTTTCGCTCAGGTCATAATCTCACAGTTTGTGGGTTCGAGCCTCGCGTCGGGCTCTGTGCTGACTGCCAGCTCAGAGCCTGGAGCCTGTTTCAGATTCTGTGTCTCCCTCTCTCTCTGACCCTCCCCTGCTCACGCTCTCTCTCTCTCTCTCAGAAATTAAAGAAAAAAAAACTTAAAAAAATAAAGTGACTTAGTGAAAGGTATCCAAAGCCTCTGGTATGGGCTTTCTTTTCCCTTGAGTCCCAGGGTCCCCTCCCTCCACAGAGAGGGAAGTGAAGCCTTGAACAGGATGGTTTTTAGGGGAGAGAGCTTTGAGGATTGGTGTCTGGGCATGGGGCAAGTGTCCAGCTGCCCCTTGAGGCTGGAGACAGTAGAGGAGGGACACTATGATAAAGTTTGTTTTGGCTGCCCGAGAGCAGAGGTGATTATAGTCATCTGTGTCAGCCACTTACCATTTAGTCTAATTTTTTCACAGCACTATAATTATACTCGTCCACACATATGTGTCAGATGAGCTTATATGAGTTTTATTTGACTGTAATTTGTAAGTCTGTTCCGCGTGTGCGGCTCTGGTAGGCGTCTGAGGCCAGGCTGGCTGCTAGTGACCCAGGGCTTTTGGGGGCAGGGAGCAGTTTAGGAGGGGGGTCACCTCCTTGACACCTCCCTCTGATGTGGTCTGCAGGATGACTGTGCAGCCCCAGCCCACAGCTGGCCGTCGTATGAAAAGTGAGGTTTTTTGGAGCACAGAGCATGAGTCACCAACAGTAAATGCAAACCATATGTTATGTTTTCTCCTCTGTAGAAAGGGTTTCTGGTAACTCACTCAGGCCAGAGCTCTGAATATAGCATTGTTTATTACACATAAAAATCCTAAGAATGTGGTGAACCTGTCTGAGATCCGATCAGAACCGAATTTCATGTAATAAAACACTTGGTTGAAGTCATTGGTTGAGTTCCAGGGCTGTTTGGTGGTTATGACGTAACCATTAGCCCAAGCTGACATTCACATTAAAATTTTGAGTAGGGGAAACTTTAACATTTTTGATGGTTTCAATTTCTTGAAAACATAACGTAATGACTTTACTCAAGACCTGTCTCACGAAGAGTGTACAGACTTCATTTTTTCCTATTTAGCATTTATTAGGAGTGAGATTAACTTGGCAGTCCACCACTTCCCCTTGGGCAGATGAACTGTCTGCCTACTATTTGCATCTCTCTCCCTGTGGCTTCCCCATGGAGGACCATCACCTTACTTTTGTAATTTGCTGTGATGATATTTGAGTTTATTTTTAAAAATATGATTGGCAATGCAGAGCCTTCAGGTTTGCAAATGAATGAAAAAGTAACCAAATGGTCACTTTAAGGAAAATGGAAACACCCCCATCTGTGAGGTGCTAAAGACAAAACTCACCAACTATCTCCAACCTCCCAGACTGCTAACATTCCTAGTTGGTTTAAAAGCCACTCTCTGGACCAAGTGAACCTGCTCCTTGTTTTCACACTCCGTGGGCATCTGCCATATTCTGGCCCTCAGTGGGTCGTCTGGAACTTGGGTTGATGCCAGAGTCCTGTTGGTGTGTCCTTGATCATGTTCCAGAAGGTCCACCCTTCCTGGGTTCTTCCCTCCATTGCACGCATCGCCTCCCCAACACGGGTTGAGGTGTTGACAGGGTCTGAGACAAACATTGTCTATGTGCATCAGGGCACCATGGGCCCATCTCACCATGACCCTCTGGGGTAGGCCTGCTGAAGGGAACTGGGCGGGGGGCCGTGTGGCTGTCCCTGTCTGGAAACGGCCCCTGGCAGCAGGGCAGAGGGGCGGCAGCCTGTGTGTGGGTGAGGGGCTGCTCCCGCACCTAGGCAGGCGTCCCCCGGTGGGTGCATGTGGGCTGCTGGGCCCTGACTGATGCATGTCCCCTCTGCAGCGGGCTGACACGCGAGGCCCACAGGAAGGAGGTGGAGCAGGTGTACCTGCGGTGCTCTGCGGGCTCTGTGGAGTGGATGTACCCGACCGGGGCTCTCATCGTCAACGTGCGGCCCAACACCTTCCCATCTTCCCAACAACACCTGACTCTGTGCATCAAGCCCCTCAGGGACTCCTCGGGGGCCAATATTTATTTGGAAAAAACTGGAGAGCTGCAGCTGCTGGTGCGGGATGGGGACCGCGGGCCCCGCCAGGTGCACTGCTTTGACTTCACGCAGCGTGGCCTATTCGTGGAGGCCACGCCCCAGCAGGACATCAGCAGGAGGAACACAGGTTTCCAGTACGAGCTGACCAGCCGGTGTGTGGGGTCGGACCTGCATGCGCAGTCAGGTGAGTGGCATGCCTCCGGGGTGGGGAGGGCAGTGGGGTTGGGGGTTCCCTTCATCTCCCGTCCCCCAGTCTCTGTGAAAACCCTTCTGCTGCCGGCAGACGGGCCGCCCTGTGCAGTGGGCACTGGACATGTGTGGCGCCATTAGCATTGTGCATGTTTTGCACATGGGGAAACAACGCACTCTCAGGAGCTGTGTTTGAGGAGAGTAAACACACGTGCCCTGAGAACGGCCGTCATTCGGACCTGAGAGCTGTGATGGGTCATGGTCCTGGCTCCCTGCTCCCCTTTTGTGTGCTCGAGACTGTAATTAGACATGGGTGCTGTGGCCGTTCACATCACCCCTATGTTTCTTCTGACAGAGGATTGGCTGAGTGTTTTTGACATCAGCTGCACCCTCTGACATGTTCAGTTTTGGGTGGGAGCCAAGGCTGATTCATTCTCCGGAGAGGTGCAGAGCTTTGATGACCTGAATTGTGGAGCTGGTCCCAGGTTCCGGAGGCATTTTGTGGGTGGGTGTTATAAGGACAAGCCCGTGTGGTGTGGAAACAACACAGCAGTGTGCCAGGAGAGGGTTGTGGGGCTGTGGGTGGCGAGTCAGGCGGCAACAGACAGTCACCCCGGTTAGTGCCACTAGTGAGGACCTCACTGGGTGTCCCGTGAGGCCGGCCCTTAAGGAGCCCCCACCACTAAACGGCCCTTCTCGGAGTGGTTCTGGCAGGAGTCTCTCAGTAGCCAGGGGTGTGCGTATGTGTGTGCACGTGGAGATTGTGAGTTGGCTTTAGATTGTCCTTCGTTTTTCCTTTTGAGGCAGGCAGACAGCTTTTCAGGGCCCTGTGTGGAGGGCAGTGTTGGCCTCTGAAAAGTTCCCGAGGCAGACCCCGAGGAGAAGCGAGCACCGCCAGAGCTCTCACATGGGGCAGATCTCACGCCTCGTGCTGGGAGCGGGTGCAGAAATTCTCGTACAGACACCCAGGCCAAGCGTGGCCCCCACTGCAAGGCATAGATGACCTCCTGGGGTCCAAGTGTGTGGCGTGGGGCTCCTTGACTACCACTTGTGTCAATTCCAAAGCTGGTTGTAACAAGATGCCTCCCAGTGGGAAGGTGTGAGCTTGGATTGTCCTGTGAGCAGGTTCCAAGAAGGCCACTCTGCAGGTGACCAGGCAGCCTGGATGGTGGGCAGGTAGGGGTGCCATGGCATTGAGTGGTACAGGCCAGGGAGGGATGCTACCACCCCCAGCACACAGGGCGGTTCCAATACAAAGAGTGACCCAGGCCCAAGTGTCAGCAGTGCCAAGGCAGAGATACCTGGTTTGAGGGGTGGGCCGTCCCCAAGAATAGTATAATCTCCACATTTTAGTAAATAAAAAATTTGATTTGGGAAAAACAGATCTGCTAGGATTTGAAATGTAGACTTTGCTCCTGAATGTGAATCCGCATTTTATTGTTCTGCATTCTTGGCTCAGATCAGTTTTCAAAACCTTCAGTCTCTCTCAAACTAAACTGGTCTGTTGGAGAACTTCAGTGTAGAATTGCACAGGGAGGAGCCCGTCCCCCTCCAAGTGCCAGCCGCCTGGGTAGGCCCCCAGCCCAGGAAGGTGGCACTGAGAGCTGCTGTAAATCTCAGGGCCTGAATGACATTTTGTCCACAACAGCCTTTGTCTTGATGACCAGCTATAGGAGGGTGAGTGGGAGGGCTAGAGGAAGGTATGCCAGCCTTCTCTAGGGGACCTAGAGATAAGCTAACAGTAAAATCAAAATCTGGAAAGACCCAGTCACCGGATTCAGTATTTCTGGCTGGTGATTGCTGGCTGAGTGAAGCAGATGTTAGGAACTTAACAATTCCCCTTTTTTTTTTCCTGAAATATTTTATTTTTAAGTAATCTCTACACCCAACATGGGGTTCAAACTCACAACCCCAAGATCAGGAGTCACACGCTCCACTGCCGCCTTTTACTGATTGAATATTGATTCCCCTTTAAAGACATTTGCTGCTGCCCTGTTCTCTTGTGGCTTGAGCTTTGTTCCACTTGGTGGGTCAGTCTTCCAAGATGCTGGTGCTGCCCTGGGCAGCCAGCTGTTTGTTGCACACCTGAGCGTTCCCAGTTGTCCAGAAGGAAAATGCACAGGGGCGGTCACGTGCTGCGATGGCAGAGACCATGGCTCCGCTCTCGGAGGCCAGACACTTAGTCTCTCTCCCTCTCTTTATGGGCGGGGTCTGTGCACCTCAGGTCCCCTGGCCCCTGATTTCAGGCCAGGACAGTGAGCAGGTTTACAAGAGGCCTGTGTGGTCAGTGGTTGAGCTGCCCTTGGTTCCCTTGGGGCTGCCGGGACAAGGCCCTGCGTGATGGCGGCTTGTCTGGCTGCGGTCTCTGCTTGGCCTCTTGAGACCCCATGTAGGACGTTGACTGTGGCTGCACATTGGGCAGTCTGGGTGGCCCAGCACTTTCATGAGGCCCAGAGGTTCCCTTCTTACCCCTCCCCACCCTTGACATATGCTCACTGTGCCCTGGAGTGTCTGTTTAAAGCTGGGGCCTGCAGGGATCCAAGCACCCCGTGAATGGTGGGGTGTGAGCATGCATCTGCTCGTCGGCCGGGAAGCTGGCCTGGGACAGTACAGACGTTTAGCAACTGTCAGAACTTGGGGTGGGGACTCTGATATGTCTGGGGCTCTGGGAGCTGGGATGGAAATAGGCAGAGATTCTGGGCCCTTTCTGGGGGCTCAGCACTTCCTCAGTCTGAGGGAGATGAGGGGCAGCAGGGATCTGGGGAGGCTAGTTCATCCCTTCTCCCCAGGGTGTTTGCCTTTCATCGGGGGATGGGCCCCTAAGCCTTTAATGCCAAAGGAATGGGTACGTAATGTGGAATGTCGGTGCCAGCCATCTGGCAGCAGTGCTGTCCGCCATCCAGGCAGGCTCTTAGATGGTAGCACGTGGCTCCCGGCTCTCTGCCGTTCTGGCCCTGGCTGCAGCTGCAGGAAACTTGGGTGAAGCTGGAGCCCAGACACCTGTGACGCGGGGGTGTGCATGTGCCCGTGGGCTGGATAATCACCGATCCTGCCTGCTGGGGAGGTAGATGAGCCTTCTCCCTCACTGATGATTCAGAGCTTCTAGTTTGTGCTGACTGGAGAAAAGAGAGGCTCCCAGATGAGAGATGTATGTGAGCCTCACGGCCCTGGACTCTTCCGCTTGGGAGTATTTGCAGTGAGTGTGGTCGCCCAGGGTGCACTTGAGTTGAATAGGAAGCTTCCTGGTATGATCTGAGATGCACTGATAGCCAAGCAGGGGCCAGAATGGAGAGGCAGGCCACTCCTTGCAGGCACAGATTGAGGGGTGGGTGATAGGAGGTGGCCTGTGGGGTGGGGGGGGGACGCAGGATCGAGCCACTTTTCCCCACCCTGCCCCATGTCCCCCTCCTCCTCCCTGAGCCTCACCAGGGCATCTGAGTAACGCAGTTGCTGAAAATCTCTGGCAGGACACGAAAGGTGGGCAAGTGGCCAGATCCAGCTAACTAATGGATAAAGCTCTAAGCCATGCCTGGAACCTAGCCGGGCTGTCCGGGGGCCGTCCTCCCCAGAGCCCCAGCATACTTGGGGAAGCAGGCACACCAGGGCCCCGCTAGGGTTGGGGGTGTGTGGTGGTGGCCAGTGAAGGGTGGCAGGAGGTTGCTCTGTCTGGTTCTCGGGAGTGGAGACAGATCTTCTTCTCCTTGGTTTGCCTGAGGGGGCCCAGGTGGGTCCCTGATTCCAGTCTGTTCTTTTATTCTTCGGGGAGCCAAATAGCAGGGGCTTACTGGCTTGGCCACATCCACCTTCTGGGGCTTGGGGTTTAGGGTCCATGTGATGCCTCCCCAGAGCAGGCTTCCTTGAACAGATGAGGTGGGAAGACAGTGGCATTTTAGACCCACAGCTAGAGGGGACGGTGCTGGCCATGAATACATAAAAGTTATTGGCATTGCTGGCTAGTGGGCAGCCTCAGTCACACGGTTTCCAGTGTGCTTCATCACCCCTTCCCTGTTCAGACCTGCTGTGTTTGATGTGTTGGGGGGGTGATGATGCCCGAGGGGTGGGGTGGGTGGGTACAAAGCCCGCCCCTCCTCCCTCCTCTCCCCCCCCCCCCCCCGAGGAGCTCTCTCAGTTCGGTGGTGGCCCTGATGGGCTGTGGGGGATGAGTAGCAAAGGTCAGCAGAAATGGAAAGAAGCCTCAATATGTCCTGGAAACAGAAAAGGAGAGAAGAGATTTTTTCCCCCAAAGGATGTTTTATTTTCCTTCTCTGTGGCTTCTCTGGCCAATGTAATTATTGGGTAATTATTTTTCATCGTACCCGTCTCTGGACTCTTAGGATGAAAGCGTGTGGCATCCGCCTGCTTCCTCACCAGGAATAGGGCTGGCGCAACAGTGAGGAGGACAGGTGGGAGACGGAATATCCCCGCGGCAGCTGACCGCCTCAGGGCGACACCGGCCTGCGGCTGGCTGTGGTGACGCAGGACCAGGCTCCAGAACCTGAAATGGCAGCTGGGACTCAGCTCATACCAGCTCCATTCTAGCCGTGTCCCCTCCCTGTGACAGCGCTGTACCCACTGAACCCACCACCACCTGCCTCGCTTCAGTGACGACCCCAGCGGGTGCCCTCATGCAGTTTTCCCTTTGGAAATTGTGTCTGTCCTTCCACGGCAGCCCCGCCTGCCACACCAGCACGCGCCATAGGCAGACCTGTCCTGGGCGAGGGCCTAGCACGCGGCGGCTGCCCCCCCCGCCCCCCTCCCCGCTGCACCTGCCATCCTCACCTGGGTCCCTGCAGTAGCCCCGGCTGGTCTCCCTGACCCTGTGTTTTCCTTCTTCAGTTCATTTTACGCACATTCTGGAATAATCTTCCTAAGATGTCCATATCTCAGCCAGCCCCTCTCAAACAACCATAATTCCAGCTGGCCTCTTGGCTGCTCCCTCCTCATCTTCCCCTTCAAGGAAACGAGATTCAGTGTGTCCGAAACCAGTGCATTCCACTGCCTTTATGAGCCCAACTCCGATTAATAATTGTTTCCAGATTGCTTCTTTTGGCGTCCACAGCCTGGATTTTCCAAGAAGGTGACCTGTGCTTCGTAAAAACTGAGAATTATGAGGGAAGTCTCCTGGGTGGCACTTTATTAGCTCAGCTGTGGTGGCTTCTGGTGGGAGGATCTGTGGACTGCTGACCGCCCTCCCCCGGGGCCCCCGGCATCCCCACACCTTCCGCAGTGCCGTGGGGTGTGAGCAGGATGGCCGCCCCGGGCAGGCTCCGTGCCACCTTCCTCCTTAGCCCTCAGTGGGGGGGGGTCCCTGGGCCTGTGTCCATGGAGAGGGTCAAGCTCTCGGGCTTGGTGAGTCACGGGCTGCCAGGCCGGGTATCTGACTGCCGGGTGTGGCCTGGGCCTGTCGCTGCACCACTGCTGTCTTTGTGGGTACTGCCTGTGGCTTGTCTCAGCTGACTCAACCTGAGATGCGCCTCTGGAGAGCCTGTGTGGACCCGTGCCTCCCGCCCACCCTTGCTTGGAGCACCTCGAGGGCTGGCCCCCAGGGGCTCTGCTGGGGCTCCCCCAACCTGGGCAAGTGCTTTATGAGGGGCACCCAGAGTGAGGCCTCTGACCCCCTGGGCACTAGGCAGTGCCAGCTAGGATGGGAGGTCTCACCTCTGCCGTGCGCCCCCTGGCACAGGGGCTGCCTCTGAGCAGAACTGGAGAGCCCGGCCTCATCCTACCCGATGCGTGTGGGCAGCAGGCCCTTGGAGGGGCGAGCAGGGAAGGGGACCCCCAGTGGGCTGCCTTCTTTTTTAAGAGAGGCGTTGAGGCTGGGGTTCCATACATGGAAGCAAGGTGGGCCCAGTCTTTGGGATTTGGAGCTGGGTAGGTGGAACCAATCCCCTTGGCCAGGCTGGCCAGGCTTTAACACACCCAACCGGCTCTGCTAGTCACGCGGCTTTGCCTGGTTCCTGAGAACCTGATAGAGTGGCAGGCAGTGTGTGGGCCAGTGAGTCAGGCCCCCCTGAGCTGGCCTCGGGCACGCATATCCACCCCTGCCCAGGGCAGGATAATCAGGGCCAGTGCTTGGAAACTCACGTCCACCCCCCAGGGTCTGCAGAGACCCCGTGCTGCCTGGGGACGGTCCAGACCCTGTGTCCCGGCCCCGGAAGGCCTCTCTGAGCTCCTGCTCCTTGGGGCCTGGCCCTGCCCCTGATGCCTCTAGTCTCTGCTGCTCCCAGGGTACAGGTGACTGCTCGCCCAGTTCAGGGTTTGGGAGGGCCCACAAGGGCAAAAGCCAGGGACATTCTGGGGCCTTGAGGAAGTGATCTTAATTCCTGCAAGACTTCATACCTAACCCTTCCCTGAGCTGGAGGGATTTGTGCCACACCCTAGAGACTCAGTGGCCAGGAGGCAGAGGCAGTGTGATCGCCAAATCATATTGTGTTCTCCCAAATCCAGTGCTGGGTTAGGAGCGCCGTGGTCCAGGGGGAGAGTTGCCAGAGCCAGAGGCTTGTGCCTCCCCTTAGCCTTTCTTGAGGCCTCACCCTCTCTTAGGAAGTTAGGGTGAGGGCTGTGCTGGGGCAGAAGTTAATGGGGCAGGGCCTGGTTTGGCTGGAGGAAGCCAGCCCCCACCCCACCCCCGTCAGGCTGTGGGGGGTCGGGGATTCTGTGAACCAGGCTTGCTGTAGAAGGTGTTTGCAGGCAGTGATCTGGTCTGAAGTCAGGGGTCTGGGGAAGGGGCTGTGACTCGTTTGGATGAGAGCCCCACGGCCTTGGCCCGCAGACGTGACCCTCAATGCTCGCTGACACCTTCAGGAACCAGTGCCCTGACCCTCTGGTCTCGGCTGCAGATGGGGACCTTGGGAACAGGTGATGTGTGAGTGGCTGGCATGGATGTGGAGGCTGGAAAGGAGGCAAGTCTCAGCCAAGCAGGTGTGGGGGAGTAGCTTCAGACCAGCTCAGGTTGGCTTCCCGTTGGTGATGGGTGTGGGAGAGCAGTTTACACTGGGCCCAGCGGTTGCTGCACCAACAGGCTAGGTGGGGACAAGCATGAACGCCAGCCGTCTCTCGGGGTGCACGCCCTTCATAGCCGCGTCTCAAGCTTGGGGCTCCTGGATCCGTCAGCCCCTCCCCCACGTGCTGGCTGAGGTTAGGTCCTCTGTCTGTTCTCTGAGGCGAGAGCTCCTACAGGACCTGGCGGGTGTGAGCGGAGGTCTGAGTCCCACAGCCCCTACTCCTGACGCTGTTCTCTCCCCACAGCCCCGTGCCGCCCCTGCAGCGACACAGAGGTGCTGCTGGCGGTCTGCACCAGCGACTTTGGTAAGTGTCCCTGTGCTCCTGCCACGTGTCGGGAGCCCCACGTGGGCCTGGGAGGGCCTTCCAGCGCTGGGACTCAGCTCGGGGGGAGACTGCCGAGGACACTGGGCGGGGAGGTGTAATGGGGAGGGACCCGGCTGTATGGGAGGGAGAGGGTTGGGAGTCCTGCTCAAGGTGGTCACTGAGCATCTTCCTCCAAGCACTGGTTCTGGCCTCACCTCCGAGCCCTGCCCTCTCTGGGCCCCTGTGGACACTCCGGCAGGAGCTCCTGGTCCTGGGGGCCCAGGAGGCCTGGGGGCCCGGGGCTGAGATCAGCTGCCCGCTTGTGCACTTGGGCACAGGGTGGAAGTGCTTTGTGAGCTTACCGGACGGAAAGATAGCCCGGCTGGACCCGGCTCTGAGCGCCTCCAGCTCTGAGGGCAGTTGTGTGGTGGGGGTGCAGGCTCCTTTCCACTTTGTGGTCCTGCATCCGGAGGGTGGGGGACTGTCCCCAGGGCCTGCTCTGCCCACCTCCCTCCCATCACCCCCTCCCCTCCGAGCAGCCCCGTTTCTGTCCCACCTGGATACAGCAGATCGTGGGTATTGATTGCCGTTGCTTGTCTTGTTCTAACTTGAAAAGTTGATGCACACTGTGGTGTCTGCCTTCTGTTTCTCCCCACTCATGTGGCTGTTACCCTGACCGAGTCTAAGTGGCAGGGACAACCCCCAGAAGGCCTCAAACGTGTGAATTTTTCTTTCTAATGGGCTTTCTGGAATGCAGAATTCAGGGTCGGCCCTGGCAGGAACACCCCTGATGACCCTACTGACTGCTGTGTCCTTGCCTCCATAGTTGTCCGAGGCTCCATCCAGAACGTCACCCACCAACCGGAGCAGCAGGAGTCTGCCATCCACCTGCACGTGAGCCGGCTCTACCGGCAGAAGAGCAGGGTCTTCCGGCCAGCCCCAGAGGGCGGAGGCTGGCGGGGGCACGTCACCACGCTGCTGGAGTGCGGCGTGAAGCCGGGGCGTGGGGACTTCCTCTTCACCGGCCACATACACTTTGGGGAGGCCCACCTTGGCTGTGCCCCGCGCTTCAAGGACTTCCAAAGGATGTACAAGGATGCCGAGGAGAGGGGCCTGAACCCCTGTGAGATGGGCACAGAGTGACTGTGGGCAGCACCACTGCGGCCTTAGCGGGCACTCGGACTGGGGGCTCCCTGGCACACAAGCTGTGGAGGCACATGCCACGTCGACCCCACGAGTTCCTGGCCAAGGACTTCCTGACTGACTGAAAATGTTGTAAGATGCAAACTAAGTTATTATATTTTTTTTAAAAAAAGAAATGTCCATAGGAAATAAACTCCAGTGTCTTAAAATGCCTTGTGTGCCATTTCATGCTGTGTTTCGAAAGCACCCGACAGGACTGTGTTGGGCTGGTGTGTTGGGTGAGGCGCTGGGGCCGTAGCCCATGGAGGACGCCCAGCACCAGGCTTTGTGCAAAGCTTGAGGACCGTTCAGAGTTGTTTCTTGTGATGAAGATTTATGGAGCCAAATACTTATTTTGTGTTTTGTTTTGTTTTTGTTTTTCAAAGAATGTACTTTGCTAGCCATGGTCACTTTTGGGCTGCTGGCTGTTTCCATTCCAGAGAATAAAGACCAGCATCTGACAGAACAGCGGTGCGCCTGTCTGCAGCCCTGACGGGTCTACGCCGCACTTCAGTGGTGTCGTGTAGGGCTTCTCCTGAGGCCAGCACACCCGAGGGAGCCCCACGGCCCTGCTGCTCAGGGTCTTTCACTCTGGGTCCGACTATAAGTGCGGCTGTTGCTCTCAGGCTTCAGAAAACAGATGTCGCACCTCCCCCCTCCCTGTCCCCTTCAGCCGCTGCCTTCCCTTTCCTGATGACCCTGATGCTGCCCTTTGACGCCAGCTCCCCCCAAATGCCTGAGTCCATAGCAAGTCTCTGGCCCCCCAGGGGCTGGTCTGCACTAGGCTGGTGACCTCCACACTCTCAATGGTGAGTTAGTACCCAGCAGCTGCTGTAACAAATGACCACAGACTGGAGGCTTAAACAATATTCATTCTCTCCTTGTTATGGAGGCCGGAAGTCCAAAGTCAAGGTGTGGGCAGGGCCAGCCTCCCTCCAAAGGCTCTCGGGGAGGAGACTGTCTGTGTCTGGCACCTTCTGCTGACTGCTCACAGTCCTTGGTCTGTAGATGCATTGTCAGGCTCTGCCCCCTTCTCCTCTCTGTGTACCTGTGTCCAAATCCCTCCTCTCATGAGGGCACCAGTCACACAATTAGGTCCTACTCTGATCTAGTACAACCTCATCTTAATTGATTACATCTATGAAAACCCTATTTCCAAATAAGTTCACAGTCACATGTTCTGGGTAGATGGGAATTTG
Source organism: Hyaena hyaena (assembly GCF_003009895.1). Classification (NCBI taxonomy): domain Eukaryota; kingdom Metazoa; phylum Chordata; class Mammalia; order Carnivora; family Hyaenidae; genus Hyaena; species Hyaena hyaena. The sequence continues at coordinate 6,566,373 of NW_024080653.1, forward strand.
GGGGGACACTTCACCCCAGTATTGGGGTCACTGGGGTGTCACATAATTAGATTTAAGCCTGTATCTGCATCAATGCGTCAGGTGATTTCTCCCAAACAGCTGCGGAGGCTGAAGGGGGACCTGGAAAGGACACCGGTTCGTGAGCACCGTGCAGGCTGCGCCCAAGACTCAGGCACACTGTGGCCATAGGGAGGTGCCGCCTGCTAGCCCAGGTGTGCCCTGGCTCCCTAGCGCCCTGCATCAGGTGTGCCGTGTGTCAGGTGGATGTGGCCTGGCCCGGGCATGCCCCAGCTCAGGCGTGTGCTCAGGTCTGTGGGCTCCCGCAGGTCACAACCCGAAGCCGCGGGGTTGGTGACGGGAACAGGTCCTACTGTGGCTAGTGTGATACTTTACTTCAGGAGTATGCCGGGCAGCAACGGCCAGGCCAGGCCACGGTGACCCTGCTGTCAGGCTCATGCTTGGGGCTTTTCTGGTCATTAACTCTGACGCTGGAGGAGGCCACAGGGCATGCAGGTGCTGCAGAACCGGAATGTCGGGTTTGGGCTTCAGTTTCAGGGCTGGCTTTCTTCCTTATGTCCGTACGGGGACCATGGGAGGAGCCAGGGACCTAACCCCATGTGCAGACGTGTGGAGTGCTTCACTCGAGGTGTGAGGCAGCAGGTGAGAGCTACTCTTCCTGCTGGAGATCTGGAGGGAGAACAGGGCCTGTGTCCCAGGGTCCCGGGGCCGGGGGGGGGGGGGGGGGGGGGGGGGGGTGGGGCGCTCTGGTGTCGGGGGAGAGGGCAGTGTTTGACACTTAGGGTCAGCGGCCCAAGGCTGCTTGGTGTTGGGAGGGGCTGGAAGGGTCACCTTTTCCGAGAGCCATGCCCTCCTGTTGTCCAGAGCCTCCAGCGGCCATCTGAGGCCCTTGCGTGCCCAGCTTGCTCTGTGGCACCAGATTTCCTGCTCTCCCACGTATGTCCTCAGGGGAGCCTCCACATGGCAGAGCCCTGAGGGGCCAGGGTGAGGCACTCGGAGGGTCCTCTGGAGGGTCCTTCTGGCTGACCAGGGGCTCTGCCACAGGGTCTTGGCCTAGTGTCACAGTCACTGTGTCGGACGGAGCCACGGGCACCCTTCTTCGTCCTTGTCCGGGGACTGAAGGGGAAGTGTGACCCAGGCCCTCCTTCCTGCCAAGCTGTGCCCCCAGTGTCCCCCCCTACAGTTTTGTCATCTTGCTGTAAGGAAAAGGCGGGCCCTCCCAGCAGGCGAGGGCTCTGCCTGCCGTCTCTTCTTCCCTCACTGCTGGCCTTGCAGGGGCTTTCACCCCCTCCTCGTATGTTTCCCCAGGGAGCCACGTGCCCGGGCCCCTGCACTGGCCGACCGGGCCCCCGCAATGGCTCTGGACGTGCCTGCTCCTAGCAGGCCCCAAGGGACATCCTTACTCTCTCGGCTCCGCTTCAGTGGACACCTTCTTTTAGCACGGTTCTTGAACATGTCAGTTGCAGGACCCCAGGTCTGGGCCTGTCCAGTGACACGAAGATCAAGAAAAACAGAGGCTTTCTGCACTGCTGTGCCACCCATGACATCGGTGGGCAGCATGCTCTTCTGTTTGCAGACTGTGCTCCGGGGCCGGAGGCAAGCCGAGTGCGTGCTCCTTCTCCGCGCCTTTGCCGCCCCAGACAGGCCGCAGGGGCGGCCTCACACCTGTCCTCCTGCTGGCTTGAGGTCCTCAGTGGCTCAGGCCCCTGTACCCCAGTGCTCAGGGACCGCCCCCCTCTCCCCAGTCTTGGCTGTGGGGAGTCAGGCTGACCCTGTGGCCTTCATGGTCAGGCCCTGATTTTGTGCATGATGTCTGGTTTTATGCATCATGGTACCTGCGTGGAAGGGCTTGGCTGAGACAGGCTGTAGCTGTGGGGGCTACATGCTCCGTCGGCGTCTGGCCACGACCCACACTTGCGCAGGTGGCCCACTGAGGCCCAGGGGAACCTCAAGACTGCCATGTGTGGGCATCCTTGCTCTGGCCTCTGGTGGTGAGGTGCCCCCCAAGTGAGGGCTCCCAGCAGGCATCCCAGGCCAGGCTGGCCAGCCTGACACACGCTGCTAGCTCTGGATGGGGATGGGGCCTTGAGTCAGCTGTACCACAGGGCTTCCCCTCCAGCTCCGGCACTGGAAGCCTGCCCTCCAGAGGAGCTGGGTAGCTGTGAACCATCCTGGTGTGAAGTGGCTGCTAGTGCCAAGGGGGTGGAGAGCTGGGTGGGTGGGGACCCTGAACTGCCGTTTCAGCTATGGCGGTTGTGGCAGGGCCTTGGGAGGGCAGGGTTCTGAGAGGGGCAAGGTGCATGCAAACGCCCTGGGTGGGAGGGTTGGCGGCCAGGGGAGGGGCCAGAGCACTAGGTCACTTTTTAAAAGTTTTCAGCAAACCCCTCTTGCTTTCTGTTTCCTGTCACTTGGCCCATGAGGAACAGGGTCTCAGGCTGATAGTTTGCATTTCTTTGATTCCTTTCTAGACGGGCCCGATTTCCACACCCGATTATCTTGTCTGTCATCTGACAACACCCTTTGCCCGTGGTGGTCAGCAGAATAATGTCCCCAAAGACTACTCAGTCCCTGCGACCTGTAGCCATGTCCCCTCACACAGCAAAGGGGAAGGAAGGTCACAGATGGAGTTACAATTGCTGATAAGACGAGGAGGCTATTCTGAATCATCTGCTGGCCCTGTGTCATCAGGGTCTTTACAAGTGGGAGAGGGAGGCAGCAGAGAGAGAACCAGGGCACACAGCTTGAGAAGGGCTCAGCCTGAAGGCTTTGGGGGCTCTGTTTTCCCCTTGGAACCTCCAGAGGGAACCCACCCTGCCCACCCCTGGGTCTCAGGCCAGTGCAACTCATGTGGGACACAGGCCTGCAGAGCCGTGTGATAATAAACCTGGGTTGTTTTAAGCCACAGCAAGTTTGTGGAGTTTGTTACAGCAGCCGTGGGGGAAAGTACACCCATGTCCCATCTCATCTGGAGTCACAGAGGCTCTATGGGCTCCTCACACGGTTCATGAATCCCCCTACGGTTGTGTAAGATGTTGGGTCATATACCTACTTGCATTTTTAGAAAACAAGCTCATAACTTTAAATTTTTTTAACTTTTTTTTTTTTTTTTTGAGAGACAGAGAGACACAGAGTGTGAGCAGGGGAGGGGCAGAGAGAGAGGGAGACATAGAATCTGAAGCAGGTTCCTGGCTCTGAGATGTCAGCACAGAGCCCGACGCGGAATGGTCACAGACCGAGAGATCGTGACCTGAGCCGAAGTCGGACGCTCAACTGACTAAGTCACTCAGGCGCCTCAATAAGTTCATGACTTTTATCAAAATCTCAAATTTAGGAACATAACTCCATGCGGGTGGAGGGTATGGGGCAGGTGTGTTTTCTGAGAGATCTCCGGGGGGATTGTGCCCATTCCCCACCTCTCCCACCTCCCTCTCTCCATCCCCCTGTCTCTGCCTCTGTCTCTGTCTATCTCTGCGCCCCTCTCCTTATCTCTTTGCCAACCAACCTGCTGCTTCCCTGTGGGGAGCTGCCTGCTTCCCTGTGTGGTGCCCAACCAGCGGGACGCGCCGGCCCACACCTGGGCTCACCTGTCTGAAGTCACCCTCTCCACCCAGATGGGAGGTGGAGTGTCCTCGGGCACTCACTGATCCCCAGCCGCAGTGACACCCCGCAGGGCCCACTTGTGGTCTCCCCCTCCAGGGCCCAAGACCCTCTTCCCGGTGGCCCGTCATGGCTCTCGTATGTGCTGAAAGCCTCCTGGGCCTTCTGTTACTCTGTCTGGTCTTTAGGACACACCCCAGGTCTGTGGAACCCCTTCCCCCAAGTCTTCTTCTGTGGCTGGATTTCAGAACCTTGCCTGTCATCCTTGAGGTGTCCCCCCTGCCCTGTGTCAAGGCCACGCCCAGCCTGCCAGGGCTCTGCTCAGGGTCACACCTGACACAGACACGTCGCCCAGGGAGGTGGCCTCACTGGAACAGCCATGCTGGGGCCAGTGTGGGCGCAGCTGTGAGGAGCCAGGCCCGGGTTCCCTGGCCCTCACTGGCCCAGGAGGGACCGACTCACAAAAGGTGGTCCCTGCTGTGGTCCTGTCTGGCTTTGCCGCTGAGGTGCTCTCTACCACAGTGAGACCAGGCTGCTGGGGCTCAGGGTCAACAACCCCTGGAGAGCCCTAATCGGGAGGGTTGGTGGGGAGCCCTACCCAGGACTTTCCCCAAACCCTTGTCCTGCCTGAATGGCTGGAGAGCATTTCCTAACCCTCTAAGACACTCCCCCAAGTGCATCAAGTACCGATTGAGACTTTGCCAGGACAGACCCCTCAACTCCCCGGTAGCCCTTCTGCCCTCATACCCACTGCCTCATCGTGGGTGGAGAGGAGGGTCCTTCCCCCACCCCTTCTGTTCCTCAGAACCCAGGAAGTTGGGTGAGGGCTCCCTGCACCCCTGGCCCCCATGGCCCTCAGTGGTTTTGAGGATGAGGTAGACATGTCAGTGTCACACTCTTAATTTCCTGGACCCCCAGTTGGAGCCACCATCCATCTCACCAGACAACCCTTCATGGATAAAGGGCTATGTACGGAGATGGCTTGAGCTGGAGAGTGTGGTCTACAGCCTGCACGCGGGAGTGCCTGAGCCCCCGGGCCCCCGCTGGCCTGCCTGCCCTGTTCAGTAGCCTTCTCCTGAGTCCTGTCCTTCACGTACCCTGGGGCCTGGGGGCTGGGGGCTGTGGTGTGGTGTGAGTCTGCCCCCTGGGCCAGGGGGCACAGGGCTCACAGGGTAAGCACGCTGCCTGGGCTCCCTTGGCAGGCTTTTATTCCAGAATATGTGGCACCGAGAAGAGGAGATACACCAGATGACTGCTGGGGTCATTGTTGGAAGCCAGTGACCTGCAGCTCTGCCCTTTTTTTTAGAAAGAAAGTCAGAGGACATCAGACCAGGTTTGCTTTATTTCCTGCTGGTCTTTCCCACTCACCAAAGCAAGGTTTTGAAACATACAGCCTCCTGGCTGTCAATATGTGAACGACTCTCTGGTGTCCTCACGCCGTGAAGAAACGTCTTTATCTCCAGGCAGGCTGGGAATTATCAGGACACATGCAGCTGGTGTGGTTGTGCCCAAAGCCTCGGGTAAGGCGGTGGCAGAGAGGGAGCAGGGTCACTCACACTTCAGACACTGGCAAGGGGTGGAAATGGAGGCAGAGACAGTGGAACACAGAGAGACATATGCACACATGGTCACACACACACGTGCTCCCATACATGCTCACACATGCACACACATAAATATGCTCACACAACCCTCTCACATGTATGTATGCTTGCACACATGTACTCTCACACACACTCACATACGCTCTAACACATGCACACAGGTAAATATGCTTGCACACATGCTCTCGAGTCTATGTACATGTGCTTGCACACACATGTCACACATTTGCTTGCATCCACACTCTCACACATACAGATGCACGCATGTAAATATGCTCACACAGTGCTCTCACATGTACATGTGTTTACACACACATGCTCACACACATGCTTTCATGCACACTCACACATGCTGTCACACATGCACACAGGTAAATAGGCTTGCACAATACTCTCATGTCTATGTACATGTGCTTGCACATAAATGCTCACACATGTGCTCACATGAACACTCTCACAACACTCTCACATGCACACACACAAATATGCTCACACTATGCTCTCACGTGTATGTGTGCTTGCACATACATGCCTGCACAGGTGCTCACATGCACATTCTCACACATGCACACAGGTAGATAGGCTTGCACAATGCTCTCACGTGTACACATGCTTGCACACACATGCTTGTACATGTGCTCGCACGCACTCTCACATGCTCTCCACATGTACATGTGCTCGCATGCACACATACACACACACATGCTTGAACACATGTGCACATGCACTCATACCGACCCTGACCCTCCACCTGGGCACAGTAGGGGGAGGCTCCAGACCTGAGTCTCTGCAGGATGGACCTCCCTGTGCCGATGCTTTGGGAACAAACACCTTCCCCCTGCCCCACCCCAGGCAGAAATTGAAGTGTGGAATATGTATGTACATCTGTGGGTGTGTGGGTGTGTGCAAGGCTGACGAAGCTGGTGGGGAGGGAATCTGGGCTCACTGGACCAGGGTCCCTGTGACCTCACTCTTGTCAGGTCATGTCCAGTGTCCTTGTCCACAAGCAGAGATGGTTACATAAGCCCGTTGGCCCCTCCTTGCTCTGCCACTTGGGTTCTGGAAGGAAAGCTGGCTGCAGGGAGGGCCTGACACCACCTGACTGAGCGTCCAGCTGGAGCCAAGGACCAGGTTCCCAGACCTGCTCCTGGGCTGTACCCTACCAGGGAAGACAGGGGCCCAGGGAGAAGTCCAGTGTGTCCCACGGGTGGGGGCTGGGATCCCTTCACCAGAGCTGCAGCTGACACGAGGCATCCATCTCACTAATTGATTAAACTGTTCAGTCCAGGCCTGTGTGGTGGGAACTGGCACCGCTGGGCTGTCAGGGTAAAATTTGGGGCAGCTATCTGCGTAGGCACTGGTTCTAGGCATCATGTGACAGGGAATCGTGTTAATCAGTGAGATCAGTCACACTGCCCTTCTCCAGCTGCTTTGTGTGGTCGCAACTGGGGAGGCCCCAGGGGAGCCTTGAGACCCCAGAGTTGTGAACTGATATCCCTTCCGTGAATGCTGGGTGCGGCCCTACTGTGCGTGGCACCCCACGGGCCCTGCTGGCTTGCAGACTCCGCTCCAGATGGCAGGTGGTGACGAAGGCGAATGGGGAAGGCGCAGGTGGGGCTGTCGCTCTGTGCGTGCCTGTGGGGTCAGCCCTGAGCAGAGGCCGCGGCCAGCAGGCCCGGAGCCCCAGAGAGCCCTCCAAGGGAGGGGCCGCGGCCAAAGCCCTGGGGCCACGGACACTACTCTCCCCCTCTGTCCTCTCCCAGGTACCTTTCCACCAGGGCAACCCTAGATGTGGGATGCGGGGGCTTTGAGGCTTGGGAGGAGGGCAGGGCCTCTGTTCCTAGTGCAGCACGTAGGGCCTGGTGCAAAGCAGAAGCTCAGGTCATATTCTTTATGGAAGAACCGCGTGAGCCCCAGGCACCTGCCCTGAGGTGCAGCACTCAGTCACAGGTGAGGGTCCACCCATGGGCCTGGGAGGGAGGGGAGCAGATCACCTCTGGGTGTGGGGAATGACATGTAACAACATGGGGCTGTGACGAGGCTTCAAGGGGTGGAAATCAGGCTGTTCAGGGAACGCAGCACCTCGTGCAGGAGCCGCATTGGGGTGGGAGCTGCTGAGAACGTGCGGAATCCAGTGTCAACACTGGCCATTGTGCGCTGCCCCTGGCGGGTGGCGATTTATAAAAACAGCCGTGGTTTGGTGCATATTCGTGTGGTGAGGTCACAGCTGCCGGGGGCTTTGGAATTCCGTCTTCAGAAGCATTTTGCTTACCAAGCCACATACTTCCTAGTCATCGATTCGATCAGGGGCATGAAGAAAAAAATGCTAAAAAAACCAAAACCAAAACACCCCTGAAGGCTCCGTGCGAGGGGGAGGGAGCAGAAGGCAGAGAAATAGGATCTCTGTGCCAGAAAGGCAGTGGGCATCAAGGAGCCTGTGCGTCTGTGTATATGAGAGTGCACAGGGGCCTGCAGGCTCCAAGCCAACTCCCTCCCACCCTCAGCTGGAGTCCTCTGTGCTCCTGTGTGCCGAGGACCGGGGGTGAGAGAGGAGGGTCCTCGTGGTCCCCAAGCCCCACCCCTCCCTGGCACGGAGCACGGGGCCCTCCTCTCGGCTCTAGCCCAGAAAGAGCAAAGGCCCCTCGCTTTCCCCTTTCAGCTTTGCTGAGTGGACTGAAATGTCCAGAAAGGAGCACGATTGAAACAGAGGGAAATAATATACAGTTGACAGTGTAAAAGTAGTCAACAGCTCCAGTACCTGGTCACATGTCGGTGTGTCCACCCAGGGGCTACATGGCTCCTCTGGCCCTGTGGCCCCAGCCAGTCACTGTGACAGTGGCCGGGGTCCGAGGTGGGTGGGGGCTTGTAGAACCATTGAGAAGAGGCTCATGTAGCAGGAGAGGGTATTCAGACAGGGCCCGGACAGGGCCTGGCAGACAGCACCCACCTACCTGTATACAACAGCATCATCTCCATCAACATCAGGAACTCAGATGCAGGTGGAAGGAAGTGGTCCCAGGCCAGGCGCCCTCGGTCCTGACCACACCCGGCTTCCAGAGGCCGCATGGGTGCAGACACCTGTGAACACCTCCAGGGCCCCTTGTCTGCGAGGTTCCGCCTGCAGGGGCCGAGCAGCAGGGACGCCACACCTCCCGACCGCCTCCTCAGCGCCCATTCTACCTGACTGCTGCTTAGCGGAAGCCCAGCCTGGTTCTGCCTCCCCATTCTGGGCCATTCTTCCCCCACCTCCTGACTTCTGTGGGGGCCGGGGTCCCACAGGCAGCTGTGGTTCTGACCCTGCAGGTGCATGGTGGCTGGGAAGCGGCCCTGGTCCCTGCCACCATGAACAGGACGCTTGGCCTCTCCAGCTCTCTGTGGGTCCCGTCTGGACCTCAGTCCTGCTCCTCTGGCTTGCTGCTGGGCTGGAGGCCTGAGATTGCTGGCCTGTGCCCACACCTTGGAGGGGTCTCCAGCGGGGGCCCTTGAGGACTGCCCTCTTGTGGTACCTGTCAGAGGTGAACCCACCTGACAAAACCCCTCTACGGCTTGATCGAGGCTCAGGAGCTCCGGAAGAGCAGATAGCTGGCAGGCGATGAGGCCCGGCTGGGGTCACATCGTTCTGAGTCCTGGGACCCCGCAGTCCTCCCTTGGGGGCCTTCTCTCTTCCCTCTGCCCCCTTGGCTGGTTGCCCCACAGGCTCAGTGCGCCCATTTCCCTCCAGTGCCTGGAAGTGTGATCGTGTGAAGGCCCAGGTCAAAGGGGCAGGGCTGTGGGGATGCAGCCTTGGGGGGCAGGCCGGTCCGGGCCCTGGTGTTTCTGCCATCCTCCAGTTAGGGTGGACTAGTTTGTGCTGCAAAGGTGAGGTGTGGATGAAGCCATACTAGCCTCAGGACAATGCACGGAGGAGCCTGCTGACCTCAGGGCTCCCCGGACTGGCCTCGAACTCAGGGAGCCCCTGAGAACCACCTGTGGTTTACGCTTTCATTGGGCACTTATGCCTTTGTGTGGATAACAAAGAATTGTTTGTTATCCCTCCCCTCCATGTGGGGAGGGGAGAGGTGTGGGTGGGTGTCCTTCCCTCCTGCCCAGGGCCTGCCCTTAAAAAAAACCCAAAAAACTGCTGTGAGGAAAAACCCACGTGTCTGCTTTTCAACGGGATTGCCATTTTTCTGCTACAGCACTGTGTCCACATGTCTCCTTTGCTGGTGTGACCTTGGGAGACATAATTTCTGCTGGGTTTCTGCTAAGGTTCCCATGTGATCCCATGTGATCGGCGATCAGCCTGGACAGCTCGAGGGGCTCCAGCAGTGGGTGCCCACCCAGCCAGAGCAGCCAGAGGGAGGGAAGGGGACTTCCAGACCAAAGGGCTACACCTGGCATGGCCCCAGGCCAGGTGGCCTGAAATCACCACTGTGTGGTGTGGCCTTCGCCCATGATGCAGCAAGGCAGTGCTGAGGATGGACCAGGGCAGCGACACAAAAGGACCATTCCTGCTGGGGGTGGGGGCTGGCCCTGGCCCTGGCTGGGGGAGAGCAGGCTGTGGCTGTGGGCCTTCAGTCACCTAGGTGCCACTCGAGCACCAGGGCGCCCCGGAGGCCCGCTAGGGGCGCATGCGGGCTGGTGGAGGTCCTGTGAAGTCCTACACCTGTGACTCCCTGGGGGTGGTGATGAGAGCTGTGTGGTCCTCCTTCCAATGTGGCCACGTCCTGGTAGACGGTGCCCAGCTTCGGGGGAGTGCAGACACATGCTGTGCCCACAGCCTGTCCAGGGCTCTCTTGTGGGCTCGGCGGCCACGTGCAGATGCCAAGTCCACGGTCCTGCTGGGGCCAAGTGCAGCTGGCCCTCCCTCAGGCAGTGCAGGGAGGAAATCCCTAGATCGGCTGCCTCCAGTGGGGTAACTGCTCTGGGCTCTGTGCTTCCAGGGGCTCCTCTCCTGAAGACCCTAAGTGCAGCCAAGCAGTGCCCACACCTGGTACCTGGGGAGGGTGGGCTCTGCTACTGTGCATGGCCTGGGAAGCCCTGCCTCTCTGTGCCTCAGTCTCCCCACTTTCTGTGGGTGGGAGCTGGGATGAGCACCAGGCAGTCTTCTCTGTTCGCCCCTTGGCTCTCCCAGGAGGACTGGGTTTTGAGGGTCTGAGTGTCGCCTCTCTGGCCCAGGACTGGTCCTGCTCTCCAGCAGCCTCCCTTTAAGATGCTGTTGGCCCTGAGGTGCTGGGAAGGGGAAGGGCAGCCTTTGCAAAAGAGAACAGGGAAAGGTCCACGCCTTCCCTCAGTCCGTCCTCGGGCAGTGGACCCCTTTGTGGCCACACAAAGGAACCGTCCTTAAGGAAAACCATGTGACCTCTGCCCCCTATCCCACTGGGTGTGCCGGGGCGGGGACAGCCGTCCTGCCTAGCTCCCACCACCAAACACCCACCTAGATTAGAATTTTGACATGGAGTAGGGGAAAGGCGGGACACAGGCTGACTGCACATGTGTGAGCCATTAGCGTCTTTGGGGTGTGAGCGTATAAAACCCTGCACCATGCGGGGAGGGTTGGCAACTCTCCTGAGCCAAGGAGGGCGACTGGGGGCGGCCCTTCGCTGGCCCCCCTCTCCGTCCCCAGGTGCAAGCACTTTGCCAGGGCCCCAGCTCCCAAGAGAGGCGTTTCTGCCTCCACCCATGTGGAAGAGGTTGAAATCAAGGGTTTGGCTGGTGTTTCCTGATGAGATAGCGTCCTGTGAGATGTGGCTGAGCAGGTCCAGCTATCAGATCGCTGCTTCCTGTCTCCTGTGTTCTTGGCCCTTTGAGGGAGGCTGGGTATGGAGTGGGGGAGGTGAGCTCTGTGGTCTTCTTGTTTTTCTTGGCGGCTGGACACTGGCAACTGCCCCTCCACCCCCTTTGGAGGGTCATCCGTGTGTGCTGGTTGCAGATTGCAGGGGCTGTGCACTGGTCCAAGTGGGGCAGATGGAAGGCCCAGGCGTGGGGGGGGGGCACAGGAGATGACCCCCTGATGTGTGGGGGGCACAGGAAAGGATATGACCCCCATGCGCCCAGATGCTGCTCAGCAGGGAGGCACAGCCTCCTTCTCTCTCATCTGAGCAGTGATGCCTGAGGTCCAGCACGAGGCACTTCAGGGGCCAGACAGGAGACACAGACTCTTGTGGGGGATCCTGGCAAACTGGGCAGGGCGGGAGCATGAGTGACCACTGGCCCAGGGAGGGGGCGGGGCCCCATGGCCACAGGAATGTTGGCCTCAATGGAAACCACTAAAGGCTGAGCCTCAGTAAGCCCAAAGGGGGCTGGGTGGCCACGTCCCCCTCCTGGGATGCTTGCTGCTTCCAGTCTCCTCTGCCGTCTCCCACTCTACTCTCTGGAGCTCTTCCTGGGGCTCTTCCTCGGGGCTCCCCCCCAGGGGAAGGGCCCGACGAGGGGTCCTAAAGGGTGTGCAAGTCAGGAGGGAGGGGAGGCCTGGAGAGTGTGGGACAAAAGTTCTCACCCAGCCCCGGGTTTCCTTTCCCGTCACCTGTGGCCCCTCCAGGGAGCCTGCACACAGCGAGGGGTGTGCTCCAGGGGGTCCCAGCCATGCAGAGAGAGCCCCAGACGGAGGGTGAGTGGTGTCGGGCAGTAAGACGGGAGGTGGGATGGTGGGCAGCTGGGGTGGAGGTGGGGGCAGTGTCAGGCCGGGCTGAGCAGCGCAGATGAGAGGGTTAGGGAGTTGCTGAGAGTTTTAAATAGTGCTTTTTAAATCTCAAGCACACATGAAAACATGCTGTGAGAGAGAAGTTGGAAGGGTCAGAAAACTGAAAAATAAAAGGAAGTAAAAGAGGCATAACCTTGTCCTCTGGGACAAACCCGATGTTAAAGTGCACCTTGGGGAGACAAGGGCTCTGGGCACCCCGAGTCCATGTGACCCTCCTTCCACTTCCTAGGGAAGCTCTGAACAGGGAATTTTGAGACAGAACTAGTGTTTTGGAAGGAGGATGAGGCCAGCACCAGAGCCCGGGGGGTGCATGCTCCTGGGAGCAGTGATGTCAGAGGGCTGCGAGGGTCATGGCTGAGGGGGGCTGCCCTCTTCTCCGGCGGGACACGACAGCGTGAGCTTCGTTTGTGCAAAGCGTGTCTTGCCAGGCACACATTGGAGACCCTCATTCTGTTTGCAGCACAAGCACCCAAGGAGACATGTGCCATCATCACCCTCATTTGTTGAAGGAAGAAGTCACGTACGGAGGGGTGTGCTGCCAGCCCAAGGCCACATGGCTGGTCCCGACAGCCTTCTGGCCCAGAGGTCCCTGACCCACTGGCTATGGCAGACCAAAGAAGGGTGCATGTTACCCTTCTGGTTTCACGCACAGAGCCCCTGGACAGCGCCTGCCAATGGAGCTCAGAGTCAGGAGGCGGGGCCCTCCCCGGTCCTGCTGGCTGCCTTCAGACCCCAGGCCTAGTGGGGCCTCTCTTCTGCAGAACAGGAAGCAGAATGGTCAGCCCAGGGCCCTCGAGACAGTGATCACCACAGGGCCTGGTTCTGCTACAGGCAAGAAGGGTCAAGGCCGGGCTCTGGAGTCTCCAACCAGCAGTGCACCAGGCAGCCCCTTGCCCTGGTGGCTTCCGCCCTGACTGCGTGTCCATCCTGCCCCAAGCCCAGCTGGGCACGGTGAGCGGCTCCATGCACATCTGGCCAAGTGCAGCAGGCTGCGGTGCGTTGGTGTCACGGTCCAGGAATGCAGGAGGACGGTCTGGGGTTCTGGCACGAAGGCATGGCAAGGCACCAAGAATGTGCCTTGTCGAAAGATAATTGTGCATTTGGGGAACATGCGTAATAAACCCAGTGGACGCCACTGATTCTGTTTGCCTTACCGAGAGCCGAGGCGACAGCAAAGTGCCACAGCTGCCCCTTCAGGAGATGAAACACGCAGGCTGGTCCCCAGCACTGCCTTGGCCGCTGTCCTCTGGGGACTGGGCGGGTGTAACATAGGCCTGCTGCAGCCCCAAGGGACGGGAGGAAGGAGGCAGTAGGCCCAGGGTGGTGCTCACCCCCGGGCTGATTTATGGCAGAGGGAACCAGGGCGCTGAGGAGTGTGTGCGGGCCTCAGGCAGAGCGGCTGAATGACCCCATTGTGTGGAGCAGGCCGAAAGGGCAGCGAGGCAGGCCCAGTTGGGGAGAGATGTGCATTTTATAACTTCTGTTCCATTGTGAACACACTGCCCGCCCCTTTAGAAAACTTGGAAGTCCCAGCAAAGCAGGGAGAGGGGCATTATCTCAGCGCCCAGAGCCGACGACCGCCAACCTCTGGGTGCACGACTATAAGAACTGCTTCAGCCACGCGTTTGTGTGTGCATGTGCACACACTCACACATTTGGAGGCACATATATATTTTACAACTTTTGTGTGATAAAATACACACAACATAACATTTACCACCTCAACCACCTGAAGCGCAGAGTTCGCGGGCACGGAGCACTCATGTTCTTGTGTGCCGCCTCCATCCCCGGCCGTCTCCAGACTCTTCCGTCTTGTGAAATGGAAGCCGTCCCCCGTTAAACCCCAGCTCCCCGCCCCTCCCCCTGCCTTGCCCGACCCCCACCCCCACCCAGTCTACTTTCTGTCTCTTCGGGTATGACTCCTCTAGGGTCCTCCCGTGAGCATAGTCATGCAGGGTGTGTCCGTTCAGCCCTCAGTGTCCGTCCACATGGTAGCGTGTGTCAGAACTTACCCCTTTATAAGGCTGAGTCACATTCCACTGAATTATGTTCCACATTTTGTTCATCCATCCAACCCTCGATGGACACTCAGGCTGTTTCCACATCGTGAATAATGCTGCTGTGAACAAGGTTTTGTTCAAAGCAAACAACACACATTTACTCTCTTCCAAATGTTCTCATTTTCCTGTTGGACTTTACGGACTCAAGGTTTGGGAGAGCTAGCCATGTGCACGACAAGACTTCTCAGGCTTTCACCGTTGGGGGGTCAAAATCCCTCCGGCCTTGCCATCCTGAGTCCGAGCTTCTTTTCTCCGACAGGGAAAAAGCAAGCAAGCTGGCACTGCCAGTCCAGGTGCTGGGACTGGAAACCACTCTCGGGGGTGGTTTCCTCTGTCCCACTGTCCACTTGTCCCCTCTGTCCACTTGTGCTTGGGCCACAGACCACCCGACAGAGAGAGGGGTGCTGGAGTTTGCTGTCTTTACCTGGTGGGTCCTCTACTGTCTGAGAGCAGGCGAGAGATGGCAGGGCCGAGCTGGGGCCTATGGGAGAAGGAGCTGGGTCAGTCAAGGCCAAAGCCTCCCTTGTTTTCCAGAGCCACGGGCTGGGGCCCAGGGCCTCCGTCCCCTGTGCGTGACTTGACCACACACACCATGTTTTGTTTCTCTGGGTCTGCACGCTTGGGCGGTGAGTTCTCAAGGGGGATTAATTTCCCTTTTTTCACATAATTGATAGACCTGTAGCCAGCGAAATGTTGAAGTAGAAGCAGCCCGGCTTTAGCAAAAGGTTCCCAAAGTCTGACCCAACAAGAGAACAAGATGTGCTCCAAAGCTGGGTAGGACAAGGAAGCTTGTGGCAGAGGCTCTGGGGAGAAGCCCACGGGCTCTGCACCTGGGCTGGGGTCCTGCGGGAGTGGGGATGGGGACCCAGGGAGTCCGGACCTGGCCTTGAGAGCTGCCAGAGCAGAGGGCACCCTGGAGGAGCCCGTGTGGACTCTGCGAGGGCTCCTCTCTCCGCTCCCACGATGGGCCTCCTGTGAGGTGCCGGAAGCTGGCCCGTGAGTCTCTGGGAGGTGTGGCTCGGCTTGCCCTGGGTCAGGGGGTGTGGGGCCCCTCCCTTGAGTTGAGGAGCTTGGTTTTTAAAATCACAAAATGACTATTGTTCTCCTACTTATCAAAGTACCCATTGTTCGTGACCCAGGAATGATCTATTTTAATCTTTCGGTGTAGATAATTTTCTCTACTTGTATACACATATAGATACTTTTCCAGGCTTTTCAAAGTTAGGGTCACAGTATATATCTGTTTTCTGGGTTGATTTTTAAAATGTAATGTCTTGCAAACACATTTCCATGACCATGAATGAAGGCTAATGTTTGCATTGGATTTTATTTTGGGAATATAATTGATAGATTCAGGGTTTAAATCTCCTCTTTTCCTTGAATTTTAAATAACACCACTGTGAATGTCTTGCTTTTCTTAGCCCTTTCTTCTCACAAACCCCAGAGTGTCAGCCCTTGGTGCCTGAAGAAGCAAGACGTGGCTCCCTCCCAGCCCCACCCTGCTGGCTTCCATGGAGGGGGCCTAGTGGCACCTCGTGTTCTGGGTGTCCGAGGGCTCACAACTTGTAGCAACGTATCTGAGATGCAAAACCCTCTTCTGGTCTACAGGAAGTCCAGAGAGGGAGGGTGAGAACTTAGGCTTTTGGGTCACGTCTGCCCTCACCATGCACGCGTGCAGGGCCTGCTCTTCCCCACGCACCCACTGGAGTGTGGCACGGGCCTCTCTTCCACCAAAGCCTCTTCAACTTTATGAGCATGGCTTCTGCCTGAGAGGGGACACCAGCCTGTGCCCCCAATACTTCTACTTTAATCACAAGGAAACTAGAACCAGAGGAACACACACAGAGTCCCTGCCTCCTGGCCAGCCTGGGAGGGTGAAGGGCTGCAGTTGGGGCTGCTGTGTGACAGGCCATGGAAAGCAGTTGTGAGCTGGAGTTATAACCAGGCTCAGGGCCCATGAGCATCACTCTGGCCACTTCCAGACCCCAAGAACCCCATGGCACCCATTCAGCCTTGCCTGCTCCACATGACGGACTTCCTCTTCTCCCCTGGCTGCCCCAGCTCTGGGCATCCTGGGCCCCAGACTGTTCAAACCCCACCAGGCCCGTCACGGAGGCCAGTCTGCTGCCATTTCAAGTCGGCTGCTCACTTTGAAACCCAAGAAGTCTGATGATAATATCACCAGGGACAGAGCTGGGTTTGCTGCTAATTACCATTTGACATTCTGGCTGAGTCCAGCGTGGGGGGACCATAAAAAGCTATTCATGCAGCTCAGGGTGACATCAAATGCAGCGCTCCCACCCATGGGCGGCATGTCCCCCATGAAGGCTGCCTGCAGGGTGTCTGACATTATTGCAGAGGGAGAGGCTGGTGGGGGGGTGAAATGGACAGAGATTCATTCTCCTGGAGAAGGAGCTGGTCTAGGGCAATGTCATCTCTCTGAGACCCAGGAATGTGGCAGGGTTTTCGGGGAGGAGGTGAGGGCTCCAGAGCCCAAGGCACGTGATCCTTGCATGAGGCTCTTGGGTGGGTGGCCAGGAAGGGTGTGTGACCCCAGTGTCTGCTCACGCTCTTGAGGAAGAAATGCCTCCTCTGGCCCTTCTCCTTGGCTTCCAAGAAGAACGCAAGACACACACATGTCACGTGAGTCACACTTGGAAACCAGTGGTCTAGAAGGGCCTCCAAAGTTGTTTTCTCTTCAAGGTGTTAGTGTTTGTGCACTTAGTTTAGGAATATTTTCTCTGTTGTTTTTTTTTTTTTTCCTGCACACACAAATTAAATGTACAGGTTTGTCTTTGATTCATCAGCAGGGCAAGGGCACAACTAAGTGAGGACAGATTCTAGTTCATTCTGCTGCTGAGAGCTGGAGGTCTCCATAGCATCGTCGTGAGAACCAGACACCAGCATTCCTCTCTCCAGATAGATCACAGGAAAATGATGAAGGTCCAGTGCCCAGAGGCTAATGGTAAGACCCTCCCTGCCTGCTCCAGCTCCTACAGACCCTTCTCCCTAACTGGGACAGTCCACTGGTCCATGGGGCCAGATGCTGAGGCAGGGCCAAGCAAGTGGGCCATGTCCCCATCCCAGGGTAAAACCAGCTGCTCCCATAAATAAATCATGGGATTTGCGTACAATGGAGCATCGCTCGGCCCTGAGAAGGGGTGGTGCACTGGTAGGCATCACAGCATGGTGAACCCTGAAAACATGCTGTTAAGTGAAAAGAGCTAGACACAAAAGGCCTCACATCATGCGATCCCATTAATAAGAACAGTCCAGAGCAGGGAAAGAAGAGACGGAAGCAGACCGTTGGCTGCCTGGAGCTGGGGAGCAGGGAAGGGGAGTGAGTGCAAACGGGTACAGGTTTTCCTTTTACATGATGACAATGTTTCGGACCTAGAAAGAGGTGACGGCTGCACAAGATCATGAATGCACTAAATGTCACTAAATTATTACATACTTTATTTTAAAATTTTTATTTATTTAATTTGAGAGCGAGCGAGCATGAGTGGGGGGGGGGTAGGACAGATTGACAAAGAAAGAGAGAGAGAGAATCCCAAGCAGGCTCTGCACTGTCAGAATAGAGTCCGACACGGGTCTCCATCTCACAAACCATGAGATCGTGACCTGAGTGGAAACCAAGGGTCGGACCCTTAACCCATTGAGCCACCCAGGTGCCCCTGAATTATACGCTTTTAAAATGCTTAAAACAGGGGTGCCTGGGTGGCTCAGTCGGTTAAGCATCCTACTTCAGCTCAGATCATGATCTTACTGTTGGTGAGTTTGAGCCCTGCACCGGGCTCTGTACTGGCAGCTCAGAGCCTAGAGCCTGCTTTGGATTCTGTGTCTCCCTCTCTCTCTGCCCCTCCCCTACTCACTCTCTTTCTCTCTCTCCCTCTCAAAAATGAATAAACATTAAAAAATAAAAAAATAAATAAAATGCTTAAAACAGTTTATTTTATACGTGGATTTTACCTCAATTAAAAAGAAAAGCTGTTTGCAGAGATCCCTAAAAAGGCCAGAGCACCAAAGCCTCTGAGGGCTGTACCCTCCCCTTTGTTCACAGACACCAGAGAGAACCATAGACTCAGAGTGTGGCTTTGGAATATGTCCCTTCTCCTCTGGCACTGACCCTACCAAGAGGTAGAGCCAGGACAGGAAGAGGTGGAGCCAGGACAGGAAGAGGTGGAGCCAGGACAGGAAGAGGTGGGGCCAGGAGGAGAGGAGGTGGGACCAGGAAGGAAGGAGGAGCCAAGACAGTGAGAAAGGAGCTGTATAATTAGCTGTCTCCTTGCAGTATTTCCTAGGTTTAAGATGACTATTTTATTTTTTAATAATAATGCTATGCTGTTTTCATAAACAGCTATATTTGAATTACTAAGTCACATCTATTCACTTGCACTCATGTTGCAGCATCCACCCTTGCGGGTGCCCTGCCTGGTGCCTGGAGCGGGTTTTGTGAGAGCCACGGGCAGTACCAACAGTGCTCTGACTCAAACAATCATCCAGCTGTCCCCTGACGGGGCGCGTAATTAAGTCTGAGGGGTGGGGTGGGGGTCAGGGGAGGGTCAAGTGGTCAAGGTCTGCAGCCAAGGTCTTCAGAAGGGATAGGAATGTAGTCAGGCTTGGAAAGGGGAGAGGACCATATGGGTCAGAGCTGGGGGTGGGCCCGAGTCACTTCCAGACCTTGGGGGCATCACAGCTCCCACTGCCCCGCATCGCAGAGGCAGTAGTTTTCCTTCAGGAAGTCTCATGAGGGGCTTGGTTTACCTTTAGGGAATGGCCCCTACCTTTGGGAACACTGGCGGTTTGAGTCACAAAGCCAGGCCCAGCAGCCCCATTCGCCTGATGGTCGCCTGGTCCGTTGCAGGCCAGGCACCCAGAAGGAATCAGGACTTTTGTTCTGAGCTTGCAAATACAAAGAATAGGGAAAAACATTCACAGTCTTGCAATTGGCTGCGATGTGACAAGGACTTGGTGCCCCTGTTGATAAGCACAGGGTAATATTTCAATGCCTGTCTGATTTGTATGGACCCTTCTGTAGAGTTTTAGAAGAGTCTGGGAGTCTCAGTCCCTTTCTCCAGGTGCAAAAATACTCCAACTTGAGAGCCAAATATCCCTCCAGCTCCCTCTTCTCCTTTGGATTGCACAGGCTTCGTGAGTGGGGTTTCACCTCTGAAACAGGCAGCAGGATGGAAGCTTAGCCAAACTGGAAACAGGTCAGTCACCAAACCATTGTGACATTTCCCTGTGGCTGGCTGGCTTGAATCTGAACAGATTGAGCACAAAGGTCTTGGCTAACCTGGAGGTTAGACACTTAGGGCTAAGTTGGGTTTCAACACCTGGAAGACTGTGTTTTAGACATTTAACAACCATATAATTATAAGCAACTGTATTACTCACCAGACAATGGTCCCGAAACTCCAAACAGTACTGGTAAAGAATGCACCTCTCGCCATGCAGTCCCTGAACTGAGGCTCCCACTGCTCAGCAAGCACTTGAGACTTTTTCTCCTCTGCCTCCAGCACTGCCCACAAGGAGCTCAAGGCTCTCTGGGACCCAGCATGGGAGGAGAGTCTCTTCAACCTGGAAGAGGGAGCTGGTGAGCGTTGAGGACTCTTGGCAGCCTTGGGGTTGCAGTGTCTAGTGACAAGCATGAGCAGCGGGTGCAGTGATAGGTTACCAACAGCCAGTGGCTCTGTCCTGAAGGCTGAGCACTCAGCCTCATATTGCTTCAGAAACGTGCATACCAGCCCAAGGGTGGGCTTCAGCAGGACTCTGAAAAATGGCCTTAAAGGTGACACATTACATGATTGCAAGTTCTTTTTTTTTAATTAAAAAAAAGTTTTATTTTATTTGTGTGTGAGAGAGAAAGTGAACAAGGGAGAGGGGCAGAAGGAGAGCAAGAGAATTGTGAATTCTGACCTGAAAACTCACATTTCTTTTGTGTCCTGACTCATAGAGAAGGCTAGAGGAAGGAAGAGATAGCAAAATAGAAGTGTCCCCTCCTCGACCAGTGGCTTCCCTCTCAAACCAGAAGCCTTGCACGAGTTTTCTTCAGACCACTTTTTCCTCCCTAAGGAGCTTCAGACCGACAGTGAGAGTGGGGGTGCTGTGCTCACTGGAAATGGCCTCCCATGGAGAGTGTGGCCGGGTGCTTGGCCTCTTTCTGTGGCCCTGGGGCTAGTCCGTCACAGTTTGAACATCGGAGCAGCTGGAGTTTGAGTACAGGTAGGATACTGGGGTCTTTTGCAGGAGCCTGGATGGTTTAGGACAACTTAAGGGTCTGTGAGTTTGCCCAAGTCACACTCAGGGCTGGGCTATCCTGGACCTGAGACCTTATTCAATTTTTGCATGGTGACACCAAAACTCACAAAATGTATGATAGGGGTGAAGAAAATCTTTTCAGTTTTGGAAAGTCATTACTTCCCAATGTGAAGACAGCTTGCAGGTCATTAGTTGCTAGAAGTTCAATGGTGAAAAGGCCCTGGCATGGCTCCTATACTCTGCCCCTGCTCAGTGATAAACTCCCAAAGTTTTAATGGGGACAGAGGCTGGACACGGCTCCCAATGGGCCACAAAGGGGCCCTGGAGCCTTTGCACCCAAATGCTCTTGTTCAATGGGTTACCCCCTAAGATGCAGCAGCTTTGATTCTAAATGGCATCCTGACCGGGTGGAGCAGCGGCAGGCTGTGGCCAGCAGAGCTGGGGTTGCATCGCCCAATGCTGCTGGCACCTGTCCCAGCATGTCAAAGAGAATCGAGACCCCTTACGTGTAAATGTCGAGGACACCTGCAGTATCCTCGGGGTGAGCATCTGGCCTCCTAAACACTTTTCATGGCGACTGGCTCCTAGCCTACCTCTGGACTGCCATTCACAGGCTGTTCAACTTTGGACAAGTTGCCTGGCCTCTCTGGGCCTTAGTAAAGACACCTGCTCTTCAGGGAACTGAGGGGATCTGGTGTGCAGTAGACTTTCCTCACATGGCTCCCTTCCTGTGCAGCCATACACCTTCCTTCTTCCCACTCTTTCTCCTCATTTGAAGGTGTCTCTGTGGGGGCTTGGCTGCTGTGAGGGCCGTAATGTGCACAGGGTAGTGCTGTTCTCAGGAGCTGGCCAGGGGTGGGGGTGGGGGGCCCGTGGACAGGGGGGACGTAGCTCAGGACGCTACCCTGAGCCCTTCTTCTCCCCAGAGCTCTGCAGTGGGATTATCGTGCTCAGGGGACATCTGGTCGGGCTGGACAGAGCCCACAGAGCCAGCCAAGGGGCTCAGTGCACAACTTCTGTGTCAATAAGACAGACAGTTTAGCAAGCAGGAAATTTCTAGATGATGCAAACCTCGGGCGGCCGACCCCAGGACTCTGCTCGGTGCCGTGGTAACTGGGTGACCGTGGGCTGTCTCCACGGCAGCGGCCCCTCCTGATGCCACTCCAGAGCCTCATTAGTTTGAGGGACCTGTTTGGGGTTGCCTTGGAGCTGGACCCACAGGGCGGCTGAGGCCAGAGGCTCCAGACTCCTGGTGTCAGAAGTAAATTAAAGGCGGGTGAAGAATGAATGTGTGTTCCAGGGGCCAGCCGGGACCCTTGGACAGTTGCAGCCTCACAGGGCCAGGCGGCTTTGTTGTACAGCTGACAGGCAGCCCCAGTGGGCAAACACCAAGAAAATTGTGATGGGGCAGAGGATTGTTGACCAAATGTGAAAAAAGAAGGTGGTGAGCCTGAGAAAAGGCTACGAAGGTCCAGCACAGCAGGACCGCTGACCCCAGTTCTCGCCTGGCACTGGCCGGGGACTTCCCCCGCTGGCTGAAAACGGCACCCCTCAGCCTCCCAGGTGGACATCTCGTCCCATGTAAGCCAAAGGGTCCTACAGTAGCCCCATGGCAGTCTGGGCCGGCCTTCCTCAGAGACCTTCCACCAGCCTCAGACCGTAACTTGGCACGCCTCAGGGAGGGCAGCATCAAGTGGGCACTCTTCCACGAGACCACAGCCATCCCTGGGGGGTAATTCTGGGGTGCCAGGTCTCATGGTTGTCACACGGGGCAGGGCTGAGGGCCCTGCTCAGAGAAGACAAGCTGGGAGAATGTCAATACAGATAAATAGTAAAGGCACTGTCAAGGTCAGTGTCAAAGGCACATGTGGTACTGTCTGGAACAGGCCGAGTATGGTGCGGAATGGGTCTTGTGGAATGACGACTTAGACTTGGAAGATTGAGACCAAAGCATCTGAAGGTAATGGGATGATGCTGAAGGAGAGACAGAGAAAAACTCTAGACTCCACAGCCCAGAAATTAGCTCACTAAGCACAGAGGACAACATGCTTGGTCCCACTCAGGAAGACAGTCCACTCTTCCTAATGTCCCAGGTCGAGGAGGTGGTTTGACGATAGCAGATCTACCCCATGAGCTACAGTTGTGAGCTGCCCTACAGCCTCCCCCTGTATGGGGTGTCTCCTCACGTGAGCCTGGCCCACAAAGGACACAGACAACAAGGAAGGAGTCAGGAAGGGTCTGCATGTGGGTTTTTCCTGCATTGAGCTGTGTCATACGTTCTCAGAGAAGCCTCACATGATACTGCGGTCAGAGCTGGATATGAAATCCTGGCAATATGACTGGATGTAAGAGAGGCCTGGACATCTCTGCTACAAGACACTCCCCATTCTAGAATTTAACCTGGATACACAGAGGGAGATAAGCATCTTATCGAGGTGGCGTTTACTCGGCCTCTGTATGTACAGTGTCAGCACTGCCCCTGGAGCGCTTACCACCTGCCTCTCCAATTGTTGCCCACAGACGCCTGGCCCTTGATGTGCGACTCTTTGCCTTCTGTGAGCTCACAGGAATTGAACAAAACCGAACACTTCCTTACCTGTGGAACTTGTTAGAAACGTCAACATGCAAATGTTCCTTGTGAGTCTCCTTAAGCAATGGGGACACCGCGGGGGCCTTGGGTGCTTGGCATGATGGTTTTAGAACATTTATGCACATTGACACCACTCCCTTCAAAAAAGTGGAGCCTAATTCCCTTCCCCTGGATGTGGGCTGGGCCTAGTGACTGAGAGTAGTGAGTGGAGTGTGGTGCTATGTGCCCGCTGGGACCAGGTCAGAGAAAGGGCAGCTTCCGTCTGCCTCTTGGATCAACTGCCATGTTGTAGGAGGCTCAGGTAGCCTGTGCCAGACTCATATTTGGTGGGTCCGAGGCCTCCCACCAACACCCAGCCCTGGCCCCCAGCCATGTGGAGAGCTGTCGTGGCAGAGGAGCCCTGGCTCCGGTCAAGCCTCCAGACGAATGGGCAGCCTCAACCCACAGCTTGACCATACCCTCTCGAGAGATTCGAGCTCCCAAATTCCTAATCCGTAGAAACCGTGAGGCTAGCAAATGGTCATTATTGTTATCTGTCTTGTTCTGCAGTAACAGCTAGCTAATAGGCCTGGCACAGAGGTTTGGGTTTTGTTCTGGAGGAAATAGGAATGTAGGAGGTTGTCAGGTGTGGCATGGCATGACAAAGAGCCAGTTAAGATTTGGAGAAGCCTCACAGCAGCAAAGATGTATTAGTAGTGCTGGCGTACAGGCCGGAGGCAGTGGTGTGTGAGCGGGTGGGACTGGAAGAACAGCCCATGTCCAGGGGCTCTTCCTTGTCTCTTCCTGTGTCCACCCCCCAGCTGTGCTGAGAGATGCTGCTCGAGAAGTGTGAGTTCAGGCAAGCAGGGCTCAGAGGGAAAAGCTGTGCTCATGGAAACCATTTGTGTCTCTGTTCACCTGCACAGGTCTGTACAGATGACATTAACCTTCACTCATGCTTGCATAGGCCACTCATTACAGTGCATTTGATATAAAAGCAGGTTCTTTTTTTTTTTTTAAGTTTATTTATTTTGAGAGAGAGAGAGAGAGAGAGAATGCATGTGGGCACTCGAGCGAAGGAGGGGCAGAGAGGGAGAGAGAGAATCCCAAGCTGGCTCCGCACTGTCAGCACAGAGCCCAACACAGGGCTCAAACTCATGAATGGTGAAATCATGACCTGAGCTGAAATCAAGAGTCAGACGCTTAACTGACTGAGCCACTCTGGTGTCCCTAAAAGCATGTTCTTAATATTCATGCCTAATTATTTTAATAAAGAAATCAGAAAAAAGTCTGTGGTTGTGTGGAGGCCATAGGACTGGCAGAACAGCTTCCGGAGGCCCCAGAGTAATAAGGGGAAAAAGAGTGCAGAGGGGCCCAGAAGAAAGTCAGAGAAGCAGAGATGCTTGGGTCTCCTGAGAAGGGGTCCCCGACTCGGAGATCTGAGCACAGGTCAGTCTGGGAGAAGGCAGGCGGCAGAGCAGAGCGTACGTGGGAGTGAGGGCTCACCACTTGGACGATCAAAGCCAAAGATAGACGTTAACAAGTGCCGGCGAGGGAGGAGGCAGCAGAGCACTCGTCACTGCTGGTGGTGGGCTGTATGACAGCGCATTGCTGTATAAAACTGGCAGTTCCTCAAAATATTAAACACAGAGTTACATATGACCCAGCAATTCCACCCTCAGGCATACTCCTGAGAGAAATGAAAACATGTCCACATAAAAACTTGTACATGGCATTATTCATAATTGCTGAAAAGTAGGAACAACCCAAATGTCCATCTGTAGACAGATAAACAAAGCATGGTCCATAAACCCCATGGAAGATTATTCAGCAAAGAAATGACAGG
Source organism: Hyaena hyaena (assembly GCF_003009895.1). Lineage (NCBI taxonomy): Eukaryota > Metazoa > Chordata > Mammalia > Carnivora > Hyaenidae > Hyaena > Hyaena hyaena. The sequence continues at coordinate 6,591,013 of NW_024080653.1, forward strand.
CCCAACAACATGGGTGAACCCTGACATGCATTTGGTGGGAATGGCCAGAGACAACCCACCGCATACTGTAGGGCTCCCTCGATGGGAAGTGTCTGGGACAGGGAGCGGCTGCTGGGTGGCTGGGGAGCAACGCTGGTGGTGCAGGGTTTCCCTTCTGTGTGATGAAAATGCTCTAAAATTAGACAGGGGTGATGGGTGCGCAGCTCTGCGAACATGCTGAAGACCATTGAGTTGTACACTTCGGATGAGTGGATTTTACGGTGTGTGAATTCTCTCAATGAAGCTGTTTGAAAAAGAAGAGCTAGGCAGATGTCAAAGGGGAAGGAAAAGAGGAAGAGGAAGCTTGCAGAGCCCACGTCCAGGTAGAACCGCAACTGAAAACAGGAACGTGCGTCACAAAGAGCGCAGAGGAGGTGGGGTGTGGCACTGCCCCGCGTCGGAAGCAGATGAGGGAGTTTGTGTTGGGGACTGTGTTTAACCAAAGTGATGAGGATGCTTGAAAGCTATGCCATAGAGTCTAGCTCTTAAACTATTTTGGATTTAAAAGAGGAGGTGGAAAGTTCTCTTTCTGAGCCCATGGAGCCTTCCCACAAAGGAAGTGGGGGCAGCTGCATTAGGGTGAAGGCGGGCATCCCTGTCTAAGATGGTCCAGCAGGGGACGGGAAGGCGTTCTTTTGCTTTGACTGGGGAGTCTGATGGGAGTGGGAGGGAGGACGGTGGCTGTCACCCCCTGTGTGAGGGTGGCGGCCAAAGCATTTTCAGATCTGAAAGTACAGGAGTCAACAGGGAATAAAAAAGAAAAGAACAAGGGAAGAAAAAATGGGCTGAAACATGTTAAGTAAGTTACATTTCAGGAGTTCTTAAGTATCCAAAAACCAAACCAAACCAAACCAAAATGAAACAAAACAAAAAGGAAAAAAAGTTTCCAGTTGCCATTGGAAGATGCTCACTGTTCTCGTTGTTCTAAAAATGGCAAATAAAGTAAAAAGCACGCATTTATCTTGCCTTTCCTGGATAAGCTGTAACCAAACAGTTGACAAGAAAGTGCTTCCTAGGGGCGCCTAGGTGGCTCAGTCAGTTAAGCGTCCGACTTCGGCTCACGTCATGATCTCACATTGGGTTCGAGCCCCACGTCGGGCTCTGTGCTGACAGCCAGCTCAGAGCCTGGAGCCTGCTTCAGATTCTGTATCTCTCTCTCTCTGACCCTCCCCTGCTCACACTGACTCTCTCTTTCTCTCAGAAATAAATAAAAAAAATTAAAAAAAAAAAAAAAGAAGGTGCTTCCTAGAGGAAGATCCAGCAAAAGGCAGGGTGAGGATGGTGAGGCTGTAAGCCCTGAAGAGGATGTGCTTTTGCCAAAACATAAAGCTGACCAGGGCCTGTCAGGCAGCCAGCCAAAGCCAGGATGGAAGATCTGAAGGGCAGACAGCCCAGCTCCTTCAGCAAGAAAAAGGAAAAAGAGGGAGGAGAGCATTATTTATGTAGTTGAGACCTATTGACAACTTGTTGTTTACAGATCTTGTGATGGTTGAGACAACTGGGAGCTCTGGACATTGACTATGTATTCAACTTCAAGGTTACTAAATTTTTAGGTGATAATGGTATTGTGGTGAAAGTCTTCAAAAGCCCTAACTCCAGCAGCGCTTACAGAAAAGTCAGGTGATACGCGGGATTTGCTTTGCAGCACATGGAGGCAGTGGGCAGAGATAGGAGGCCAGCCGCGCGCTGGTAGTTACTGAAATTGGGTAATGGGGAGGCTGGGGTTCATGACACTGTTCTCAACTTCTGCATTTTTGGGGGAAATTTTCCATAATAAATACATTCAAATATTGATGCCCCTTGGAGCTTACATTCTAGTGTGCAGTGCACGTTTGTGAGGCAGATAACTAAGAAAACTGTGCAGTCCATTAAAGCAAGGGAGGTATGTGGGGGGGGGGGGCGGGGAGCTCACTGAGACATTTAGCGGGGAGGGGCAGAGAAACAGCCTGGCCAAGGAGCTGCCCCTCCAGGGGCCGGGGCCGGGACTGGAAGGGTGTGCCGCCCGAGAGACCTCAGCCTTCAGGTGGTTGGGATATAGAGCCCCTGGCAGGCTTGAGCAGACTCGACACCTCTGGAGGTTTTGATCAAGGCCAAGGGTGCAGGAAGACCAGCTGACTGGAGTTCAGCCAATGAACCAGGCAGAGCTGATGGTGGCAGGTATGTGTTTGGAGCTAATTTAGGGAAGCCCAAGGAAGATGGGCCTCATCTGTAGGCTGCCGGGACCCTTGGGGCTCAAACTCAAGGGAACCAGCCTGCAGAGTGCCCCTCCCTGCCTCTCTGGGCCCCCCTGCTCACCCCCACCATGGCAGTGCCCTCGTCCAGGCCTGCGGCCAGTGCACGCTCACCTCCTGCCATACCCAGAGCAGAATAAAGCCAGCAACGTAGGAGCCGCAGCTTCTTTCCACCTGTGTGGGGCAGGGCTGCAGAAGCAGCAGCCTGAGAAGAGCCAGCCACAGCTCTTTGACTTCCTGAACAGGCCCAGGAATATTTCAGCGAAAAGGCAATTTCACATTTGAATGACTGCGGTCAGACCACTTGCTAGCAGACGACTCCCCTGGGCTCTCGATGCGTCACTCCCAGCCGCTTTTCCTGCCGCACCCCTGGGTTCCGGGCAGCCCAGGTCCTTGGAGAACTGAATCTAGCTCAGTCTCAGGGGCTCTGGAGGCCTTAGCTGGAAATTTGCTGAGAGAATAAATTGCAACACAGTGAGATACATGGGCTGTGTCGGCAATAATTTTCAGCTTGTGCTCAGTGCCATGAAGGCAGTGCGTTAAAGCAGAAACGTGCAGGCATCAGCAGGAAACATCTGTGCGGGGCAGGCAGCACAGGTCACGCCAGGAGAGCCAGACCCCTGCCCTCGCCCTCAGATGGGGGTGCACCCCTTATGCCTACCTGCAGCAGGTGGAGCCCGGGCTGAGACCATCCTGGGTGGAGCCCCTGCCGTGGAGTCTTAGAAGGGAGGGCCAGTGGGCACTGGGTGGGCCGCACAGGTCTGACCTCAGTCCTTTCACTCAGGGGTGAATGGGTTGAGGCTCCTGCAGGAAGTTCTATTTCTCTAGGAGTTTTGGGGGGTTAGAAGTTGTCTACACTTCTACGTGGCCTAGTAAGTAAGGGTTTCACTGGATTCTATGCAGTTTGAGAAGGGCTTCCTTAAGTGGTCTTCAAATGGATTCATTGTTCATGCAAAAAGCACCCCTTGGGCTCCTACTTTCCACCCCATGCTTCACAGGACTCTGGGGTTGACTGAAGCAGCTCTGGCCAACATGGTGGCCCCATTGCTTCAGGGGACAGTAAGGCCTGGGCAGTGTGGCCAGGGAGGTCTTCTCCTTGAAATAACCCCTTGTCCCCATTTCGCAGATCAGAAACTGAGGGCAAGATGATGGAGTCACTGATGTGGCTGGGGCCACTCAGGGCTGTGTGGTTCTTCCGGACCCGCACCCACATCTGACCCCAGGTCTCTGAGCTAAGCTGATGGCCATCAGACTCCATGCGTGTCCCCTTTATCTGCACCCTTTGCCGTGGACAGTCACTGGAAGCTTGTGTTGCCTCCAGGAATGCAGAGCAGATGGTGGAGTATTTGGCTCAGCACCAGGCATGACTGCAACCCACCCTGACCATCTGGCTTGGGTTTGGCTGATCACATAGGAGGTTGTGGCTCATCCCAGTTCATCTCTCAGAAGACAGAACAGTGAGAGTCACTGTTTGGGGTGTTTGTAAAGAAAGTGGGGGTTCTAGCTTCATGGAAGGTGTGGAGCTTCCCAGAGCCTGTCGTCTTGCAAGCGGCACTACCCTGGTTGTGATGGGCGCCTGGACATGTAACCAGGGAGTAGCCTGGTTCTCAGACTTTTCTGTTTTTTGGTTTAAAACTGGCTCTGCTTCCCAACTGAACACATGAGATCGGTTCCTTGAGGGGAACAAGCTTCAACCAGAAAGCCAGAAAACCAACTCTTTGGCTTTGAATTTCACGAGCCAGTTAAGTGTTCTTCCTACAACGTGAAGGCTGACTGAAGCTTATGGCCTTTTAATTTTGCCAAAAAAAATAAAAAATAAAAAATAAAGCAAACAACCACAGACACCACCACTCTCATTACCTAAGAGAAGTGAACTGAGAGAGGGAGGAAGAAGTCTCAGAACAAAGCCCGGTGACCACTGAGGCTGCTCTTGCCCTCACTGACACAGACATGCAGCCCGGCCCTGCTCCGTGGACTGTGGTGGAGGGAGGCCAGGCCCCACGCGTGGCTGCTGGTCTGTGGCATGTTCAGACACGAGGCCTGGGGGCTCCTTGCAGAACCTTTGGCCTCAGAGTGTGGAATGGCCTGAGGGAAGGACACTCAGCCAGTGCTGTGTCCTTTGAGGAGCTGCCCACAATGACGAGGCTGTTCGGTGTCTCCCAGGCAGCACCCTGTCACTCCTGTCATTGCTTTTGCTCAAGGGCCTGCTCCCCAAAGCTGCTCCGTGGTGGGTCCTGGCCTGCCCACCCTCCTCGGGGTGGAGAAGTCCAAGTCCCTGCTGGGGGTGGTCACTGTGACCCTGTCGGTGAGATCGCCCTCTGCCGTCTGTCTGGGGCAAGGGTCCCTGCTCAGTCAGGCCTCCACATCCACCCCAGCTGCCCTGGAAGGGTGGGGTCTGGGGGTGACCCTCCTAAGGGTGGTCCCACACCTGACCACCAAGGCTCTGGAGGCCATCCAGGGTTCCAGAACAACCGTATGAGGCCTCTGTTCATTTGACCCATATCTGTCGAGCCTTACTATTACCGCGAGACACGCTTAGACAGAACAAGTGGCTGCATGCTGGTTGTACACGGGTTTCTGGGAAGTGTTCATCCAAGTGATGAGCTTCAGTGTCACTGTCACTAACCCCCAGTTGTGATATTACTCTCTCGTAAGACTGACACCGCCTCTGAGACTTTCTCCAATTTCCCAACAACCTTGCAAGCCGCGTCTTAGGCCGCTTTCAGGAAGAGGAGCCACAGTGCTAAGGGGCAGATCCTAGACCTAAGGGGGGGTCATCAGGGGGGTCCCTTCACCTCGGAATCTGAGAGGTCTGACATGGTGACCACATTTGCACTGGGATTTACCAACGGTTCTGAGAGTTTTCCAAGGACACTGCGCTGTGGTTTTCCAGACCCCAGAGTGGAACAGGGACAGGACACTTGAAGAGTACACGTGGCACCTGTGTGCCAGGCCTGTTGCTGCTCACTCTGCTCACCTTGTCCAGCTTCCTGACCCGCACTGGACGCTGAGTTCTCAGACCTGGATCATCACAAAGGGATGTGGCAATGGCACAGGGTGGCTGGAGCTTCAGATGGTTGCAAGCCACCAAGGTCCTGCAGCCAGCAGATTCCTGAGCAAGTGGAGGCCAGGTTTCTCCACCGTGGAGTTACGTTTTCTTCCCTTTCTGCCCTGTTCTCTTTGGACGGAAATCAGTATCCACAGCCCACACTTAGGATGAATGTGTCTTGGGGTGCTTGGATCAGACAGAAGAGCATGCAACTTCTGATCTAGGGGTTGTGAGTTTGAGCCCCATGTTGGGTGTAGAAATTTCTTAAATAAACTTAAAAAAGAAAAGGGATGCATGTTTCTTTTTAGGTTAATGTTGTTTCTTGGGCATCTGTTCATGTTGGCACAAAAAGGCCTCAGGATTCTTTTTTTTTTTTTTTAAGGTTTATTCATTTAGAGAGATGGAGAGAGAGTATGAGTGGGGGAGGGGTAGAGAGAGAGGGAGACACAGAATCTAAAGCAGGCTCCAGGCTCCAAGCTGTCGGCACAGAGATCAATGCAGGGCTTGAACCCACAAACTGTGACATCATGACCTGAGCCGAAGTCAGATGCTTACCCGACTGAGCCACCCAGGCGCCCCAAAGAGCTTGGGATTCTTTTCTGCACCAGGGAGTGTTCTGCTGCATGTACCTGGCATAAGGAATTTTGCCGGTTTTCTCCTTGATATGCATTTGGGATGTAAGACTGAACGTACACACATTTGTGAACATTAGTTTCAATGCTGGTTGATAAAATTAGGAGCAGAATTGCCAGGTCAGAGTTTGTGCCATTTCCTGTGCCCACCAGCGACGTGTGTAGGTGCCCAGCCCTGCCTGCCACGCTCTGCCAAACTCCCAGCCTTTGCTAATCAGATATATGAAAAATAACGGTTTCTCAGTGTGGTTTTGATGCTTATTTCTCTTTGTATGAATGAGCTCAAGCATGTTATATGTTCAAGGGTGCTTTCTTTGGTGGCCTGTTTGTTGGCTGATCAGCCAGAGGACCGGCCCTTCGTCTGTAGTGCGAGTAGCCTGTGTCATCCATCTCTTCACTTTGTGTGGTGGGTGTTTTGGCTATGGATTTTTAAGGAAAAATTTTCATCTTTTCTTTTATGGCTTCTGGATTTTGTAGGCTATGAAAGGCTCTCCTGTGTTTCCTTCTAGGGCTATGGGGGTCTTGTTTCTTACCATTTACATTTCCAAACTGTTAGAATTATGCTGATGTCTGGGCGAGCGTGTGTCCAACCTAAGTGGTTGCCTCATTGTTTGAATGTCGTCTATTTACACTCTGGTTTTCACTACGCTTTATTTATTTATTTTTTAAATATTTTTATTTATTTCTAGGAGAGAGAGAGAGACAGCGTGAGCAGGGGAGGGTCAGAGAGAGAGGGAGACACAGACTCTGAAATAGGCTCCAGGCTCTGAGCCGGCAGTCAGCACAGAGCCCGACGCGGGGCTCGAACCCACAAACCGCGAGATCATGACCTAAGCGAAAGTCGGACGCTTAACCGACTAAGCCACCCAGGCGCGCCTCACTACGCTTTAGATGCCACCTTTCCTTACACCAGCATCCAATGGGTGTGTAGGCGTGTTCTATCCCACCATCTGGTGAGGCACACTCTGGGACATAGGCCTGTCCTGCCTGTCACATCTCTGCTCTGCAGGTTTTCACATTAAGGTCCTGAGATCTGGTATCTCCCTAAGGTCTGTTGGCAGATGAGTCTGTCCACCACCCCTGTGATGACCTGTCAGTATCTCCTTTTCCTCCCTGGGGCAAGTTGAGCAGGAATGTCCAGAGGACAAGATGTCCAAGTTACTTCTCTGTGCATCCAAATCTCGAGATCTGTGTTATCTGGTGCTCACAGGGGCACCACATGGCATCACTGGTGAGATGCTTATCTCAGTGAAAAACAAGGTTTTGGTCAGAGTTTTGCTGTGTCGGTCTTTGACCAGAGGTGAAGCTCCTGCTTCCTCCCCACTCCTCGCTGGCTCCAATTGCTTTGCAGAAATCAGGGTGCTCCTTGCCTCTTCCTTGCCAGGAATGTTCCACCACTGCTCACCTGGGAACACATACTACCTGCTCCGAGTCACTCTGTCTGAGACCGTCCTGACTCCCAGGCAGAGTGACGGCTTCCTCGACTGGACCACTCTGCCTTCTCAAGTGTCTGTCAAGAACTGCAGCAAGGCATGCCATGTCCTGAGCTCTGAACACCAGGAGGGTGAAGTTGGTCCTGCTTCTCTGGGTCCCCACAGCTCTGCAAGTCAGTTAAGGGGCATCACAGATTTTAGAAGAGTTCATAAATCATTAGTAGTCATTTAGGACGAGCTGCACACACACAGCTTTGTTTAGGTCCTAGATCAGGTTGCTTGTGGCGTTGTGTTCTGTCGGTGCTTCCCTGTGAGTCTGCCTTGCGTGCAGCTGTTCTTAGGGGTGCTGGTTACAGCCCTGCAGTCTGCAGGCATGGGGGTGTCTGTGTGGCTCTCTGCAGTCCTTGCGCAATCTCCCCGCACTCACTATGCCCCACACTCTGCTCACCAGGGCCCATGCTGGGCAAATTGTGGGAGCAGACAAGGGTGGTCATTCTTTCCAAAGTCCTTCTTCCCCTCCTGGTGGCTCTCAGAATCTCTCTACTTCCCTTTCCCCAGCTCATGGTCAACAAATCCCTTGGATGTGTTAGAAGCTTAGAGCCACTAACACATTCAGGGGATTTGGTCTTCTGTTAGGGGCCTCTAGAAAGTCAACAAAGGCTCCCACCTGACACTATTTCCTCAGCCAGGTTCTGACATTGGTTAGAAGAGATGTGCAAGTGTGTGGCCCTCTAGAAGATGCGGGGGGGTGGGGCATGCAGTCCTCTGCACCCCCACCTCTACCCCAAAGGCACAGATCTGGGTGGGACTTGTTACCATGGTGACCAGAAAGCATCATTTCTTCACAGTGCAATCCAGGCAAACTGCCCACCCTGGTGTCTGAAGTTGGCCTGCGGCCTTCGGTTGAGGCTATGCCCAAGGAGGGGACTGGGGGAGGTCTGGATTACGTGGGGTCAGTGAGTAAGCCTGGGTAGCAGAGGCCCTCCTCATCCCGCCTCCATGAGAAGCCCTCCTGTGCAAGGGTCCCTAGTGTAATAGACCAGGACATGCTCGGCTGAAGTCTGTGGGCCACAGGGACTTTCAGGAAGCCGTGTCCAGGCACATGCAGCCTGGAGAGGGGCTCTCTCCAGAAACACAGTCACTCCGTGTTAGTTACTTCCGTAAAATGCAAGTTTAATGAACACAGTTAGCGTCCTGCCTGTTCTACATGCGCTGTGATTTGTCAGAACAGTGATGCCTGTGTATTGTTTCTTAGCTGCATTAGAGCGTGTGTTAAATGTGAAGCAGCAGTGACCCAAATACGAGCCATGGTGCTTCTTGCTTCATTTAATAAGACAACTGATCTTATCTTATCAGGGAGTCATAACTCAGTCATACTCAAAATACCACACTGCATGGTAATGGGTGATAACAATTCCTTCAAAAGGAAAAACACCAAGCTGAAGATCCGGAAGTTTCCATCTGTGGTGGTGGGGTTCTGGCCATAATGACAGAGTGGGGATTTGCCTGGGCAGGGAGAGGGTCCACCCCGGGCCGCTCAGATAGCAGGCAGGAAGTCCCACCCGCCAGTCCCTCACTCGTACTTCCCTTCTGTTACTTGTGTGGTTGAGGAGCCAGGGAGTTACGGGGGAATTGGAGGGTGGTTGCAGTCACCCCAAGCAAGGCTGCACTTTTCCTGGTGAATGATGTTCTGTTGGATGACTTACCCCCTAAGAATGTCTGAGGCGGATCCAGACCAACGCAAGAGATTAGTCTGGGATGCTGAAGGGATCTAATGCCTCACTCTTTGGAATCGCACAGAGACTATTCTGGCATCACTCTCCTCCTCTCCTCCAATGTGACTGGAAAACTTCACTCCCCTCCACCTGGAACTCACAGAGCCTCCTGAGGGTTCCAAGGCCTAGGTTCCCTGCAGTGGTCTTGTCCACTCAGTCAACTAACACTGTTACCCAAAGCCTGGGCTCAAAATACCCCACCCCCCACCCCCCAGAGAGGCCCCAGGATGTTCTGTGCTAAAGAGGAGGGTCCCAAGCGGGGGTGAGGTCCTGGGGGAGTGGGAAGGTTCCAGGCAGTGGTGGGTCCTTGGAGTAGTGAGGACGATCCCAGGCAGGGGTGGGGCGCTGCAGTAACAGGAAGGGTCTGGGCAGCGGTGGGGCCCTGGGGTAGTGGGGAAGGTCTATGCAGTGATGGGCCCTGGAGTAGTGGGAAGGGTCTGGGCAGTGGTGGGGTTCTGGGGAAGTGGGGAGGGTCCCAGGCAGGGGTGGTGCCCTGAGGTAATGACAAGGGTCCTGGGAAGTGGTGGGGTTCTGGGATAGTGGGGAAGGTTCTGGTCAGGGGTGGGGCCTTGAGGTAGCGGGGAGGGTTCTGGTCAGGGATGGGGCCCTGAGGTAGTGAGGAGGGTACTGGGCAGTGGTGGGGTCCTGAGGTAGTAGGGAAACTCTGGGGAGCGGTTGGGTTGAGACTAGCAGGCAGGACAAGGAAGTGAGCCTGGAGTAGTGATGGTCTGGAGGCTGGCTCCCCACGTGTCCCCGGCCTGCACGTCAGCTACCATAGGAGCACAGCCAACGGTGTCATGTAACATGTGTCATGTAACGTGAAGCAGAGTAGGGTCTTCAAGCAACCATCCCGGATTCAGAGACTCGAATTCAGAGACCTCATCCAGCTCCCTGGTCTCCACGTTGCCTACTTAATGTCTCATACAGTGTTTTCTATTAACTTTGTAAATTCATTATAATGAACTATAACAAAATCAAAGCCATTATAGTCTGCAGGCCTAAGGTCCCTGACCAACGGGTTCGGTGCCATTGTTGCTTGCACACATGGTCTTATGGCTCCGGACCAAACCTCACAGGTAAGAATCACCATCGTCTGACATCTTGAGGAGGAAAGAGACAGAGGGAGGCAGGACCAGAGCTCTTAGTTACTCTGAGTTTTGAGAGCTGCTTGGGAGTATTTGGGGGTCTCACCCAGTCTGTTACGTGCCATCTGGAGTCAGAGCTGCATGAAGCTGAACTGTTGGTCCCCAGCTGTCCAGGAGCTGTCTTCCTGGGGTCCCACTGCAGCCCAGGTGGGGTCAGCAGCAAGTGAGGGCCAGTCTGGTTCCCTCACCCTCTGGGGGTCACCCCTGCTCTGGGCACCAGGACCCCGGCAGGGCAGAGGGCACCTCATCCCCCTTACATCTTATGTGCTGTTCTCCTCCGCCTCTGTGGGGACAAGGCAGAGCTTCTCCTGTGTTCCTCATGCAGCGACAGATGTGGTAGGTCCCCTCGGTGGTTGGACAGCCACCATCAACTCGGTCCTTCCTCCCTGGGGTGGGGCGCATTTTGCACCAGGACCTGTGGCCCCACCCCATGGGCTTTCACAGAAAGTCAGGCCTCTGCTCTGACGTGGGCCTCTGCACAGAACACTGCCAAAAGTACCAGCCTGAGCAGTGAGACCCCCAGACACCAAACATCCCCGAAACAGCCTCCATAAAGGACGGGGGTGGAGTCCTTCTCAGCAGACAGCAAGGAAACTCAACACTCCTTTCCCCTAGAGCTATTACCCTCGTTCTAGAATTCACTCTACTCCTTTTCTTCTCTCCTGTCAAACCAGCTCTGATTTAGGGCAGTTCCTCCCATAAAGGTGCAGGTGGCTCCTCCCCAGATGGGCTGATATTGCCAAGGCTCCAACCCCAGACCCTTCCACATGGGGCAATGGAAGGGAGGGTTTCCCTGAGAAGAGTGGGCGGGGACGGCTGCAGGGAAGACGTGGTGTCCAGCTGGGTCCTGGGAGGAGGTGTTCAGGGCAGCGTCAGGGTCTGCAGCCGATACATGCTGCCCCACATGCTGCAGTTTACACACTTGGCCACCAGGCCTGGCATTGCTCCCTTCCTGCTTTGCTTTTTAAATGAAGAATGGATGAGCATGCCAAAAAAAAAAAAGAAACAGTCTGAAAGCCCACAGTGGGCCAGAGTCCCATTTTCCTTTTTCCTGCGCCCCATCCTCAGCGAGCATTCTGTATGCCCTTATGTATGTATTTTTCTTTCTTTTTTTTTTTTTTTTAAATATTTTTATTTATTTCTAGGAGAGAGAGAGACAGCGTGAGCAGGGGAGGGTCAGAGAGAGAGGGAGACACAGACTGAAACAGGCTCCAGGCTCCGAGCTGGCAGTCAGCACAGAGCCCGATGCGGGGCTCGAACCCACGAACCGCGAGATCATGACCCAAGCGAAATTCGGACGCTCAACCGACTAAGTCACCCAGGCGCCCCTGTATGTATTTTTCTATCTGAGCTTCTGTTTCTCATTCCAGATCTCGCATAATTTCCCTTTCTTCCTAGGGGATGTCTTCCTACAAAGCCCACTTCTTTTCTGCTCTGGACATGTGCACGATGCCTCTTCCTCCCATGGGGCCTGCTTCTCAGGGCAGCCCTCTGCGACCTTGCCATCTCTCTCTGCCTCTGGGCCAAGGCTGGGGAGCACGGTTCTTCTGGGGCAGGCCCTGCCTGCCCTGGTGCGTGGACTGCTGTCCAGGGGAGAGAAGGAAGTCCCAGCAACATTGTTGGCCCTTACATGGCCAAGGCGATGTGCTCCACATCGCCCAAGTTACACTAATAAAAAGAGAAGAAACAAAATGAGAAAAATGATAAAAATAAACAATTTTTCTGGAACTTGAAAGTTGTTGGCTTAAGACATGAACTTCACATTTGTAAGAGCCAAGCTGTTATATTTTCATAAGACCAAAAAGACACACATGGTCGTCTGAGGCGTCAGGGACACCCTGCAGTTCACAGGGAGGTCACTGCCCTCACTGATTCTGTGACGAAGCTTTGTTTACATTCTGACCCTGGGCCTCCAACATTCCTTAAATTGTTGGAAACTTAGGAGCAAAGACCCACATGAAGTTCAAACACCCACCCCCACTGTCCATGCAGCCACCACCAGCCTTTGACGGGGATAGTAGGGTGGACAGAACAAAGGGGTGAAGATAGACATCGACTGGTTTTAGCAATGGGGGCATCCCGCCATCCCATGCACAGCTGCGAACCTAGGTCCTAGAGGGTCCAGGGGAGGTGTCCGCAGGGCTGACCTGCAGGGCTGACAGGCCTTGGACATCCAGATGGTCGGCACACTGCCCCTGAACTCATAGGTGAGAACCAGGGTGCGGGAGGCTTGGGGTCTGGTGTGGTCAGCCGGTTCCATTTTTGTGTCCTGGTACCTCCAGGCACAGGGCTGGGGACACACTCCGTCCTGGTTCTGGTTGGCTCCCCGTTGTCCACCCTGGGTGAAAGGGCTTCAGAAGGGCAGGCTCGGGGAGCTCTGCTGGTAAAGGTCCTGAGAGTGCATTTGACTGTTTAGCAAGGCCAGGAAACTACTGGCTGAGAAAGGGAAAGGGGGAGCAGCCAGGTGGGAAAGGAGTGAGAGAGAAGCCTGCGGGTGAGGATGGGGTGCCACAAACACAGGGAGTGATCATGGACGCTGCTGTCTGGAGGGTGGGCAGGCGGGGGGTAAGCAGGAGGTGGCCCAGGCTCACCAGGCCTTTACAAATGGTGCTGGGTTTTCCCTGTATCCAGGCAAGTCAGACCTGATTTGTGTGCGTGAGTTTTTACAGGGCATTGAGGCTCCAAGCAGGTCCCTCTAGTAGGTGGACAGAGGGGAGGGATGGTCAGGAGGGTCAGCAGGTGCTGGAAGGAGCTCCCCGACATGTCAGGATGCAATTCAGGGCAAGCAGCTCAGGGCGAGAGGAGCTCAGAAGAAGACAACCTTACCTTGAAATCGGTGTGACTTGGGCCCGCATGGGGACAGAGTGGTTGGGTTTGGCTCAGGAAGTGGGCACGTGTTTGGGGGCTGTGACTGGGGAGAGCACCTGTGGGCCCAGCAGGGGAGCCCGGCAAGACTGAGGGAGGCACCCATGGCTGGCAACACTGGCGGAAGCTGACGGCCAAAAAGGAGACACGCAGAGTCTGGAAAGGGAAAGCCGGGGCTGGGCAGCCTTGTACTGAGGCACAGGGACCGGGGGGCCAGCGGTCGGTCTGCAGGGGGTTGGCCCAGAGCAAAGGGCTGTCAGGGGCTGCACCCCGGGACCCTGACACCCAAGGGCTATAGGATGTGGGAGGGCAGGCTGCGTCTCAGGGTTGGGCTGAGGCCCAGATGTGGCCCCGCCCCACAGGCCTGGCCGCCCTGAGTCAGGCTGAAGTCCATCTGGGAGGAAGGAGGCAGGCACCCTCAGACTCAGCTGTGGACACTCTGCACTCCTCACGCCCCCAATGCCTTCAGGTTGAGGACACTATCAGAGGGCTTTTCTCCATCGTGACTTAAAATAAAAGATCTTTCAAAATGTTAAACACAAGTCATTGCGTTTACAAGACACATTTGCTCACTATCCCGCTGGCCCCTTTTCCAGCTGCACTTCGCTCACTGTCACTGTCACGTTTCCCGGAGTGTTACTGTCAAAGGCTAATTGGAACCTCCGATGCTCAGCCCCACCCCCACTTTCTCTGTTCCCTCTTTCCTCACCACTTCTTGTTACGTTTGGGTTTGCTTCTTCCTCTTGAACCCCTGTTCATGCCCTTGGTTCTGGCTATGCGTGCCCGGCACACTTTCTTTTATATCACCAAATACCTCATTTCCGAAGTTTCTGTGGCCCTGGTGTCTGGCCTACGTCTGCAGCATGCACTCTTGTCCATAGTCTTGGGGGCTGGAGGGAGGGCAGGGGGCCCACACCTGCCTCAGTTGCTGTCCCGGGAGATTGTGGGCATGAAGGGGTCATGCTGCTCGCACCTCTCCCACTTCCTCCGTCCCCTGTAGTGACTGCCCTGCTTGTGCTGCCTTCTCCCCTGGGTGTTGGGCCTGGATGGATGTCTGACCGTGGGGGCCACTGCTGAGGCCTGGGGCAAGGAGGGGTGCCTGTCCGGTCACTGCCTACATGCATCCATGGTCCTCCAGTGGGGGGTGGGGACATCCTCGGGCCTGGTAGGGACTGATCTTCCCCCCACACCCTCTCTGGGGGATCCCATTCCTGTGCCTACAACAGGCCAGCTCTCCATTCAGTCCTCCAAAGTGTCAGGATGGGCCCCACCCTGGGGAGAGAGTGGGTTCCCCAGTACCCTTATGTCACTGGGAGCTCCAGGATTTACGATGTATGAAGGAGCCTTCCAGCCCAGAGACTTGTTCTCAGAGAATCACCAACGAGAGCCCCTGGAGTTTGTTTGCTTTCTCCTTTGGGGCAACGGGAACCAAGGGGTCCAGGTGACACCGTCTGTACTGGGGGGGGCGGGCACTGGGGGGTCAGGCACTGGGGAGGGGGCGCGCGGGTTTCAACATCACTCCCACCCTGTGTGAAAGACGAATCTTGGTTCTTCACACTCCTTGGCATGTCTCCAACGCTAACTCCTGTTGCTTAAGGAGAAATGCCTTTTTCACCCCAAAACCCCCAGAGCACCCTCAGTACCCAAGAGCCACTCACGTGCAAGGGGCCTCATGTTAGAGGCCCCTTTAGACATCGGGTGATAGTGGGGTCATGGCATCCATCCCCCACAGACCCTCATCCCTCAGACACCAGGTGATGGTGGGGTCCCAGCCTCTACTCCTTACAGATCCTTGGCCTTTTGAGGACTTTATTCTTCATTCTTTTCAGTGTCTCTGTTATGCACCACATATTGTGACTAAATAATATAAGTAAGACATAATACTCATCTTTAAGGAAAAGGAATCAAAATACCTAAAATCCACAGAGACTGGAGATCTGAACCCTATTTTTCAACTCATTTTTCTCTAATCAGAAGAATGATATTTTCTATTTACTTAAAAAACTGTTATATATATGCAAGATAGTGCATCCCACTTTGTATGTTGAGTTTAAGGAACATAGAGCACCCTGTACTCCTAGCCGCTGGAAGGGTCAGGAGGCAGCGTGAATGGTCTCCAGGCCGGCTTGCACTGTGATCTGCATACCCCTGACCATTCCTGTTTGGAAATATGGTGAGTTTCACATGGTCTCTCACTGTGGTCTTATTATAATTTCTAATTTCCCCGATTATTGATGAAATTGCCATCTTCTCGTACTTCCTGGCTATATCAGCTTCCTTCTGCAAGTGCTAGCCTCTGGCCGCCTTGAGCGGGCATCCTGTGAGTGCCTGAGCCACTGGAGACTTCTCTGCAGAGACCCTGCTTGGCCTGAGTGTATGCAGATATTTTCTCCTGGTTGAGGACGGGTCTCTGTCTCTGGATGAAGTTCTTAATTGGAATGCAGTGGAATTTGTCAGCTTTTCCTTTTTATGATTTCCCCTTTCGTTTCCTAACCAACACTTCCTGGGCTTGAATGTGTAAAGATATTCAAAGTCTTGCTTTTCACATACAAGTGCTTATCCATCTGGAAGCAATCTTCTTTGTGTTTGGTTTAAGATAGGGATCCAATTTCACTTTTTAAATGTGCATAACCAGCTCCCTGGCACCCTTCATGATCTGCACTTTAGTCTGTCATGCACCAGGTTTCCATCTGCTCACGGGCGGCTTCTGGGCTCTCTGTTCTTCCCAGTTGGCCAGTGCTACACCATCCTGATGTCTATAGCTTGATTACAGGTCAGATATCCTACAGGCAAGCTTCCCTGCCTTGTCCTTCTTCACTCACTCAATAAGTATTCGCTGAGTACCTACTCAGAAAGTTTCTAGGTGCTGGGAAAATGTTGCTGAAAAACAATTGCCTTCTTCTTCTTCTTTTTTTTTTTTTAATGTTTTATTTATTTCTAGTAGAGAGAGAGAGAGAGACTGCGTGAGCAGGGAAGGGTCAGAGAGAGAGGGAGTCACAGACTCTGAAACAGGCTCCAGGCTCTGATCTGGCAGTCAGCACAGAGCCCAACGCGGGGCTCGAACCCGTGAACCGCGAGATCATGACCTAAGCGAAAGTCCGACGCTTAACCGACTAAGCCCCCCAGGCGCCCCAACAACTGCCTTCTTTAAGGCTACATTTGAACGGGTTATGACCTGTGGGAGAGGTGGGCTACAAGCTTACTGACAGACGGTTCTATGGGGGAAAAGAACAAGGGGCATTGCGAGTGATAGGGGTTGGGGGTTGCAGTTGAAAGGGATGGAGCACATCATTCCCTCTGACTCCTGCGGAGATGTTTGCCTCCCAGGCCCCCTCTCCCTCTCCCTGTGCTGCGTAGGCTGGAGGGTAGTCCTGAGAGTGCCATCACCTGGTTGGAGCTTCCCATTCTGGCCCCAGTGACCCAGCCCCCTTCTGTGTGCTGACACTGAGTAAGCACCACCGTGTGCTGGGGCTGCTTCCAGCTGCTCTCCTTTCCCAGGCCTCACTGTGCATTCACCCTGGTGTCTCAACCCCTGTCCATGATTTTGGCCTCTGTCACAGGAGGTTGCCCAGATCCACACAGTTTGGGAGTGGATTGCAGCTGCAGTGCTCCCCTGTGCTCAGCGGTGGCCTGGAGCCTGGGAACTGCTGTGCAAGCAGGGTGTCTGGTATCCTGCGCCCGAGGGCGAGAATCAGGCCCAGCCTCAGACCGCTGCCTCCGCCAACTCAGCACCGGATCCAGGAGCGGATCTCCCTTCTCTTCTTTTTCCCCTTTACACTCTGAGTCCTCATCTGTTTATTCAACACGCGGATTCTTGGATCTGCAGTGCTGTGGCGGTGAGGGCACAGCTGCTGACTCTGCCAGCTGCTGACTCTCAGCCACGGCCTCCACATGGCTCTTATGCCTCCATGACTGCAAACGAGGGTCTTGGTACCCAAAAGCTGGGCCTTCAGCTTAGTGAATCCGTGCGCTTAGCATTCACATCATCATATTGACAGCAGATCTGCACAATTCTCCTTGTTTGCTTTGCGCTCAAGGTCGCTACTGCAGTAAAAATGTTCTCAGTGGGTGGCCCCTGGGAAACAGGGCCAGGAGCTGTTTCTGTAGCACTAAGCTGGAGTGACTCGGCAGAAGTGCCCTGGAATGAAGGAAGCCCAGGGCTAGGAGGCGACTGGCTTTTCCTGGGCCTTGGTCATATAGTCTGGAGACAATCTCCCTTCCCGGGGACTGAAATGACCCTCTCCTAGAACACAGCCTTTTCCCAATAGACACATGGGCAAAGGTCATAAACAGGTAGTCCAGAGCTGTGAAAATCCAAATGGGTAATAAATATATGAAAAAAAAAAGGTCTCACCAGCAATCAAAGAAATGCAAGGCACAACAATTAGGCCTTTACATTTTTATACTTTATGCTGGAGGGTGTGGCCACTAAAAGTGGCACCACTTTTAGGGAAGAAGTCTGCCAGTGTCCTTGAGAAAGTGCACACCTTTGGACCTGTTCATCCTACTCTTAATAAGCCATCCTGAAGAAAACAGAAATGGACAAAACCTATGCATTCTCAAAGTTTTGTTTATAACCAGAAAGAATGACACGAGTTAGGTGCCTAGCACCAGAACCATGACTAAGTCAAGTCAGTTCCTGGTGCCTCGAGCCATGTATTAAGCTCCAAGGGGGCACATATTGTGTCTATGTTTGTTACCCTTGAGCCCTGAATGGAGTATGGTGTCTGGCTCTTAGTTGGCACTTAACAAACAACCGTGGAGAGAACGAGTGATGGAATACTTTGCAGCACATGAGGTCGGAAGATGAGGGAAATGGTCATGATAATACTGAGGGAAGAGCATGGTGTGAACATCTTATCATTTTTCTGGGGGCTCTTTGCCAAGGGCAGGAGGAAAGCACCTGTATGTTGACGGGGTGGTGGCTAGCAATGCATACATTTGTCAAAACTCGTGGAACTGCGCTTAAAAATCTGCACATTGTATTGTATGTAAATTATGCCTTACCAAGGTCAATTCAAAATATGTAATGTAAAATTCTATATGGACCTTTCCCCCCACATTGCAATATACTGGAAAAAGACAAAGGAAATATGCTTGAATCCCACTAAAGGCCCTTTGGTGATAGGGGGGTATGGGGTGTGGATATTTTCTTCTTCAAGCTTCAGTTTTCCACACTGTAGTGAGTTGGATAGTGCACCCTCCAGCCATGTCCACATCCTAATCCCTAGGCCTGTGACCGACCTTATTTGCAAAAGGATCTTTGCAGTTGTAATTCATATTTTCAGATGAGAACATCCTGAGTCACCTGTGGCCCCAAATCCAATGACAAGTGTCCTTATAAGGGAAAGAAGAGGAGACACAGACACAGAGGCCATGTGGCAATGCAGCAATGAGGACCGAGATGGGGTGCAGCAGCTGGAAAAATTTAAAAAAAAAAAAACCCTCCGGAGGGAGTGGGTCGTGCCAACACCTTCATATCAGGCTTCTGGTCTCCAGAACCGGGGACGATGAATTGCGGTTGTTTTCAGCCTCTTCAGTTTGTGGTAATTTGTTACAGCAGCCTTAAGAAATGAATATAGGCATGTAAAATTTCTCCACCCAGAAAAGAAACAAGTCTAGCATCTACGGAAGATGAGCTATGCCATGTTCCAGGGGTCGGAGGGTCTGAATGGGCAGGCCCTGTCCCCTCCCCAGCTGCCCCCACTTCCCGGGCTCTTGCCTGTGGGTTCTTCCTTGGTCACCTGCTTTCTTTCTAACCCCTGTTGTCTTTCTCCCTGTCTTTCTTTCTTTTGTCTGCCTTCTCTTAACAGATTATGATATAGAAAAGATTAGTTTTAATGTAAAACTTATTAAAACTTATAAGTTCCTTATTGTGTTCCTTAGTCTTGGTCTTCAAGCTGTTCTGATTTCTCCTTCCCTTATCTGTGCTTCTGACCTTGGTCACATGTCTCCTCCTGGCCCCAACCCTCAGGTCTGGACCACTGCCCCCAACTATTACAGCCTCTGCCAGTGCAGCCTCCACCCTGCTAAAGACTAACGGGCTTCAATGACCCTTTTCTTCCTGTAACTGCTCTTCCCAAGGATCTCTGACTGTTCCTGTCTGCGGGATTAAAGCCCTGCTCCATATTCTGGTAACTGCTGATTCCAACACACGTCCCCAAGCTCCCTGAGCCCTCATTTACTACTCACCTACACAAACCACCGGGATCGATCTCCTCACCATTCCCGCAATGTCCCCACTCCTCGCTCCCCTCCAAAAGCCTCATTTCCTCATTTCTCAAGCCAGATGCTGCCTGCTTTGGCCCTGACCAGCATATCGGTTCCTGGGTCTGCTCTGTCCATCCAGTGCCCACCCAGCTCCAGGCCAGAGCCAGACCATGGAGCTCGTGCGCTGACCCCACCTGCTCCCCCGGGCAACTTCATATCTTCCCCTCAGCTGCTCCAGGCCCCTCGTGCCCTGAGAAGTGCCCCCTGTAGCTCCTGCAACCCCGTTTGGGGCTGGGCAGAACTGGGTTCAGGTCTTCCCTCATGGTGCCCAGCTTGGCACATATCAGCTCTTACCACTGAGGGAGTTACTGTTTTTTTTTTTTTCTCACATGCTACGTATTTCATGTTTGTTGAATAAATGTTTGCTCTTTGGCACTAAATGGAACAACACCGATTCCTCTGTGAATGCTGGGGGTGCTGTGAGGGAGGAGATGTCAGAACGAGGATTAGAAGGACTGGACCAAAGAGGTGGGGGATGGAGGTCCACAAGCCATTTGCCTGTTCTCCCCATGGCCACCCCATGGTCACCTCTTTGGCTTTCCTGCCAGAGCCTCACTCTCCACCAGGCCTGCCCGGGACACACTCAGGTGAGATGGTGTCTCTGCCTCCAGGTTCTTCTGGCCATGAGACTCAAGGAAGGAGGGTGCGGTCGAGAGCCACAACAACAGGGAGCCGGGGATGCAAGCGGACCTGGCCATGTGCAGGTGACTTCGCTGCAGGTGCTTCCTGCGGTTCTCTGAGGCGGGTTCCTTTGTTTGCTGGGGATCTGTCCTAGGCAGACGCAGTGCCTCTGAGAGGAGATGCTGGTCCACGGTCATCCTGCAGCCCTCGAGACGTTAGGCCAAGGGTGGAGGATTTTATTCAAGTACGACTTTGTATTTACTTACAGCCCAGGGCACACCATGAGTTCTCAAATAATACACCTATGCTGTCCAGAGACAGACAGACTGGGGTGGACAGTAGGCCAGACTGGGGCTGGGGTGGGTATGTGTGCCTTCCGGGCAGGTGGGCCCTTCCCCTTCCACCACCGGGCTGTGCTCTGGGCCCGCAGTGAAGAAGCTGGGACGGCAGGGTCAGCCCACCCCCCATGCCTCAACCTCACTAACCCTGTAGGGCACGCTTCATCCAGACACTAAGGGCATGTCTTAGCTCGGGTTCTGGAAATATTTGCAGAAGAAATGAAGAAGGAAGAATTCAGTGAATACTCAGGCAGGAGAGACCAAACTCTCAGAACTGAAGCCTCCTAGGTGGTGGGAAGGGTTGGGGCCCTTCCTGCTCGGTAAGAAGCAATGTGAGGGGCTGGAGGGGCTGGAAGGGCTGGGGAGGCTGGGGGACTTCTTCCATCACACACAGGTCTCCCTCTGCCACACTGTGTCCACCTGGAGCTGAGGTGGACAGACTCGGGGAGCCCAGTCAGAGGGGCCCCTCCAGCTCTATGACTGGTGCAGCCAGTGGGGGAGGAGGGGATGCAATGAAGAGGCAGGTAGGAGCCTGAATTTGTCCCTTGTGAGCCAGAAGTCCTATTCATCTGAACTGAAAAAACAGTTTTAGCACAGTGGTTCAGGACCGAGATGGCAGACCAGCTCTGGCTGGGCGTCACATTCTGTCTCATCTCTTGCACACGTGTGTGTGTGTGTGTGTGTGTGTGTGTGTGCGCACTCAAGCTATGGGGTTGCCCTCAGGTCTCACTCAGGTTTAGAAGAAGGTGAAGTGTGCAAACTGGGACCCCGTCTCAGGTTTTGCCTGGTTGGCATGGGCTTGGGCCTTCCTGTGCTGGTTGCTCAGTCCGGCACTCAGGGACCCGACAACACACCTCCCTTGCAAGCTCTGTCCCGGAGCATCATCAGCCTTTGCACGCATGTGGCTTTTTACCTCCTAGATGCCCATGAGCACCAGCAGCCTTGGTGTCCTTGCCTCAAATCCAGAGGAGGACTGGACCCTTCCACACAAGAGGGTCAGGAGGGACAACCACCTACCACCCTGCCCACCGGGGGAGGTGAAGGTGCCACAGTGCACAGCCTCATCTCCACTGTTCAGGGAGGGAGGGCGATCAGGCTGGTTAAAACCGCGAACATAGTGGGGCGCCTGGGTGGCTCAGTCGGTTAAGCGTCCGCCTTCGGCTTAGGTCATGATGTCACTGTTCGTGGGTTCGAGCCCTGCGTCGGGCTCTGTGCTGACAGCCAGCTCAGAGCCTGGAGCCTGTTTCCGATTCTGTGTCCCCCTCTCTCTCTCTGACCCTTCCCTGCTCACACTGCCCCCCTTTCTCTCTCTCTCTCTCTCAGAAATAAATTAAAAAAAAAAAAAAAAAACCCAAACATGGTGCAAATGGCCCGCTGTCCTCTGGCCATTGGAAACCGGTTGGCTCCGCAGGTGTGTTCATGGAGACGGTGCTGAAACACACAGCTGTGACTGGATGCCTCTGTGGCTGTGCTACATGGGCTGGGACCTCTTGTCAGCTAAGTGAGGGTCGCTGGGGAGTCTTGGCAACTTTGGGCTACACAGATGCCTCCAAGTGAAGGCTGGAGGACTGGGGTGCATGGTACTCTGTCAGCTCTGCCACTCCATCTGTCTCTGCCCTTTGCTCCCCTTGCCATGGCATGGTATCAGTCAAACAAAGCCCATAGAGGGGCTGGTGCTTGATAACACACTGGTGCCCTCTACATCCAGATACCTGAATTTAATAGGAAATATTACTGACCTAATTCAGGCAAAGGAATGAATCTCTAATGGTGAACTGCCAGCTGGTAAGAGGGGACATTCCTGGATGGAGACCCTTTAATTGAAAATATCAAGTCTCACATAGGGTCAAGGATAGGGTCCACAGAGAGGGAGATTTAATTTACAGAGCAACCAAGATCTGGTCTTTCCATGTACATGGCTTATTAATAG
The DNA here is from genome assembly GCF_003009895.1 of Hyaena hyaena. Taxonomy (NCBI): domain Eukaryota; kingdom Metazoa; phylum Chordata; class Mammalia; order Carnivora; family Hyaenidae; genus Hyaena; species Hyaena hyaena. Next base: position 6,613,341 of record NW_024080653.1, read on the forward strand.
ACTCCATTGGTTAGGCAATGATGTGAAGGCCTAGGACACTTCTGCCAAGTGGCCTCCTCCGTGTTTAGGAGAGGTCTCACCTGTATCATGTCCAGGGGGAAATCTGCTTATGGCTCTGGGGTCTTACTCATGCTTCTTCCTATGCAGCCTGCACCTCACTGTCAAGACCAGAAAATATGCAATAGCAACACTTTGGTGAGGAGGCTGACTTAATAACCAGTGTTTTTGACAATGGGCCACCCAACACCTCAGCCCAGGTTTATAGGAAAGCATGGACAGATCTAAGTGGACACGGAGGGTCCTGTCCAGCTTCATCTGAGCCAGCATTTGGAAGTTCCCTGCTGCTTCTCACTACTGAGCCAATAACTCCAAGAGTTCAGTTGTATGCCAAAATCACAGGTCTTGATTTCTCTAAGTCACTCTGGCCACCAGCTATCACCATGCAGGAACCCCAGAGGCATTGCCTTCTCTACCCTCCGTGGTCCCTGGCCCTTTAAGCCTATCTCACCCATCCTTTGGTGGACCCGCTTTTGAGAACAAAGGCCTGTGTGGTGTCATACAGGACAACTCAGACCTCCAGGACACACTTGGGCACTTTGTAGTAGAAGAAGGGACTGTTTCCTTTGGGGCTCCGACTGAGTCCCCAGAGCTGAGATGTCTGTGGAGGCCACACACCACATTGGTCACTGTGCTCCAAGCTTCATAGGTGCAGACGAGAAACCTGGGGCTCCTCAGGGTCACTGAGTAGTGGGGTGGAGGTGGGGGAGCAGGAGCCAGGCTAGGTCCCCAGGATGCAAGTACAGCAGGAGCCGGCAGAAAGCTGGGCACAGGATGGACTTGGCAGGCCCTGGACCTGGCTTATTTTCCAGTTGGCCACTTTTTTAATATAAGTAACTTATTTGTAATAGCAGTTTGACTAACTCCACATGCAGTGCATAGCCTGTAAACTCTGAGTGAAATAAAGATAAAATGTACTTTGCTCAAGCGGAAGTGTTCTGTGGAGGGGGTGGGCTGAGAGGCAGCTCCATGAATTCTGGACACCCAGGTTCCTTGACCTTCTAACTTTAGACCTTCATCATGTCAGCTCTACCTGGAGCTTTTACAGAGCCGGCTGGATGTCTCTTGGCCACCCTGTGGCTGAGGGGCTGGACAGCCTGGCACGGACTCTCCAAAGGCATCTCAGGCTGAAACCAGCTTCATGCTCCTCAGCTGGCAGACTTAAGTGTAGATGATTCAGAAACACATGGATTTCATCTCTTGGAAGCACGTGGATTGACATGGGGACTGGAGGAGATGAGGGGGGTTTTGTCTAAAAAAATCTGGATTTGGCTCAAGTCAAAACTGTGAGCGATAAATTGCGTCAAGTTTTCCCAGCCGTGCAGGTCTGTGCACAGCTCACAGAGCAGGACCAACCGGGATAAAGAAGGGGATGAAGAGGGAGCCAGCAAACAGCAGGCAGGATGGGTTCACAAAATGATTTTCCTGCGTTGTCTCTTTCAGCCCCAAAGAGTTCTATGAGCTCAGCTTCAGAAAGTGCTTCCGAAAGACGGGGACTCCTCTAAGGTCTCCAGGAACCTGGGGTGAATGGGGAAACAGGCCCAGGTCCACTTTCCACACCATCTCCCGGCTTCATCTCTGGGTTCTCGGCAGGAGCTCCAAGATATTGTCCAGGGGATGGGGCGCCTGGGTGGCTTAGTCGGTTAAGCGTCCGACTTTTGCTTAGGTCATGATCTCGTGGTTCGTGGGTTAGAGCCTCGCGTCGGGCTCTGTGCTGACTGCCAGCTCAGAGCCTGGAGCCTGTTTCAGAGTCTGTGTCTCCCTCTCTCTCTGACCCTCCCCCGCTCACGCTGTCTTTCTCTCTCCTAGAAATAAATAAAAAACATTAAAAAAAAAATTAAAAAAAAAAAAAGATATTGTCCAGGGATGACGTCTGGGTCCTTGGCTGGTGCTCGGATGTGTGTCCAGCAGCCCCGCAGGCCCTGAGAAGCTGTTCTGCACCCGTCAGTGTCTGTGGTGGGCTGGCCAGGTGGGGAGTACTGGTGAGGCACCGGAGATGTGACAGAACCAGCTGGGATTGCTGATTTAGGGTAGCAGGACCTCAGAGACTGCATCCCAGGCCTCCCTGCATTGCCCCTCTGGGGTCTCCCCTCCTCCAGGCCCTCCAAACCCCGCTCTGCACTCCTGTCAGGCCCCCAGCCCATTTATATCATACGTGTTTCCCCAATTCCTTGCACCCGTCCATGGCTTCTTTCAGAGCAGCTGCCACCACATGCACTCAGAAAGGATTGCCTCAAGGTACAGGCCATGGTGCTTGGTGGCCAGGCTACCTTTCTGGCAGTGCTGAGGGAGTGCTGGACAAGCCATGGGGGCCTGTCCCTGTGGCCCCATGTTCTGGGCTCTGGGGACTGTCAGCTGCCTGGTCTGGACAGCTCCCATGCAAGGAAGGAATGCCCCCTCCCCAAGACCTGCTCTGCAGGCTCTGGAGCCTCTCAGGAGGGCCCACTACCCTATTTATTGCTCACTTCAGGACAAACCCTGTCAAACCACAGGCTTGAGGCAATGAGGTAGCCTTGCAACTCCATTTTCCAGTCTCAGGGCTGAACTGGGGTGCAGACCTTGGGTCCTCCGTTCAGCCTGGGCAGGCCTCCTAGAGCTCTGGTGAGGGATTAGGTGAGCAGACAAGCATAAAGAGCTTGCAATAGCGCCTGACCCACGGTAAGCGGTCTTGTGTCACCGTTTGCTGCCCTGGGTCAGATCGTCTGTGGAGTGACCGACAGTCCCAGTGATGGCGCAGGACCTGCTGGAGACGGGATGTACACGGCACGGAGAGGTGGAGCAGCGTGCCACGCAGGAGGGCCTGGCATCACCCCAGCCGCACTCACAACCTTGGGCTCCTCTCAGCTGTGGTTTACAATCACTTGCAGCCTCGGATCACTGCCCCGGAGAGGGAGGACTCAGCTGGGAACCCAGGGTGGCCTCCTCACTGCCACACCACCGCCTCCAGGCTCGATGGCCGGGAGTGACTGCCCTCAGGGCCATGACAGAAAGGCTGAGGGGTCCCTGCAGGCTCCTTCTGTCTCCACGTGCGTATGCTGTTTTCTGACACAAGACTTTCAGAGCTTCTCTGGCAGAAACACTAACACAGCTACGCTGGCTCAGAAGTATTTCTACTGTTGGTCCCTTGGGTTTCTCGTTTCTTTTTCTCTAAATGGCTAAGGTTGGACAAGGTTGAGTTTTTCCAGATTCCTCGTAGTACAGCTCTCTTCTCCTTCTTGGAAGGCTTTTTATTTTTATTATTATTAAAACATTTTTAACAACAGTCTGACAAGTGCCTCATGTAGCTCTGCTTGGCCCTGCTCTCCACCCTGGCTCCCTGGCCCACCCTCAGCAACCAGGCTGGGAGCAGTGCAGACTGGAGGGTCAGACTCATTATTTCATTTTGTCAGCAGGGTGGAAAACATTTGCTTTCCGGAAGGTGACCCTGTTTTCAAGAGCCAACCTCTGGAGAAAACAGGACACGACAGCTGGTTTTGGCTTTGAGGCCCAGATAGGCCCAGGTCTTCACTTGCAGCCTGTGGCTCCATCTGGCTCAGGAGACCCATGGGGCTCAAGTTTGTCCAGAAGGTCCCCTTTCTCCTGCAAGAGCCTTGCCCAGCTGGCCACTGCTGGTAAAAGTGATGAGCCTGAGGTGACTGCTCCCTGCACGCATTGTAGGCCATTGTCTGGTATGGCTGCTTCCCTGGGCACGGGGTTAGGACCCACTCTGATGACTGGGCTGTGGGCGAGGGGACAGAGGGAGCAATATTCCAGTCCAAAGCAGTTGCTCCAGGATCTTGTCTAAATGGTGGAGGTCAGGCCAGGCATGCCTGTCATCCTGCCTGGGGAGGGCTCCCTGGCACTTGGTCTGCCCAGACTCCTCTGGGTAGGTGTGGGGGCGGGGGGCACACACACCCTGGTACTGTCCACAAGGTGGCCTCGGCCTGCTTGGCAGGTCACTGGGGCTGCAAAGCAAGAACGGAAAATGAAACCCTTGGTCCAACCAGTCCCATCACATCAGATAGAACATTTTAAAGTGTTTCACTGAATTTAATCTTTTTTTGCCATTTCGGTGAAAACAAAGCCTCTTTCATAATGCCCCAAATTGGATTCAACAAACACTGACATGTCCTATGGACACCTCACATGAAGTGGCCAGAATGGCCCCAGAGCCCCAGGGGCTCACTGTTTGGGAGACAGACATGTGGTCGAGTCCTGTGGAGGCGGGACAGAGCCAAGACCAGCAGAGTTGCAGGAGAAGGCCTGAATCTGAACCCTGCCTCTCTCCCTGATTGGCCGGGGACCACTTGGACCCTCAGCTTCTTCAATTGCAGTGTGGGCTTATGGACGCCACGTACTTCATTTACTCATGGGGACCCAACGGGGTCACTGTGGAAGTGTTGCCACAAAATTTAACTGAGCAAGACAGGCCAGGACAAGGTGTGTACAGCTTCTAAACCCGGTTAGAGGTTAATACAGTGAATGTACAAGAAATTCCTTCCTATCTATGAGAAAAAAACAGAAACCCCAATGGAAAAAGGGCAAATGATATAAGTAGATGATTTTCAGAAGGCCAAAGGCGATGAATGGTCCTCAGACACGGTGGTTATCAGAGAGATTTAAGCTAGAGCAACAGAGAGACCCCTTCCCACCCTGAGACCTGAAGCCCCCATTTCTGCCGCAGGTGAGAGGCCAGGCTGCATCTACTCCCTCCGGAAGAAACAGCAATAATGCGGATGAGCCCTGTGGCAGCCCAGCCCAGGCGGGAGGGGCCAGCAAGGCCAGGCCACGGTCTGCAGGACAGGACGCACTGCAGCAGCTGGGGCGTTAGTGTGGGCCTCCCACAGCACATGCACCCACAATCTATACCGGACGTGTTGGAGCAGGTGACTTTGGGCAGGGAAGAGCACGGGGCCTGAGGAGCAGGGCCGAAGGGCATACTGGGCAGAAAGGCCAGCACTGACCACCTGGATCTAGAGCCGAGCACGATCAGCTTGGACTGCTGCCCCCAAAGAAACAGGAGAGAAGGAGGAACGGCCTGGGCTGGTGCTTATGGCAGAGTCAAGACAAGTGACAGTGGCTTCCGTGTTTCTGCACCATTGGCCAATGGTGCCCCAGTGAAAGGAAGTGGAACGGTGGGGCATTGTTAAGAGGGACTGGGATGGGATTGTCTTGGAGCTGGTCCCCTTGAGGTACAGAGAGGAGAGGGGAGCCTTCAGTCTCTGAGGTCCTTAATCACATAAGTGGATAACACTGTGGACAGGCAGGTTCCAGGGGACAGAGGTGGGTCCTGTTTATGCCATCTTGATCTCAAGGGGCCTCCAGCTAGAGACAGTTGTGTGCTGGAGAGAGATCTCTGGGGCCATTGGAAGCCCTAAAGCATGGGGTGGGCTGGTCTTGTCTGATAGCTGTGGGTCCTGGTACCCATCCTCACCCCCCTTATGTCACACTGAAGCTTGGTGCTTTGTTGAGATTCTGCAGCCAAGATGCCAAGTGTCCACTTCCCTAGGCCCATGTGTAGTTGCCCACCTGGGGCCCCAAACATCCCGGCCCAGTTGGGCCACTGCTTTCTTGACGAGCTAACCTTCAGGCACCGTGATATGCAGAGAAGCCTTTACTAACCTTCTTGGTATCAGAGGCCAGGCTCTTGCTCTGCAGGGCCCCCTGAAGACATACAGGCCTCAAGAGCTGTATCTTAGCTGTGGGGAGTGGACCTGGCTTCCTGAAGCTATGGGATGTGACTGTGGCCTTCCTGGAGGACACCTGGGGTCACCTGAAGGTATGGAGAGCTGCTCCGACCTGCACATCTTCCAGTGGTGCGTCCCTGGGGGCCGCATGGCCTTCTAGCCTTTCCTGCAATTTCAAGATGTGGGTCTTTCCAAGAAGTGATTGTTGACAGACAAACCACATCAGGAAGAAAGGCACAAGGCCTGTGTGGCCCAAGTAGGAGTTCAGTCAGTTTGAGGGGCTCAGTCCCCCAGGTGGAGACAAGCTGCCCCAAGCTCGCCGGGAGTGTGAGTCCCATAGGAATGGCTTTGCTCTTCAGCTGGGAGACTCTCACATCACACCACACGGTCTCCTTGCCTTCCAGCCCCGTGTGCACTCACAGGAAGCAAGGGAACTCGCTCAGGACAGGATCCGACTGCCCTCTGTGTCTGGTGAAGCATGTACACTCTCTGGGAAGGCCCTAGGCTGGGCCCTGAGGGAGGTTCCATGGTAGTGAGGTGGGGGTATTAATCTCATTTGGGGATGAGAACCCATGGAAATCCTATTAATCTAAATCCTATGTGCTTCCACTTGAATTTACGATAATTTGGACAAAAGTGGATTGGAGTTTATCTTTTGTGTCTGCCATTAGAAGCAGAGGGACCAATTTGCTATGCTGACATCAACACTAATTTAAAACTCGTTTTCCAAGCAGAGAAGACGTTAGCTCAACTGTGAGTACAGTAATGCTGGAGAAAAAGCAGTTTCGTGTTTCTCCAGATGACAATTGACAGTCAACACTGCTGTTGGTTGTTCGAGGTCAAGGGGGCTGGGTTTCCTCACATGCATCCTGATACTTGGCCTCTTCAGGTTTTAGTCTTGCTGCCCTAGTTCAGTGCCTGTGTGAGCTTGTGCGCCTCGGTCGGGCCCTGGGTGGCACTTGTTTCCGGGGCCTCCGCCTCTTTCCAGTAAAGTGTCGCCGCAGCAACACAGGACTGTGCCAGCACACTGGCCACCTCTGGCCAGGATGGAGAGTGGTGTGCCTCCTCGCACGTGGTCACTCCTGAAGACTGAGCAGAGGCTCTGTGGGCTCCGGCCTCGTCACCCACAGCCTCCTGCTGTTCTTGCGCTTCTACCAGCACCACCCAGGAGCTTCTCTGGAGCCGCTGCTCTTGAGGTCGTCTGTGAGAGAACATGTGCATGTCTTCTCCCTCTCCGTGGCCTTCCCAGCCTGGTTCCCGTGCATGGCATCGGAGCTTGGAGTGAAGTAACTTATCTGGTGCCCAACAGCAATGTGGTGGCAGAACCAGGATTTGAACCAGATCTGGTTCCAATTCTTCCAAATCTCACTTTCTTTTGCTTGACTATAGGGTTTCTCAGACTGAAGATGGTGACCCCCCTTCCCAGGATGAGCCCTATTCACAGGTCAGGCCAAGGAAATGTGTGGGATGCCAGGTTCCTGGTGAGGTCCTGGGGGGCTCCAGGGTCCCCAATGAACACCCTCTGCCTCATCCTGCTTCCAGGGGCCTGGCTGAGGCGGGTGTGAATGACCCCTCGCTGGCAGAGTGTCTGTGGGCAGTGACTTTCCCCTCCCTGTGCCTCCCACTGCCCTCTTGGCACACCTCTGTTTATTGTCTTTGCATCAGTTCACACCCCTTCCCTGGGCGTATTTCCTTCATAACAGGATGGCGGACACGGCCACTGCTCAGGGCTACTTCGGTTATGGAAAACATGGAGAGAAGCCCCCAGAACCCCCCGGGTACAGAGGCACCCACTCGTCAGGGTGTCTCGGGGCTCGAGCATGTCCCCCCGTTTTCAGGCGCTTTGGATGGCGACCAGCTGCAGCCATTTGGAAACGTCCTGAGCACAGTGGCCCGGAGGCCTGGGTCTGTGCCCCCTGATGCTGAGTCTTCAGTCTTAATTTTATTCATTATTGGTTGAAAACGGTCTCAATGTTTAATCTTGCAGATGCCAGAAACTCTGGGCTCTCGGTATTTCCTCTCAATTTTGCTATAAGTTTGGCCATTCCTTTCCAAGATCATTTTTCTCTTGAGATACTTTATCGAATGCAGTGGTAACAACTAATCTACCCTAGTGATATTTTGCTTGGAAAGCTCTTTGCCTGAAGCCACGATTGCATTAGGTGTGTTTCCTGTTTTCCAGGTTATTGCAGGAACCCGTCTCCGTGATTTTTGTCGCCATTACGTAACACAAAGTTGTCGTTTTCCAGCTTTCTAAAACAGCTTCTTCAGCACGACCTTCTCAGCCAGTCCCATGTGTTTCAGCTTTTGTTGTGGCAGTGCCCCACTTTGGGCACCAAGTCCTCTATCAGTCAGCTGTAGCTGCAATAATGCTTATAGCAAATCGTAGCAGGGTTTTCAAACAGAGTCGTCACGCCAAGGCTTTTCTTTCGAATACAGGAAGCAACTGTATTCGTGCCGCACTGGTTCCGTTGGGTTCGTACCCGAAGCACTGAGCCCTGAATGCCACATGGGGCATTTTCAGTTTTTTATACGTTTTTATACATATATAGTTTTTTATACATTTTCTACTTTTTTGTCTCCTATCATATATGGTAACACACACAAACATGCAGTCAGATTAAGTGGCCTCATGCTACAAGGTCATGAGGGATGTCATGTACGCATATAGCAGGTTCCCTTGAGGTGTTTTGTTTTTTTGTTTTTTTTTTTTTCTTTCATTCTTAGGGAGGGGACTGTATTATAAAATGACTACGCCAGTTATAGTGGTTTGGAAGAAATGTTTGTTTCTCACTCATACGCTTGTGTAATCAAAGTCAGGGTCTGCCTCAGGTTGCAGGTGGGGCTCAGAGCTGCCTCTCATCTCTCAGGACCCAGGCAGACAGGCAGTGGCTCCCCTCGGCATGTCCTTCTCCTGGAGCAGGCCAGGGGCGTAAGAGGACGGGCAGAAGTATGTCTTGCCTCTGACAGCTGTGCTCAGAACTGCCCCACTGTCTCTTTTGCCCACCTCCCACTGGCCACAGTGACCCCCAGCCAAATCTTGGTAGTGGAGCAGGGAGGGAGGGAGTCATCTGCTGCAGGTCGGCCTCAAGGTGGCTTCGTCCCTCTGCTCCAGAAGCCCTTGAATTTGCAAAGCAGAAGTGGAAGGGAAGAGCATAGGGCTGGGCCAGCCTGGCACCGCCATGAACTTGCTCTCACCGAGTAGCCCAGCAGCCTGCTCCCCAGAGTCCCAGAGCTGCTGCTCTCTCTGCTCTGAAATGGGAAGAGGGGTGTCAGGCACCCAGGATAAACAGGTGTCTGTCTGCGAAGTGCCTGCCTTGTGAGAGATGCTGACAGACAGCACTTCTCAAGCCTTCACTCTCCCTCCATCTGGGCAGGTGCGGGAGCACCAAACCCAGTGCAGCCTCTAGGACTGAGCTCCCGTCATGGGCCCGTCTCACGTCCTCATGTCTCAGGGGGACGCAAGGTGTGGGCGGCAGAGGAGCTGGCCGAAGGCTGTGGCCTCTTAGGGAGTCAGACTGACCCCCTCCCAAGAGCAGAGAAGCACCCATCCAGCCACATCCAGTTAGATTGGGGTCTGGGGTCTTGCTGATGGCAGGGGAGGACACGCCCCTGCCCTGTGGAGCTTGCAGACTCTAGAAATAACTCCAACAACACTTGTTACAACATCCCCAGGTGCCTTCTCATGTCCTTGCTTTGTGCTGACATGTCCATATGAAACATGGGGTGCCCGGGTGGCTCAGTCAGCTAAGCGACTGACTTCAGCCCAGGTCATGATGTCATGGTCCGTGAGTTCAAGCCCCATGTCTGGCTCTGTGCTGACAGCATAGAGCCTGGAGCCTGCTTCCAATTCTGTGTCTTTCTCTCTCTCTGCCCCTCCCCTGTTCATGCTCTGTCTCTCTGTGTCTCTCAAAAATAAAAATAAAAATGTTAAAAAAATTTTTTTAAAATAATAAATAAATAAAAATAAATAAATAAAATGTCTCTTCCTAACCAAACAGGATAAAGATTAAAAAAAAAAAAAAAAAGAGAAAGAAAAGAAACATTCAACACACTGTCTATAGGAGGCTGATTGTGGCCTCAGAAAGACATGTCCCTTTCCTAATTCCAAGGACATTTAGAAAATGGGTCTTTGCAGGTGTAATGAAGTTAAGGGTCCTGAGGTGAGGTCATCCTGGATTATCTGAGTAGGTCCATGGCACGTGTCCTTATAAAAGAGAGGCAGGAGGTTTTGGAAGAGGAGAAGCCACATGAAGACAGAGGCAGAGGTGGAGGGATGCAGCCACCAACCATGGAATGCAGTGTTGTTAGGGCAACTTCTGTGCTTACAACGCTGTGTGTCAGTACATGCTATGAGGCTTGTGTGTGCACATACAGTAGCATGTGTGTGAGTGTGCTTGCAGGGTACCATGTACGCATGTGCTACAGTGTATATGTGTACTTGCATGTGCCATGGGTGTGTGTGTGTGTGTGTGTGTGTGTGTGTGTGCGCAGGATGTGTGTCTATGTGCTCTGGAAAGAAAGCCAAGGGTGTGCCTGGACAACCTTTTGCTAGTATGTTGGAAGGACTCAACAGAGTATTCAAGCACACAGGCCTCTCTGGAGAGATTAGTGCATGACTCAAGGGCCCTCAGCAATCTCAGCAGACGCCAACAATGGAGATGGGACTGTCCATGAAAGACCTGTAGAGGATGCCTGTGTCAGATGGCACGGGCCCCTGCGACATGTACAGAGACCCACGAAGTTCTTGAGAATGTGACATCAGCAGGAACGATGCAGCAGACTTTCAAACCTCTCAGAACTCTGCAGGTAGGAAACAGGCTGATACAATTGCTTAACTGTAAACACGTGCTCCCCATCGTGAAAAGAGGAAGGGTGATCCAAGAGCCATGATGTGAGCCCACAGGCAGAGTGGGAACCACAGAGGAGTATGCCTAGGCCTTGAAATGTAATGTTGTTTGCCCACTGGGTTTTCAGCTTGCTTGGAACCAGTGACTCCTTTTTTCATTTCATTTTCTCCCTTTATGAGTGGGAATGTCTATAACAGGTCAATATATGCCTGTGCAATGTGCCAACAGTGTATTTTGGGAGCAGATAACTTGTTCTTGAGTTGTACATGTTCACAGATGGAAAGGAAGTGCCTATCAGGAGGGATTGTTTATTTGGGATTTGGAACTTTTGAATTGATTAGATTTAGAGGAGATTTTTGGATTTCGACTTGATATTGTAATGTGTAATGTGTATCCCTATTCTAGGGGTAGTGGGATGGGGTGAATATATTTTACATGTGGGAGTTTGCAGGTGGATCATTGGAGGCCAGAGGGAAGGCTATGCTTAGCAGAATAACGGTGACCAAAGATGTCTACATCTTAATCCCTCAAGCCTGTGGAATTGTCATGGTAGTCAGTGTCAAAGGGAATTGTACAGGTGGAATTAAATGAAGGCCTTTGAGATGGGGAGATGGTGCTGGATTATCCAGGTGGGCCCAACGTATTAACAAGAGTCATTATAAGAGGGAAGCAGGAGGGTCAGAGTCAGGGAAGATGAGATGATACAGGCAAGGTCAGTAACAAGATGGAAGGTTCGAGGGTGGAGGAGGGAGGTGAAGTGCATTTTTTTCATGGTCCACAGAAGGAAAGCCATTTTGTTGATACCTGATTTATCCCAACGGATGTATTTTGGACTTCTGACCCCCAGAACTGTAAGATAATAAAATTGTGTGGTTTTGAAGCACTAACATTGTGGTAATTGATCACAGCAGCCCCGGGAAACTAATGCAGGAGCCCATGGCGACAGGGAGAACCAGCCAAGGTAGTTGCGGCAGTGGGACAGCCATCGGCAATGTGGGAGGGTGACCTGGAAGTGGGCATCCCAGAAACCTCAGCACCAGCGCGTCTCCTGAATGGGGAATGGCGCTCTGTACCCATGCTGTGGACCCTCCCAGACAAGGGCTGGGGATTGACCTCTGGATTTAGCAAAATGGCAGTCATCAACTGAGCTAGGGCATTTCTGGGGGGCGGTGGAGATAAAAGCCTGACTACAGAGGACACAAGAGAGGCCAGGAGGAGAGGAAGCAGAGCCAGCAAGACTGCCCCGGGGGGCTCACCCTAACTGCTGGAAAGGTGGCGGCTGCTGGGCTGGGCCGTACGGCCATGGATTTGGACAAGTTCCGTCAAGGGGCTGAGTCAAGGGGCACAGGGGGAGGCTTGCGGTCCTCAAGAGACGGAGGGCCTCGCGTGCGTGGCAGAGTTGGCTGTGGGTGGGAGCCAGTGGGGGTGTTGTGTGGGAGACACCCCCAGAAGTTCTCTTCTGATTGCTTCAGTGACTTAGGAAGCATCCCTCTCCCTTTCACTTGTTAAATGTGCTGAGCAGGCTTGAGGAATGCACGCACTCCGCCCAGAGCCCCAGGGCTCGGCAGGAAGCAATAGTAATACATGGCACATGCAGCCTCGATATTGTTTGGTTGGAGAACTAATATACCGCCTAACTAGTTTGTTTTAAATTAGACAAACACCCTGAGCCTGCCTGCTGCTGGAGGGCCAGCCGAGGGCTGTTTGGAATGGGGCTCTCTGCAGTGCTGAGGTCAGCTCCGTTTGACATTCCTGACGTGTGAAGGGCGGTCTTAGAAAAACAGCACAGGCAGATGGGCGTGAGCTCCCTGGAGCTGCTCCAGGGGCCCTGCTTGAGAAATGTTTCGGTCCTAGAGATTCCATCCCAATTTTCAACATCTGTTGGTGTTTGTGGAAAATGAGGTTGGGATTGTTTTGGTCACAGCCCACGCAAGCTGCCATAGTGCTGTGTTTTTAAAGTGTTGGTGGTGGATATTTCACTCTTTGACCCTAGCGGAGCAGCGCCTGCCCCGACTGCTGTAAACAGGGTGCCACCTGCCACTCTGTGATCCAACGTTCCTCAGAGATAAGTCCTGAGAACCAGTAGCTCCATTCCATTCTGCCATGTCCTTGGTAAGTTGTGTAGGTGTCTGTGTTCTGCATATATTTAGACGTTTAGAGACCAGAGGCCCTGGACATTTCCTTTGTCCCTCTGTCCATCAGTGTTTAAGAGCCTTTAGGGTGGGCCTTCTGGTTTCTCTTGTTGCTTCTCATCAGAACAAACCCTTCTACCCACCACATCTCCCGCAGCCGAGATATATCATATCTTTTTATTTTATTCATTTGGTTTGTTTTCTTACTCAAGCTGAGTCCAGCTTGGAGTTCCATTTCCCCTGAGATGGTAGAAATGTGAATTTCATGCACTTGGGAGATGCCCCTTCCTGGTCTTTAGGAAATTTTGAATTCTGTGCCCGCCCCCCCCCCCCCCCCCCCCCCCCCCCCCCCCCCCCCCCCCCCCCCCCGCCCCTTACCCCAGCCTCCTTGCTACGGCCAAAACCTGGAATGCTTTTCCCTGGTATCCTCCTCACGGAGGCCGTTTGTCACCTGCCGACCTCAGCCTGCCCTGGCCTGAGCTCAGCAGGTGCATCTGTAAGTGGCCTATTGATTGTATTGCTGTCTCCCTGCTGGAAGGTGTCCTTCTGGTCAGGGGTCTGTGTCTGTTCTATGGATCTATCCCAGGCCATATAACAGTGTGTGTCCCATAGTCAGATAAGAATAAGAAGCCACGTAGCAAACCTTGGCCCCTCACTGACAAATGGGTCATGGCATTATACAAATACATATACACACTATCCACACGGATCACTTGGAAAGTAAGGAAACTAAGTCGTGGTCCTGTAGACAGCAATCAGTTGGCTGGACACTGGTCTGTCGGGTTTCAAAGCCCACGTTTTCAACCACTATGATATACTGCTGCCTTCGAGCCTATGGAACACTAACACACACACAACACAAACCCATACATGTCGATCTTAACTCCTCTGTTCTTTTGTCTGTTTGTTTGTTCAGCCATCCACAATTTCTACACCTGTACTTTTACATTTATCTATCCGTCTATCTAACCTATAATCTGTCCATTCATCTACCATACAATAAGATGGATACACACACACACACACACACACACCCCTCAGTTCTGGAAGGTGCTCACACCTGCCTGTCCTGAGCCTCACCCATCCCCACGTCTGCCTGAGCCCTCGGCATCGCTGCCTCGCCCCCCTCTTCCTGCTCTAGTGCCTCCTTTGTTGGCTCTGCTCCCTTCCAGAAGGACTAGGGCCTCCCTCTCAAAGAACTTCACCTTGGTGTCCACTCCTGTCACCATTCCAGAGCTGGTCCACCCCAAGCCATGTAAAATGCAGGGTGGTCCCTTCACAGCCCTGCTACAGGTGGCTGCTCATCTGCAAGGAATGGCAGTAACTGAAGATGAGACCCTTCTCCTCATGACTTTATCTCCAAGGGAAGGTTGAAGGTGGCAGTAAAGAAAGCAATGAGACCAAGAGTGGAATTTCCATCTTGGCCTCACTGTATTGGGCACAGCCCTCTCTGGGGCCTCTGTTTTGTGACTCTTGGGATGAAGGCAGAGCCCTGGTCCTGGAGCTCAGCCTGCTGGCATAACACGAGCTGGTCATGAGTCCAGCTAGCCTACATGGTGGCTCCTGGGGATACAAGGGTCTTCCAAGGGTAGCCACAGGCTGGAGGCTCCTTTGGATTGATGAAAACATTGACACATGACTTCTGTCACATATTTAAGTTATAATAAACTTCTGAAGTCAACCTCAATCCTTTTCCCGGGCTGAAACTGCCTTTGTGGAAAGCAAAAATAAAGCCCTTTTGTTTGTATGATGCTAAGGCCTTAGAGTGAGTTTCTGGTCGGGGGAGCTCCCGTGCTCCTGACTCTAGCCACCCTGACCAGGTGTCCTTGAAGCACTGTGCTCTCCACAAGGAGGTCCTCAACAGTGGGTAAGGAGGGCAGAGGGGAGCCAGGTGGCTCAGGGATGTCCCCCCACCTCTGGTCATTTCCCTCCCCATCCATCCTCCTTAAACCCCTCTTCCACTTGCAGAGGGACATGGAGGTGCCAGATGCTGAGGCCTCAAGGAGGGAAAGCCAGGCTCTGTCAGGACAGGAAGAGGAGAGGATCAGAGATGGCCAGCCCTGGGGCCATAAGCCACTGGGGCACTTCCATGTGGTGAGGGTGGTGGGGACATAACACGGGGCAGTGGACAGCAGCTTTCCTTCGCTGGCAGGGAGGTGAGCCCACAAAAGCTAACTACCAAAGGCCACCAGTACCCAAGTGAAGGGTGTTTCTGGGCAGCCTGATTTCAGTCAGAGGCCTCAGAGCTTCCAGGATGATCTAGTTGGAATTGGGACAGATTGTCAAAGCATGCTATGGCCTGAGACCTGCGAGACCCCAGGTCACCACACTGGCCACTTGGTGTCAGGGAGGGGCCAGGCCCCTCTTTGGGATAGACGTCATGATCAGTGGGAGCTTTGGCCAGAGGTGTAGCCCTGCCTGCACTTTAGGAGCACGACCCCAGAAAGGGGCAAGTGGCACTTCTGACTGTGTTTCCCAAATAGAAGGTGAGGAGAGACCAATAGTGTCAACTCCACAGAGGGATGGTGACATAGACCCCCAACATTTGTGACCGACCTCAATTACAGAGTCACACCGGGGCTGAATGGATTTAAGGAAGATAGAACCTTCTGGACCACATTCCCCCCACCAGGCTGGTCCCAGGTGCCTGGCTCCCAGAGCAAGACAACCCTGCATTCACCAGCTGTGGGGCCCTGGGAAGACTTCTACCCCTCTCTGTATTGGGATGGGGCAGCTGTGGGCAGGGTCCTGGCCTTTGGAAGGATCATGCACTGCACATAAGTCCTGGTCAGAATTGCTCAAAACTGGGCTCCAAATGCAGTCCCCCACCTTTACCACTGTGACCCGTGAGCCCACACAGAGTTGCTGCACAGAGCCTTGGAGCCCAGCCCTGGTGCATGTGTGCAAGCATGTATGTGTGTGCCCATGCATGTGTGTGCATATGTGTATGAGTGAGTGCATGTGTGTGTGCATGTGCATGTGTTAAAATGCCTCAGAGAAAAAGGAGCCCAGGAATGCCAGGGTTGGACGGGACATGGTCTATGCCTGGGGGTCCCTCCCCAGGGCTGTGTGGGGGCAGGTAGGGCTGAAGCCACAGGAAGAGCCTGCTGCCTGGGAGTGTGTGTGGGATGATGTTTCTCACATACTTTATTTCCGGCCTGTAACACATGTGAATGTCCTGAAATTTAAAAAAATGTTGGGTCCCTATGAGAATAAGAAGGATTGCTGGGATCAAAACCCTCCTCCACTACCTACCCTAGAGACGTGGGGTACTTCCATGCTGTGTGAATGTGTCCTTCCCTGTCTGCCCCACATGGCCCTGGACTGACACCCCATCCTTTGTCAGCCGTGCCTTGTGAGGTGGAGACTCTGATGAGAGTGACCTTTCCCTCACGGCCCCCCCAATGAAGTGCCCAGACCCCAGGCCCACCTGGCCTCCTCACTCTCTGAGTTCCCTGAACCTCATCTCAGGACCTTTGGAGGAGCTGCCCTGGGAGCCCTGGACTGATGCCACCCAAGTCAGGGGGTGAAGGGTGGCAAGAGAGGTCCTCATGCTTTAGGATTGAATTTCCTAGTATATGTGCTGCTGCAGCGAACACAGGATTGAATTTCTTGACCAACATCACTTCTGGGGGAGTCCCGAGAATGGACACTCATCAGAGTGTCCAAAGACAGCGCTAGCTCCTAGGCTCCCTTGTTGTCAGCCAGGCCTCACTCTGTGCTCTGGCAATTAGCATTCAGACCCTGGCTCTTGCACAGATGGGAAGGACCCGAGGGCCCCTGTGCATGTCCCCAAACCATCATGTAACCTTGGGAGGATCAGCTTCTGCCTGGAGCATGGCCTTGGGTGGAGCTAGGGGCTCCCAAGTTCAGGATAGAGCAGAGGCCAAGGAATGAGGAGGCCCAGGCTGCATGGGAGAACTTGAGTGGCCTCAGAGCAGAGGTGGAAGAGTATGGCCCACAGGTGCAGAGCGGCTGGGCAGGGCCACAACCACAGGGGTCGAAGTTGGAGAAGGGGGCCCAGTTGTGCCTCATCCCCAAGAGCCATCTGGAGTCAGCGCACTCTGGATGGGCACTGTCATGGTGATGGAGGGGCACCTTGTCTGGCACCATGGCCATCCCTGAGTCCTGGGTAGGCCTGGCAGTGTTCACAAACAGGGCCTGAGGGACCCTTGGCCTGGTGAGGCCCCAGCTGCTTTCCAACATTGGCAGAGCCCAGTGTCTGCCCCACTCAACCCAGGTGACATGGCCAGGTCCAGCAGGTCCATGGGTACACCTTCTTGGGGTGAGCTCATAAACCACTTCCCAGTAAGCCTGTATCCCTCTCAGCCTGGGCACCTCTCGGATGAGCTGAGCACAACCACCCCTCCACAAGGAAGACCCAATGCTGATGAGCTAGGAGGGGATCTGTCCCTGGTGAGGGTGGAGGCCTTCTGGGGCTAGGCAGGGCATGGGAGAGGAGGGGATTTTTCTGGCTGGGGTAGGAGAAGATTTGAGATCAAGGCCAGGGCCAGGATTCAGAAAGACCTCCAGAATTGCAAGGGGTCATTCACCTTGGGCGTGAGAAGTAAGGTCTGCAAGAATGGCTAGGCCAGGGGCGCCTGGGTGGCTTAGTCGGTTAAGCGTCCGACTTTCACTTAGGTCATGATCTCGCGGTTCGTGGGTTCGAGCCCCACGTCAGGCTCTGTGCTGACTGCCAGCTCGAGCCTATTTCGAGCCTATTTCGGAGCCTATTTCGGAGTCTGTGTCTCCCTCTCTCTCTGACCCTCCCCTGCTCATGCTGTCTCTCTCTCTCCTAGAAATAAATAAAAATATTAAAAAAAAAAAAAAAAAAAAAAAAAGAATGGCTAGGCCAGTTAGGGGAGCATCGGCTTCTTGGGCTGGGCTGGGCTGGGCTGGGTGGGGTGGGGTTGGGAGACCCCAGCCCCACTGTGATTGTGTCAGGGCTGCTGGAAAAACTTGCCTGATTGTGGGTCAGGAGCCCAGGTAAGATGGTGAGGCTCCTTCGAGGTACAGGAGGAGCCTCCAGAGAGGTGAGGGCCTGGGTGGGGGCCAGGTATGGCCTGGGTGGGGGCCCTGCCAGCCAGGGGACTTTGTTTCTGCCTGGAGGCCAGCACCTTCCTCTGGGACAGGGAACCTGAGATGGGCTCCAGGGTGGGAATTTAGGCTGGTTTGGGTTTAGCTGGAATGTCTGTTTGTTGTTCTTTGACGGAATTCAGGACCATGAACCAGTGTGCCGTGGCCTGGCAGGGCGGGCTGCCAGTGTGGGCTCCTTCCACAGGGCAGGGCTGGTCTGTGCCGAGTCGGGGGGGAGGGGGGTGTGGCGTAAGGAGTGGGTTTGTGGGGACAGAACTGAACACTGTAGAGGCTCCAATAGCTGGTGAACGTGGAAGGATCCACGTGGCTTCAGGAAGAAATCTTGGCCTCCAGGGCCTCAGACACCCAGACCCCTCCTTGCTCCCAGGAGGAACCCCAGGCCTGGGCACCACTGGTGGTCACCCCTTGGGGCTCTCTCAGGCCTCCCAGTCCCTCCCCCAGGCCCTGTGGTCTTTGCCACTGGAGGAAACTGGGGCCTGTGTCTTTGGGACATGACCCCAGTTTGTGGTTATTCTTTGCAGACACACCCCTAACTGGGGATGAGAGGTCACCCTCGACCTTGGTTTGGGGTGGGAAATGGGCTCTGGCCCAGGTTAACCTAAATGATATTTTACTGTTAAAATTCCAGGACCGTATTTGAGGCCCAGACAAATCTTGCCTATGCTTGGTGACTCTGAGACTTGTCTCATCTGAGAACACCAGGTGAGGTGGCCTGGGGTGCCCTGACTTTGGGGTGGACAGGAAGCCAGGCACCCCTCACCCTCTGAAGCTGCTCAGCAGAGGGGTGGGGACCTGGGGGTCACCCAGTGGGAAGGACAGTACCTTCTGCCGGGCAGAGGTAGGGTGGGTGTATGGGGGTTGTGAGTGCCCCACTATATGCCCCCATCCACAGGGTTACCTCTCCTGACTCCGTGCCTCCCTTCAGGGATCCCCTTCTGTCTTGGGTTGGGCTGTGTGTGCAGGTCCTCTTTGTCTGGCCAGGTATGGGCACACAGTAGGCCCTTCAGCAGCCCATCCAGGGATTCACGTCCCAATTTTCTGATCAGAGCAGTGGTGGTGTCATTCAAGGACAGCTGTTTGTGAGGAGGGGGCCAATCGATCTGCAGGGCAAGTGGGAGCAGGCCAGGCAGTGGGACCACAGGTGGAGAGAGGGATGTAGGGACGGGGGGAGGCTTGCCATGTGAGTGAGGCCTGGGTGAGTGAGGGCCAAGCAGTCAGTGCATTAATACCCTTGGGGCCTCTACCCTCCAGCTGGCAAGTGTGTGCAGGGGGGTGGGTCCTCGGCCCATTAAGTGGTGGTGCCCTCGTGGTGGTCCCAATCAGTTTCCAGGATGCCAGAGGGAAGTGTCCTCAGCATGTCCTTCTCAAACACAGCTGTGCCATGAAGACCAGGCCCAGCCAGTGTGGTGGGAGGGGGAGTCATGCAGGCCCCTGAGCCACAGGGGGATGTATAGAACCCTGCAGGCTCCTGGGTCATGGGAGATGTTGGAGGTAGTGTAGGCCCATACGGGATGTGTGGGGTCCTGTGGGTTGGTGGGCTATAGGGGGTGTGGCTTTGACTCTGAGCTGGAGTCCTGGGAGGCAGCCGGGGCGGGGGGTGGGGGTGGGGGGAAGCCGTTTGGCCTGGATGTTCACAGTGTCCCTGTGGTTTCCCTATAGAGAAAACTCCATGGAAGCCTCCAGGAGAGAGATGATAGGTAAGAGTGGAAGGAAGGGACAGCTTCTGGAAGTTTCCTGAGGTCCAAGTTGGAAATAGAGGGAATAGGAGTACAGGGTAGCCCCATAGTACCATGTCACACATCAGAGCCCCACAGAGGGATGGACTCAGCTTCTAAGGGGCAGGAGGGCCTGATGTGGCTGAGTGTCCCAAGGTTGCACATATCCACCCACCACTGAGGATTTGGCCTGTGGCCTCCTAGGCTCTCGGTGGACAGAGAGTCCTTCCTGGGCTGATCAGGCCCCATGGTACTGGGGCGAGTGAGGAGGGACAGGCAGTGTCCTACATGTACATCAAGAACCTGGGGCTGGAGGAAGGCTGGATGGCAGCCCCTCCCTCATATCCTCAGCCCTCTCCGCAGCCCCCCACCCCCACCCCCCAACCTTCCCTGGGGCCCAGAGGAACGGGGACTGGAAAAGCACCTGGAACAAGTCCCACGCTATTTCCCAGGGAAGGGGGCCACACCCCTCCTCAGACCCTGCTCCCTGATTCATGAGACGGGAACCCTGCCCGGGCTGCCCATCCCTGTCCAGGACGGTCTGAGTGCAAAGTGCATTTCACAGGCATCTGGATCAAATAACTGGCTGATAGTGGTATAAATTAGAGATGAAACTCTCCGGAAGGCAGAGCCACTGCAATTCATTCCAGTGTGATGCATGCAGCAGAGGCCATGGCTCCCTGAGATTTAAAATCAGCCCAGACAGGGGCACTTGGGTGACTCAGTCAGTTAAGCGTCTGACTTTGGCTCAGGTCATGATCTCACGGTTCATGGGTTTGAGCCCCGCATTGGGCTCTGTGCTGACAGCTTGGAACCTGGAGCCAGTTTCAGATTCTGCATCTCCCTCTCTCTCTGCCCCTCCCCAGCTCGTGCTCTGTCTCTCTGTCTCAAAAATAAATAAACGTTAAAAAAAATGTCTGGTAGAGGCTCCCGATCACTGACTTACATCCTTGCACATGGTTTGTAAATGTGCCCCTTTTTCTCACCTAACTAATACCAGATCTTGTCGCCAAATGTTTTTGAACTTCTTATTTCTGTGATTAATATGGAGATGGAATAATTTGTTGTGTTCATTAAGGTGCTTTATTTATTTATTTATTTATTTTTTGTTCTCCTCTGCCACTTTTTTTTTGGGTTGTTGGTTTTTCTTACTGATTTGTGGGTGCTATTTACATATGATATCAGCACTTGTTCTTACCTTGCAGGTATTTGTTCC
Source organism: Hyaena hyaena (assembly GCF_003009895.1). Classification (NCBI taxonomy): domain Eukaryota; kingdom Metazoa; phylum Chordata; class Mammalia; order Carnivora; family Hyaenidae; genus Hyaena; species Hyaena hyaena. Next base: position 6,634,074 of record NW_024080653.1, read on the forward strand.
CAGTCTGTTGCTTAATATTCTAGCTTTCTAGTGGTGTTTTCTCCATCACATACAAGTCCTCAAATTTTTTGTAGTCAAATCTGTCAAGTGTTTCCTTAAGGCTTGGATTTTGCATCTTGCCTGTTTTCCTGAGAGTATGCACTTTTCTCTTGTATTCTCTTCCAGTTCTTTTATTATTATACTTTTTGCCTTTAATCTATTTGAGTTTATTTTGGGTATGGGGTGAGACAGAGTGGAACCATTTTTCCACATTAAATCTGAGATATCAGGAGCCCCAGAGGACACAAATTATAGCGTAGGGGCTTGGAGCTCAGGCTCAGGAGCCAGGCTTTCTGGGCTGGAGTCCATGCCCTGCCCCATACAGTGGGGTGCTGACCACTTGCTGAGCCAATTCTAGCCTCAGTTTCCTCTTCCAAAAAGGTTCTTGTACAGAGTGAACAAGTACTTTGTGTGCACCAGGTCCTGGGGTCTCCCCAACCTCCAAGCAATTCCCAGACCCTGAGGTCTCCACCTCTTCCTGCTTATTCTAGAAGAGAGAAGGTTGGGGTAGGGCTGGGAAAGGAAGAAGATGGAAGCCTCCGTGTGAGTGAGACCAGCACCTGTGTGCATCCTGAGGGCCTCGGGATAGAGGTGTCCCCACCAGGCTGCTGGGGGCTCCTAAGGAGAAAACAGTCACAATATGGTCATGCCCAGCCAGATTTTGGCAAGCCCAGAAAAGTCCTGAGAGCTGGAAATGGATGTAAGGAGAGAGTATGGAGCTGGGGCCACAAACAGGGCTGCTGAGGGTGGCCTCCGACTGGTACCCTAGGGCCAAGTGTTCTTACCTGTCAAAGCCAGGTAATGGCACTCACCTTCCCTGCGCTGTGGGCAGGTAGCACGTGCATCTTCCCCACAGGTTGGTGCAGCTAGCCACCGGACCCTGGGGGCTACGTTCTGGGGGTGGAGGCATAATGCGGATGCCCTCCCTTGGGGTCTGGCTCCTGGGGGACACCCCTTCATGGTCTGGTCTGACCCCAGGCTACGTGGCAGCCTCTTGCCCGGGTTCATCAGGGCTGCCTTGGGGCTAACCTCTACAACCCTAACCCTGATCCTCCACATTTTGCATCTTGCCTGTTTTCCTGAGAGTGTCCTCTTTCCTTGAGGTGGCTTCTGGGACTGGCCCACGAGCCTCTCCACCTTCCTCTGGCTCTTCTTTCCCTGCTGCTTCGGCTGCCTGCTGTTTTCCTGCTCAGAGCAGCCCAGCAGCCTGGCATTTGCTGGTGGAAGACTATGGCAAAGAGCCTGGGGGCTAAGAAAGTGGGTGGTAAAACAGAAAAACAAAAAAAACTGGTTGTTAATTTGGGCCAAAGTGAGTAAGGAAAGAGGTTAAGAAAAGTGAGAGAAGTAGGGCTCAGAGTGAGAGTAGGAGCTAAGGGTGCATGAACTGGGGAGACAGTCAGGACCCTCCCAGGCCACCATTGCCTGGAGCACACCAGGTGGGCCCGGGCTGCTGATGGACAGAACTCGACTGAAAGGGAGGAGCCACAGACCCAGACTGTCTGGTGGGACCTCTCCCCTGAGCCTCTCTTTGTCTGAAAGAAGAGGGGATGTGCTGGCTTCCCGCAGAGTCCTGAAGAGACTTTCGCCTCAAGGACAGGCACTGAAGGTGACCTTTGGCCCCTGGGTCACCCACAGCCCTGCCAGTCTCTATGGTCAGGTGTCCGAAGTGCAGGAACCAGCTCTTTGTGGTCGGTGCTGGAGGCCTGGAAGCAACAGCCCATGGAACGCTTTTTCTCAAAATGGACTTGTTGGGTCCCACAGAAGGAGGTAATACTGAGATTCCCTCTTGACAAAGTGAATGGCATTGAGCCTGCCTGACATTTCCAACTTTATTAATTTTTGCAAGACTTTGTTGCCAAAATGGGCTTCCCCTGCTGCTCCGTGGTGATTAATATTGCTGAGCTGAGCATGGTTGCAACACTTTCCTGTAAAATGGACTAAAACAGAAGTTGATGTCTTCCTCATATACGAAATACATAAATCAGTTAAAAATAGTTCCCTGAGCGGATGTGATGATGTCGTGGCTGTCACAGGAAGCACATGAATCAGGCTCATCCCCACTGACAGGAAAGTGGAGGCAGAGTCCATGGTCTTTGGGCCTCTCTTCAGGGGGCTCAGGGAGGCAGGTCCCTCTGGCCCCACCTCACACCCGGCCCCAGCAGGGGCCCCCAGAAGGATGGCTCAAGCTGAGCTGGCTGTGTGTCTGCCTACGTAACTCATTGCTGGGTGTTTATTTCTTGGTTCAGACCTCCTTACCGACCACAGGAGCAGCCTGGAGATGCACATACAAGTGCCTCGCTGGTCTGCCCAGCCCAGGGACACTCTGGAGGATGTCCAGGCTGGTCTGCCTGGTGAGCCATTAGCGGCTTCAGGGAGCCTGTGTCACCCTGGGCACCGCAAGGCCTCTGGCTCACTTGTGAAGATCAACACCTAGGCAGCCTGCACAGAAATTTCACACTCATCTCTGCTGTGACAGGAGACCCAGGGTGTCAGCACTGAGGATGGCGAGGCACCACAGAGCGCCAGCTGCTGTGACAGGAGTTGCAGCACAACAGGGGCTGAGGATGTTGTAGCCCTTGAAGGCTGGGCCACCTGAGTGTGACCCTGAATTACAAGGCAGACGTAACCACGGAAGGTTAGAAGGAGTGGCCCAGGAGCCTTAGGCGATTCTTAGGTGGAGGTCTGGTCACATTGTCACAGCACCAACCCAATTGGCCACAGGTTTCTCCCTTGCAGGGTGAGGGCCGAGGGGAGGGTAAGGGTCACCCAACACCAGCCAGTTAGTTGCAGAGCTGGCAGGCAAATCACTCCCATCAGTGTTGAATGTGAAGCTCAGAAAAACTCAGCTCAGGGTTGACTAAAAGATCCCTAAGGGGACACATAAACCAGGCTAGCAACAGCTCAGGAAATCTGGAGTGTTTTCTATCCTGGGGTGGGGGCGCCTGCCTGGGGGACCTATGTTGGGCTGGACCTCCTCCCAAGTCCCCAGGCCTGAACAGGAAGGACGAGGCTCTCCATTGGCCTCTCAGTCTGAAGCACTTGGCTTGTGGAGGCTGGTGGGGGTCCAGCTCATCCCAGGCATCTCTCCCAGACATCCAGGTCAACTTAGTGGGAAGGCGGCTGAGGGGGTAGGCCAGCCTACCCCAAGGGAGGTGGGTGAGGAGAAGGAACTTCACTGAGGTGGAGACATATTTGGGAACACACCCTTCCCAAGAAATTCCTAAAACAAACACCTGTGGGGTACCCTTAGACAGTAGCCCAGAAACTCAAAAGCAATTTTCTTTTCATATTTTGCATCCAATAAAAGATATTTTCCCCCCGTTGAAACATTTTCATAGATTCTTAAAAGCTTAAAGATCTGCTCTCAACTCTAGGTTGTGATGGCTAAAGGAACAAGGAAGTTCCAGACCTGCCCTCCTGGAGAGAAGCCCTCAGGGGAAAGGAGAAGAGACTGCCCTTGTTGCTTGGTTTGGTCTGGAGTTGATCCAGGAGAAACAGCAGCCTCTGCCACTCTCATACATGAGTGAACCCATGTCCGTGTGTGTGTGTGTGTGTGTGTGTGCGCTCACATGCACATCCATGAGTGTGCACACACACCCATGCCTATGTGTACGTGTACTTGCACATCTCTGCCTATATGCACATGCGCACACACACACACACACACACACACACACGCATGCACCCATGCACATGGACGGCTAGAAGAGGCCAGGAAAGGGCCCTATCTTCCTCTGCACCCCCAGCTCCTCTCACCTTGCCAGGGACCCAGCAGGTACTCACTGGCTACTGGCCACACAGATGAGTAAGTGAACACAGGACACAGAGGGTGGGCACCAAGCTCTGTGCACTACAGGCAGAGGGAGGTAGAGACACATAGCTGGGGCTGGATGGGTGGGGTCAGAGGGGTTCAGGCTTGTCCACAGCTCCTGAGTGGCTTCTCTGTTCAGGTCTACAGAATGCATGTTACTATTCCCGACAGGATTCTCCGGGATGTGGCAGCACAGCTGTAGTCTCCCTGGGAGGGATAAAGGCTGTTCCTCTGTCTCCTCATGCTTTAGCAGCCCCCACCCCATGCCACTGCTACTGCTCCCAGAGCCCAGGCTGGCTGTGGTCTCCCGGGGCAAGATGGGGTATGCCCCTTAGATGGTCCTGAGAGTCAGAGCTTTCCCGTCTGTCTCCACCTCCAGGTACAGACTTCTTTCTGGCCTCTGACCCTTGTATCATGAGGCACCCTTCCCAGCATCCAGGGTTGCTTAGTGTCTCCACTGGCTAGGATGCCAATGCCTAGTTTCTCACCCTTAACCTCTCCTCTTGCTTCTCCCCGTGTCTCTGAGTGCAAACATCTTGAATGGTCTGAGCTCAGGGAAGGGCACTTGTGCTTGGCCCCTGGATGTAGAGGGCATCTTCAGGAACATGGGGTGTTATTGCTCTTAAAAAATCCCAAGCCCAGGTACCTGTATCCAGGCCAGAGATCCTGGATGAGCAAGGCCTTTTAGGAGTACACAGAGGGTTTGGCTGGCTGGAGGCAATCCCTTGGTCTGGTGGTGTTTAGATGGTGCCAGGGTGCCCCCGGCATCTGTGACAGGCTGAGAACAACTGTCTCCCCAGTTGTTCTCCTGCAGGACACTGTTGGGTAGAGCAGATGCTGGGACCTGCTCCTGGTGAGCCCTCCCCACTCCACACCTGTAATGGCCCCTCCTGGGCCCCCTGGGCCTGGTCTCAGCAAAGAGCGTCATTAACTTGACAATGGAAAGATGTGTTTGAGCTTGGGAAAGTGGCTTGCTCTTTTCAGATCTTTGAGTAAACTGTGAGGGAACAGGAAGGTTTGTGAAGCATGCAAGTGTCATCCACTCCTGTTCCCTACCTCATAGCTCTGCCCAGTGTCTGCATGACGCCCAACTGGCTATGGACTTTTCCATATGGTGAGTATGTGGATGGATGACTTTCTTTTTAAAAAGTTTAAATGGCACAGCACAGCATCTGAGCCCAGTTATCAACCATGGAATCCTCCAGGTTTGTAGCTCCCAGCTGATAGGTCACCAAGAGGCCTCACAGCTCAGAACCCTGTCCCTGGCACAGTCTGGAGAGGGTTTTTGAGCCGCACCAACTTTGATTGGTGAGATGAGACTGCAGGCTGTGAAGCCACGGGACAGTGGGTTGGGCCCTGTCTTCCTCGGCTACTATTCCTCTGTTGTTTCGGGATCACCAGACCAGCACGTGCCTATGCCAGGTAGACCGCTTCCTGTGTGTCCTCAGGGACTAGCGTGATCACTGCTCTAAAGTCCATACCTTAGGGTTCAGAACCTTCATCATGTGGATCCGCACACAGTGGCTATTTCTGTGCCAACTTGCTAATGCACGAAAGGACAACACTTCAGGGCATGAAGGGGGCTCTCCCCAAAGACTTCCTCATCAAGGCACACACTTGCCGCTGGAGCCACCACCTCCTCATCTTCCTGGGCTCATGCAGCAGAGAGGCACAGGCCTGCCTGGCTCCAGGAAGGAAGAGCTCACACTGGGCCCTGTGCCAAGCATTTGATGTCTGATCCTCTGCAGGTGCCCATCCTACAGATGAAGAAATAGGCACAGAAGTAGAGCAACTTGCCCAAGGACACACAGCAGGGAATGTGATGGCACAGAAGACTTCAGAGTCAGAACAGGCCCAGCCAGCGCAGGCTTGGCAGTGCTCATGCTGCTTGGCCATCCTATAAGGGCAGGACCCACCTGGCTCCTGGTTAGGGGCTGTGAGATATCAGAACAGTGGCCCAGCCCCCCCGCCCCGAATGGCCATGAGCATCACAGTGTGTGAAGTGGATGGACAAGATTGGGGTGTCCCTAGTCCTGACTGTAACTCCCCCACTGTTACCTCCAGAAGCCACAACTCCACTGAGATGCCAGTCTTCCTGCTGGAGGAGACCCTCTATAGGTAACTTGGGCAGAGACCCCCAGCCCCCAGCCTCTAAGAAGAATGCAGAGGTGCCCCTCCTCCATCCCTCCAGCAGCACTCACTGTTTCCAGCATCTTCTCTCTGGCTGTGCCGGGGGGCAGTGCCTGGAGCCTGCAGAGGTGACCCACAGGCCACTCTAGTTCTGTAAGGAGTGGCTGCAACTCTCAAAGCCACATTTTTCAAATTGAGGAAGGGCCCCTGTGTGAGGTGGTGGCCAGCAAGTGAGCCTTTGTACATGTTCTCTCTCTAGTTGGAGCTAGATCCAACACGGGAATGGCTGTTCATCAACAAAGAGAGCACAGGGGCGCCTGGATGGCTCAGTCACTTAAGTGTCTGACTTCAGCTCAGGTCATGATCTCACAGTCTGTGGGTTTGAGCCCCACGTCAGGCTCTGTGCTGGAGCTTCAGCTGAGCCTGGAGCATGTTTCAGATTCTGTGTCTCCCTCTCTCTCTGCCCCTACCCCGCTCACTCTCTGTCTTTGTCTCTCAAAATAAAATAACGACATAAAAATAAAAAAATAAAAAAAAAAAAACCCCACAAAGAGAGCATAGAGTCAGGGCAGTAGCAGGTCATAGCAGTGGGGGGCTAGCCCCGTCCTGCTGTCTCAGCTCTCAGGGGCCTCACAGCTTGGAGCAGGGTTTGCTGTGCTGACCCCTGCCTCCTCTGTAGGGTCCTTGACACCTTGTGGGCTGAGCCCCTTCAGACATCCCAGGGACCCCCAAAGCCAAAGCAGCCTGGGTGTGGAGGGGTTAACCTGCTTCCAAAGCAGGTAGATATGGGTTCTCGGTGTAAGTTCTGCAGAGTCAACCTGGACATCTCATTCTGTTTGCAACAGCACACATACAGCTTGCTCCTGGTGAGTTCACATGGAGCGATGGCATTGAGTATCAACCAGAGTGTCCATTTCTCACCCATATCCCCAGCCACCCTCCTGCAAGGAGGGGTAGGCCAGGCAACGCCGACTTCTGTTAGCCTGACGGAGACAGTGTCGATGCTGAGCACCCTTTTGGGCTCCCCTGAACAGACATTGGCTTGGAGGGGGTGGGGGATGAGGGGGAGGGGAAGACAGACCTTCCCAGAGGCCGGGAGAGGCTTCCCCGGTCCTAGGAGCACAGAGCCCTGTCCTGATGGACAGCAGTTTTTCTCATCTATATGGAGGAGTGGTGCACTCGGGGCTCAAACACCCCTTCCTGCATTCCCCAGAGAACAGCCACCCAATGCCACATGGTTGAGGTACACCCAGCTGGGCTAGAGTGCAGGACATTAGCCAGAGTCGCTGGGGAGGATGAGGGTCTGGGCAGAGAGGTGTGAGTGAGGGGGTCTGAGTTGGGTGGAGGTCTGGGTGGCGCCCTGTGCTCCCACTCACATGCTTCCCAGAGCTCTGGACCCTCTCCTGGGATGGCTAGATGGGCAGGTTTGGGTCAGTCCTGTCCTAAGAGTGGATGAAGCCTAAGATCTGAGGAGGTAGTCCCATGGCAGGTATATAGGGTGCCACAGCCTGCTTGCTACCTGTCTACCAGGCGCATATGGGGGCAGCCCTGGGCACCCTCAAGTTTCACTTTCTGGGAGTGCTGGGAGGACCGTAGGTGTGTTCATGTTTCTGCTCACGGCCTCCCATCCCCGTTGAGCTTGGTTCTATGAACAAAACACACACATTGGGGTCCTCTCTCATAGCGGGGTCTTCCAGGCATTTCTTCCTCTTACCTTTCTTCTGTTGTGTATTTTTTTTTTTTTTAATCTTTTATTTATTTCTAGGAGAGAGAGAGAGACAGCGTGAGCAGGGGAGGGTCAGAGAGAGAGGGAGTCACAGATTCTGAAACAGGCTCCAGGCTCTGAGCTGGCAGTCAGCACAGAGCCCGATGCGGGGCTTGAACGCACGAACCGCGAGATCATGACCCAAGCGAAAGTCGGCCGCCTAACCGACTAAGCCACCCAGGCGCCCCTTCTGTTGTGTATTTTAAAACCTCTCTCGGGGCGCCTGGGTGGCTTAGTCGGTTAAGCGTCCGACTTTCGCTTAGGTCATGATCTCGCGGTTCGTGGGTTCGAGCCCCGCGTCGGGCTCTGTGCTGACTGCCAGCTCAGAGCCTGGAGCCTGTTTCAGTCTGTGACTCCCCCTCTCTCTGACCCTCCCCTGCTCACACTGTCTCTCTCTCTCTCCTAGAAATAAATAAAATATTAAAAAAAAAATAAAATAAAATGTGCAGAGAGCAAACTGTTAAAAAAAATAAATAAATAAATAAAACCTCTCTCGTTACAGGCTGACCGAGGGCCTGCATCCCGGACACCGGCTGTGTTAGGGCGTCAGGAGCCCCAGGGGACCCGCCGGCTTGCCGGGTCCCATGGCCCCTTGGTCTTGGCTCGCTGACCCTCCAGGCCTTCCCCTCTCAACCTCTGACACGTCAGTGCCCAAGAGACATTTGTGCTTCCCCAAGAGACATCCAGAATGTTTGGTGTGTCACAATACGGAGTTGTCTGGCTACTTGGGGAGGGTGGCTTGAGTCAACTAATGCCAGTGCCCAGTTTGTCCTAATCACCTTTGGGGGGCGCTTTGCAGGCCCCATCCTCCATACCCTGTGTTTTCTGAAGGCTGTGAGGTGCTGGGGGTACCCTGTGAAGGGCAGCAGGTGGCAGGGTGTCCTGAGGAGGTCAAGGCAGGCAGCTAGGGAACAGAATGTGTGTGCTGGGCCAGGCACACCCACAGCGTGCCTGGCCTCTGGGGGCTGTGGGTGGGTGGGGTACAGCTCAGAGCTTTCTGGAGCTGAGTCACTCTCTGGCTCCAGGAAGCCTAGCCACATGACATCCAAACCGAGACAGCTTGGGCTTTCTGCTGAATGTGAGCAAAATTACTGCTGCTTCTGAAAGCAGAGCGGAGGTGACAAATATCACCTTCCAGAAACCGTCACCATGTCTGCGGCACCTCCAGTGTCAGCAAGGACGGCACTCAGGGACTCTTACATGAAGAGCTACAACCTCACTGTCGGTAGATGCGGGTGCTCCCTCTGTGCGGGTGGCATGGTTAGAACCATCCTGTGGACATATTTGTGAGAATTTGTCTGAATATCTTAGAGGAAGAGATGAAGTTTACAGGCTCAGATAGACACAGGATCATACACACACACTTGGATACAGACACACATGCCTGGCACACACATACCCGGACATACCACACACATACTTACAGACACAGATAATTCATATACACACATGTACCTAGAACACATACACATACACACACAGAGAACATAACCCCATCTTTCTCACACACAATACGCAGACATTCATGTGTCTGCATGACACACAGACAGGCCCCCAACAGACCTGAGACCACAGGACTTGGGGAAGGAAATGATGAAATGACCCCAGTGCTGGTGTAGCATGGCACTGCATGCACCCTGAGTCCTGCCCCTGACTGAGCCTCTACTTTCTCATCTGTGAAACAAGCATCAAAGGCTGTTCATGCTGCTTAAATGCAACCACAGCCAAAGCACAGAGGAAGACAAAGCAGGAAAGTTGTGGACAGCTTCCCTGAGCTCCAGCCTCTGCCTGGGGATGGCTTCCAATGGCACAACCCTGTCTGTACCGCAGTCTGCCCCTCCCTCTGAGCCCACAGTTCCCAGCTTGCAAGGGTCTCCAGCGAGGGATGTATGGATGGGGGTCCCACTGGTTGAAAGCCCAGGCTGCTGCCTCTTAAGCACTCCTGCAGTGCCACCTGCTGGCCAGGCACCAGCCCTGCGTGGCGCCCCAGACCCAGGGTTCACAGAGCCCCAGGACGCCTTCAGACAGTGGGTGGGGTACAGGCTGCCAGGGCCAGGAAACTGGCCCCCAGTTTCTAGGGAGCCAGGAAGGACAGAAGCAAATGTTTGGTGCCAGGTACCAGGCTCTGTCCCAGACTTACTGTTGGAAGTGGACAGGCGCTGGAGGGCTGGAAGCTGAGCCATAGTGACCGGTCTAGCTCCTTTCCTCCCCTCCCCTACTCCCTTTGTAGACCCCATGAGTTGAGACATCTCACGCAGGGTCCACGTACGGCAAAGCATCATCCCATGGGTCGCGCACGCGCGCGTGTGTTTTGTTGTTGTGGTGGTTATTGTTGTTTGTTTTTGTTTTTCATTTTTTTTAATGTTTTTTTTTTTTTATTTATTTCTAGGAGAGAGAGAGAGAGACAGCATGAGCAGGGGAGGGTCAGAGAGAGAGGGAGACACAGACTCTGAAACAGGCTCCAGGCTCTGAGCTGGCAGTCAGCACAGAGCCCGACGCGGGGCTCGAACCCACGAACCGCGAGATCATGACCTGAGCGAAAGTCGGACGCTTAACCGACTAAGCCACCCAGGCGCCCCTTGTTTTTGTTTTTCAGAGAGAAAAGGCATGTGAGCTGGGGAGAGGCGGGGCAAGAGGGAGAGAAGACAGAGAATCCCAAATAGGCCCCATGCTGTCAGCATGGAGCCTGACACAGGGCTTGATCCCATGACCCTGGGTTCATGACCTGAGCTGAAGTCAAGGGTCTGATGCTCAACCCAGCTACCCAGGTGACCCCCCCCCCCCATGGGTCTTGTAAACCATGACACACAGGCTTCCGTGGATTGGGCCAGTCGATCCCACAGAGGAAGGAGCAAATGGCCTGAACCCCACTCCAAGGAGTGACCCTTGGTAGGGTGCTCTGAGAGAATGAGCAGGCTGTAGCCCATGGAAAAGAAATACTTTGAGGACTCTGCTCCATGTTTTGTGTGGCTTACTAGTGTATACTTTGACTACCACTTGGTGCATTTCTTTTACACCAAGTGGCACAATCTCTCTGCCTCTGGTCTTTTCCAATCCCTCTGCCTGAAGCACCATCTGCTCAGCTCTACGAGCCCCTCAGACCAGGTGATAGTGGCCCCCCCTCTACTGGGGACATTCCTGGGCCTTGGTCCTTCATCCCATTCTTTAGGAGCTTGGTGTAATTCTCTAGAAAAGCTAACTCTAACCAAAAACAACAGTGTGAAAGTAACAGTTCACCTAAAAAAAATACAAAAGTTTGAGCCCAATCTCCAGCCTCCGGGACTCAGCCACAATGGGACACTCTGAGGAGTCTGTTTCCACTCCTTTCTTCAGCCACCTACTTCCCCAACCCAGTCCCAGCGAGAAAGTTTTCCCCTTACCTGGAATTCCTCTTGGAGTTGAAAAATCCCAGATTTCACTCCCTGGTGCAGACATGACTTTCACCAGCTTCTTTGCTCTAGATGAGGCTTGCCGGCTACTCCGGTCACAGGTTGGTGTGCAAGCCTCTTGCCAGCTGGTCCCAGAGAGACCCATCTCACCTGCCTCCTGGAAGGCGAGGAGCTGCTTCCCACTCACACACATCTTGGAGCTGCTGGCGGAACTTTTAGAAACAACCTGCCACATAGGTGAGGAAACAGAGGCCCTTGGAGCAGGCAAGACAAAGCCCCGTTTTAACACAGTTTCTTTTGTCTTTGTCTTTTTTCTTCTGGATCTTCTGTCTCACTTACTTATGTGCACATGAGTAAAAAACATGCTATGTGACGATGTGACTTTAAAGCCTGTTGGTTTAGCCATGTTCACAGACACATGACAGATAGATAATAGATAGATGGATAGATGGATGGAAAGATAGATAGATAATAGATGGGTAGGTGATAGATGGATGATACAAAGATAATAGATGATAGATAAATGGATAGATCAGTGACACATAGATAGATAGATGGACAGATAGATAATAGATGATAGATGGATAGATAATAGAAGATAGATAAATGATACATAGATAGGTGATAGATAATAGATAGATGGACAGATGATACATAGATAGGTAGATAGATAGATGATTAAATGGATGGATAGATAGATAGATAAATAGATGATAAATAGTTGATATGATGGATGGATAGATAGACAGATAGATGGCTAAATGGGTGGATAGAGATCACTGGCTGCTGAGCCAGGCCCAGGACTGAACCGGCAGGGTGGGAATGGGGACAGATGAGAGGATCTCACAAGCCATTGTACTCACCTCCAAAAACCAGGGTGTTAGGCCTGAGTGCTGACAGCATCCTTTTCCCTGAGATGGGGGCCCAGGAGGAGGGAGAGGAGGCCTCTTTTGTGGCTGACAGCTTCTGGGGCCTGAACAAAACAAATGTTGTTCTGATGGTTCTGAGGACGCCCCACACTGCCCACAGACACCCACCTGCAAGGAAGAGTGTCTTCTCCTGCCCCTCCACCCTCTTCTCCCTCTCCTCCTCTTTACAGAATTCAGTCCCCTTCACCAGCCTCTCTCTGCCTCACTCACCTCCCTAAACTCTTCCCCATCCTTTGTCAGTCTGCAAGAGACACAAAATAAAGAAGATGGTAAAGTAAAACTGGGACACCGGTACCAACACCACGTGTTCCTAGGAACTCCTAAGGAGCTGGGTGTCCTTGGAATTGAGTGTTGGTGGAACTCTAGCAAGATTTTCTTGGCCCTGTGCTTAAGTGATGCTATCTCTGGTTTGGGTTGCCTGCCCGGTGTGTGTCCCCCATCTGTGGGACTTTCCCAGGGGCTCTGGTACAGGGGAGGGGGGAGCTTAGGCAGCCATGGCCTCAGCCCTGTGGAGGCCTCATGGTCTCTGAGGGGATGCAAGGCTTCCTGGGCTCTCTCGTCTCTCCTGGGCCTGGAGCAGCTGATGCCTGAAGCAGACACAGGGGACCCCTCCCCATTATCCTCTGCGTTCACAAGATGAGGGAGGCTCCAAAAGTGTGGATGTTCTCCTGTGCTTTTCCTTCTTTTTCCCAGGCCGGCATGTGAAGTCTCTGAAAACCTCATTCCCCACTTTCCTCTGATGTGAACCCTCTCCTCCCCCAACCATGGACCCTTCCTGACTTTGTCCCTTCCAGGCTCCAATCCTTTGTCCTCCTGTGAATTCACCCAGGCCTCTCCTCCTCACCCATCATGGGCCAATGAAGATAGACCCTGCCAGAAGCTGGTCTTAAACCACAGGCTGCTTCCCTGATCCCCGGGCAATTCTGACCCTGGGCAGTGTGGCTCAGTCCTGTCTGCCTGATGCAGCACAAGCCTCCAGCTGACTCTTTTGTAGGAATCACTGAGTCAGGGCTGGGATCTTCCAGAAATGGGCTCTGTGACCTGGGAGAGCCTTTCTATGAGAATCCATAACACACCCTCAGTCTCTGACCTAGGACTTTTCCATCCAAAGCCTTGAGCTTCTTTAACTCTCCACAGAGAGTCCTGGAGGGAAGAGTTCCAGACACAACCCAAACCCATGCCAGGTGAGTCAGAGGAGGCAGCTGGGGCACAGCGGTCTGAGTGGAACCTGCTGGGAAGGTCCCCTGGGCTGTCGTGAGCACACTCCAGGTGCCTCTGACCGTGGAGCAACAGAACCAGGCTCACCGCACCGCTCTGTGGGAAACAAGGTTGGGTTTTTCTTGTAAAGTCACTCACTGTCATTTGAGAAGTCAATTCCTTAACATTCAGTAAAATTACCATTCTTTGGTGTAAAGTTCTGTGAATTCAACACATTTGATGATTCATATAACATTTTGGATTCACAATAGCTACTGCACCTCCAAATTATTTTTATAGTCACTCCATCCCCCAAACAACCCTTGGCCACCATCCCCCCAAATTTTTGTCTGCACATGTACTCATACAGTGTTGCACCCTTGAGATGGGCTCGATTCACTGGTCTTGACTCTGACATCCTCCAGGTCATTGGGTGTATCAGCAGCTCATTTCTGTTTATTGGAGGCGAGCACCTTGCTATGTGGGAGTGGCGCTGTTTGTTTTAAGCACTTACCCAACTGAAGAACAGTTGGGTTGTTTCTGGTTCTGGGTAATTATTCACTACACTTGCCATATACCTTTGTGTATAGATTTTTGTGTGAATGCAAAGAAATGGAAAAACATTCCATGCTTATGGGTTGGAAGAATAAATATAGTTAAAATGCCATTACTAACCAAAGGAATCTACACATTCAATGCAATCCCAATCAAAACTGCACCAGCATTCTTCTCAAAACTAGAACAAACTATCTTCAAATTTGTATGGAACCACAAAAGACCCCGAATAGCAAAAGTAATATTGAAGAAGAAAACCAAAACGGGAGGCATCACCATCCCAGACTTTAGCCTCTCCTACAAAGCTGTCATCCTCAAGACAGTATGGTATTGGTACAAAAACAGACACATAGAACAATGGAATAGAACAGAGAACTCAGAATTGGACCCAAAAATGTATGGCCAACTAATCTTTGACAAAGCGGGAAAGAGTATCCAATGGAAAAAAGACAGCCTCTTTAACAGATGGTGCTGGGAGAACTGGACAGCAACATGCAGAAGAATGAAACTAGATCATTTTCTCACACCATATACCAAAATAAACTCAAAATGGATAAAGAACCTGAATATGAGACAGGAAACCATCAAAACCCTAGAGGAGAAAGCAGGAAACAACCTCCTTGACCTCCACCGCAGCAATTTCTTACTTGACACATCCCTAAAGGCAAGAGAATCAAGAGCAAAAATGAACTACTGGGACCTCATCAAGATTAAAAGCTTCTGCACGGCAAAGGAAACAATCCATAAAACTAATAGGCAGCTGACGGAATGGGAAAAGATAGTTGCAAATGACATATCAGATAAAGGGCTAGTATCCAAAATCTATAAGGAACTCACCAGACTCCACGCCCGAAAAACAAATAATCCAGTGAAGAAATGGGCAGAAGATATGAACAGACGCTTCTCCAAAGAGGACATCCAGATGGCCAACAGACACATGAAACGATGCTCAGCATCCCTCCTCATCAGGGAAATACAAATCAAAACCACACTGAGATACCACCTCACACCAGTCAGAGTGGCTAAAATGAACAAATCAGAGAACTCTAGATGCTGGCGAGGACGTGGAGAAACGGGCACCGTCCTACACTGTTGGTGGGAATGTAAACTGGTACAGCCTCTCTGGAAAACAGTACATAGGTTCCTCAAAGAATTAACAATAGAACTCCCCTATGACCCAGCAATAGCACTGCTAGGAATTTACTCAAGGGATACAGGAGTGCTGATGCACAGGGGCACATGGACCCCAATGTTCATAGCAGCAAGCTCAACAATAGCCAAATCATGGAGAGAACCTAAGTGTCCATCAACGGATGAATCGATCAAGAAGATGTTGTTTATCTATACCATGGAATCCTACATGGCAATGAGAAAGAATGAAATCTGGCCATGTGCAGCAACATGGATGGACCTTGAGGGTGTTATGCTGAGCGAAATAAGTCAGGCAGAGAAGGACAGATACCATATGTTTGCATGTATAGGAGGATTAGGAGGAACTTAATGGAGGACCGTGGGTGAGAAGAAGGGGAAAAATAGTGGGGGAGAGGGAGGGAGGCCAACCATGAGAGACTCTTGAATGCTGAGAACAAACTGAGGGCTGATGGGGGTGGAGGGGGGAGATGGGCATGGAGGAGGGCACTTGTGGGGATGAGCACTGGGTGTTATATGGAAACCAACTTGACAATAAACTATTTAAAAAAATAAAACATTAAATTTTTTTAAAATATTTTTTTATTTATTTCTAAGAGAGAGAGAGAGAGAGAGACAGACACAGCATGAGCAGGGGAGGGTCAGAGAGAGAGGGAGATACAGAATCTGAAACAGGCTCCAGGCTCTGAGCTAGCTGTCAGCACAGAGCCGGACGCGGGGCTCGAACCTACGAACCGCGAGATCATGACCTAAGCAAAAGTCGGACGCTTAATCGACTAAGCCACCCAGGCGCCCTAAACATTAAATTTTTTTAAAAAAGATTTTTGTGTGAATGTAAGTTTTCATTTCTCTTGGGTAAACAGACAGAAGTGCAATTACTGAGTGACATGGTGAACGTAGTGCCAAACTATTTGCAAAGGTGGCCATACTACCTTTCATTCTCCCTAGCCCTTAGTGGGAGCCCTTTGAGCATTCAGCTGTGGGCACTCAGCGCTGCCCCTTTCAGGCACTCAGCACTGTCCCCTTGTGGGCACTCAGCATTTTCCCTGTGGCCACTTGGTGCTGTCCCCATGTGGGCACTCGACGCTGTCCCCATGTGGGTACTCGGCACTGTCCCCATGTGGGCACTCGGCGCTGTCCCCATGTGGGCACTCAGCACTGTCCCCGCGGCCACTCAGCACTTTCTGCATGTGAGCACTCATCGTTGTCCCTGTGGCCACTTGGCGCTGTCCCCATGTAGGCATTCAGGGCTGTCCCCGAGGCTACTTGGCACGGTCTCCATGTGGGCACTCAGCACTGTCCCCACGGCCACTCGGCGCTGTCTCCCATGGACTCGGCGCTGTCCACTAGTCACTTGCAGCCATGGGGCGGGGGCAGTCCACCAAAGCATCTGCTCAAGGCTTTACCCAGTTTGTAATTGGGTGATTTTTCTTTTTACTGTTTGATTCTGAGAGTCCCTTACATGTTCTGGATACAATTCCTTTGTCAGATATGTGATTTGGAAAAATTTTCTCCTTGTCTTGTGTTTCCATTCTCTCTATATTGTCTTTTGCTAAAGTTTATAATTTTCATGAAATCCAATTTGTGACTTCTTTCTTTTATGGATTGTACTTTTGATGTCATATCTAGAACTCTGCTAACCTGAATTCATGAAGATTTTCTCTGTTGTCTTCTAAAAGTTTTATCATTTTATATTTAAATCTCTGATCCTTTTTGTCCCAATTATCATATAAAGTATGCAGTTTAAGTCAACTTTTCTCATATCACTGAGAAACGCAGACATTAGTCATAGCTTTCCCTTTGTAAAAACCTCTGGTGCCACTCCAAGTTCCCTAGACAAGAGTCCTCACCTGCAGGTCAGGGCCCTCTCCTCCTTGAGCACCCCTCCCTGCTCAAGGGGAGACCCCAGCCTGTCTCCTGTGTGGGCCCACCCTCTGCAAACTGTGGTTTCTGCACTGAGTGGCTTCAGTGCTTCTGCCCGCTGCCCACGGCCTGTCTCTCTAACTAGTATCTAACCCATGAGCAGGGACGCTTGCCATTTGCTCTCACAGATACCACTGCAGGAGGGTGAGTGAGCACTTCCCAGCGTCTAAGGTGAGGGAAATGTGCAGGGTGGGTGGAGGGTGTCTGGGGCCCTCTACCAGGCTGCATCCTGACTGTGAAGTGAAGGGAACAAGTAGGCCGACCAGGGCCAGGCTGGGATCCCATCCACACGTCTGGCAGGTTATTTTTGCCAGAGTTGGTGTGGAATTAGAGGGGCCAAGGTGGGAGGAAAGGGGTCAGCAGCATGAGAACAAAGGACAAGTTCAGGGAAAGGAGAGAGGAGGGTGAGATGGGGATGTTCCAAGGGGGTGGGCTGCTGCTGAGCCTCTGTTGGGAGGAGCAGGGGGGCGGCGGTGAAGCACAGGACCACAGTGGAGGTACAGAGAGTGGCTGTGAGAGGCTGCCTTTGCATCCCCTCCTCTGTCCTACTTTTTCCCGTCTCTGTCTCCTTCTCCATCTCTCCTACCCTCCCCTCTCCCCTCCCATCACTCTAGTCTTCTCGGCTCTTCTCTCCAGGACAGCTTCCAGACTCTGTTTGGGGGCAGCAAAAACCACTCTGTGTCCCTGCATCTCTGTTGTGAACTGGGCTGATGGGCACCTTGAACCCCAAAACTCAGCAGCGCCCCTCACAGGACTGCAGGCTCTTGCTGTGAGGTGCTGGACCAGGGCAGGAGGGTGGAGGACTCAGGCCCAGGGCAGCTCCATCCACCTCGCTCAGCTGGAGCTCCCTGCTGGAGGGACAGCCAGTTCAGCTGCCATGACTGATGGCTCCATTACACAGTGTTGCAGAGGGATGTTGAGGGGTTGATGAGCGTGTGCTTCAGACCTTAAACACTTTTCTTGGGTCTCTGTGCTGCAGAAACACGTCAGAGGTCAGTCGGGTGGAGGCTGTCTTTGTCTACAAGGTCCAGAAACCTAGCGGAAAACACAGGGGCCACATCAGTGAAAAGTAACTTGTGTCGGTGACGTTTCTGAGTGACACAAGCCACACATTTTCTGCATCTATTTTTAAAGTCATGAACCTGGGGCATCTGGGTGGCTTAGTCAGGTATGCATCTGACTCTTGATTTTGGCTCAGCACATGATCAAGGTCATGATGTAGGATCAAGTCCCGCATCAGGTTCTGTACCAACAGTGCTGAGCCTACTGGGGATCCTCTGTCTCCCTCTCTGCCTCTGTCTCTCTCTGTCTCTCAAAAATACATAAAAATAAATAAAGTCTGGAACCTGAAACCAGACAACCCCAGCAAATGAAAACTAGCCCTGTTGCTGCTACAACAGTGAGGGGGAAGCAAGGAAGAAGGGAGAGGTGGAGGGGAGAAAGGCTGAGAGAGCCCTTCTGGGAACTGAAGCCAACGGTGACTCCTAAGGGACCCCAGGCTTCACCCCGTCAGCACCCCTTCCTGGGGCACTGCTCCCACACAGATGGGCCTGTGTCCACCTGGCTGGGTGGGGCCTCTTTCTGCTTCCATGGCACCTGTTCAGCTCCAGTGTGGTGCCTACCTTTGGGGTTCACCCACTGGGTCTCAGCCGTGTGGGTGATGCGGATCGCTTACCACTGAGGGCCCTATGTGCCTTCCTCCCCAACTTGTGTCATTTCCCAGGCTCAATAGGGAAGTGTACCTCACTACCAGATGTTATTTTTAAATTTTGTTCTTTTTTTTTTTTTTCTGGAACAGGCAAAATTATCAGGATAGAAAACAGAGAAGTGGTTGCACAAGGTTGAGTGAGGAGAGAAGGGTATGTCCCCAAAGGCTACACAAGGGAAATTTTAGCGTGATGAAATTGTTCTGTGTGGTTCTAGGTGGAGGTATGTGACTCTATGCACTTATGAAACCCCAAAGGGCACCACAAAGAGTGACCCTGGATACATGAACAAGACCAAGAGCAATTGAGATGTGGGGGTATCTTGGGCAGGTGCAGGCTAAATGGGATCTGGGGTATTAGGTAGAGGACACACACTCGCTGAGAGAATCAACATAAAGGAGAACGGGAACAAGCTTCTCACAGTTGGCCAAGGAGGTTTTGGATGAGCGTAGGGACAAGGGTGCTCAGGTGTCGGTCATATCATGGACTCGTGGACTCACGTTTCTGTCACAGATAGGTAGACCAGTGAAAAGTCAACGTCCACGTGTGCATTTGTGGTTAGTCCACAAATCCATACTTTCTTTGTTCTCTGAAAGGCCTGGAAACATATGACAGCCCCTGGCAACAGCATACTTCATGCTCAGATCTTAGTTTCTAAACAGCACCTTCAATGAAAGGAGCCAGGTTCCTTAGAGAAATGTCTGATACTAGGGCTGAGGCAGAGACTATGCCAGGATAAGCCAGGACCCTTTGCAGCCTTAGAAAATAAAGAAATGTTAAAAAATAATAATAAAAATTAAAAAAGGACTGGACTGTAACCCAAAGAATAAAATAAATATCCATGAATTGTACTGATACAAATGATTTGAACGAGTAGAAACTAGGAGAAAGGGACAAATATTTCTTATGGACAGATTCCAAATAATAAATGTTGAAGGAAACAAAAAATGTAGAAGAGAAAAAGAAATAGAGTTCCTTTAGAATAGAAAAGCAATGTTGACGGGAATCAGAAAATCACCATCAGGTCCCACAGTAATAGTGATACAGAAACATAGACAAATGCTAAAGTTAGTTTGCAAAACTTTAGGAGAAACAAAATATTTGCATAGTCTCAGCAATTTATGTAGAAGTTTTATTTTGAGAGAGAGGGAACAAGCGCAAGTGTGCCAGCAGGGGAAGGGCAGAGGGAAAAAGACAAAGAATCACAAACAGGCTCCACGCTCAGCAGCACAGAGCCTGATGCGGGCTTTGATCCCATGACCCTGGGATTATGACCTGAGCTGAAATCAGGAGTTGGGTGCTAACCCAGGTGTCCCATGGTGCCTGGGTGTATGGTTCTAACACGTGCACGAATCCCTTGATGCTCCTTCCTTTAGGGAACAACCCAGTCACCCTTGCCCGCTTGTGTGCGGGCTGCACTGAGTGACTCACTTCTAACAGACAGGGTGTGAACAGAAGCTTCACAGCAGAGAACCACATGGTGAAGGTCAGCATCCCAGTGCTAAGTTGTGACAATATCACATATCCTGATGTGATGCCATGTGATGTGATGAGAAGGGCACGTCACCTTTGTGGTATTCTTCCCCAAATCCATAATCCCAATCTAAACACAAGAAAATATCAGACTTGAAATGAAAGGCTTTGTACAAAATACCTGAGCTGTTCTCTTCAAAGGTGTCAGAGGTTGAAAAACCAAGAAAGAAGAGAAATGGTCACAGATAGAAGGAGGAGTGGATGTGAGGACTCCATGCAACATTGTGTCCTATGCTTGTCAGCATCATTGTGCCCCTGTGTATGAGGGTTTTGTGCACATGTGTGAGTGTGTGCACTTTGTATGAGTTGGGCATGTGGGAGTGCACAAGTGTGCATATAATTTGTGCGTGAATGTGTTTATAAGCACGTATGATTTGAGTGTGAGCATGCACACACAAGTGTGTGAGTGTGTGCATGTGTGTGTATGGTTTGTGTGGGTGTGTACACGTACAGGTGTGTGGATGTATGTGCATGAGTGTGTATATGATTTGTGTATGCAAGGGCACTAGGAGATTTCCAATCATTAGCATATATGGAAGCCAGATTATTTAGGATAATATAGAATCAAAACCCTTAATAATTCCAATAATCCATCAATTGTAGTTTGTGAATACTAAATACTAATCATTCTAATGACCAATTTAGCAGGTTAAAAAGTGCCTTAGTCGTGTTTTACTATGAAATTGTGTGCTGTGGGCATGGATTATTTGTCAGAATGCCTCCAGCTGCCGTGACAAATTCCCAGCCCACACTGGCCACATATGGACCACGTCTGTGGTAGGAAGGAGACCTCGAGGGGCCTTGAGGATGCTGCCTCCTTTTTCTCCTGCTAAGCGTCACCTCAGAACCATAACCCTTTAACTATCTGATGTTACTTACAGCCAAAATCCTTCCAGCAAAACCCTTGTGAATAGATGCATGTGGAATTCAGGGTATTTCCTGACTCTGGAAGAAGGAGGAGAAGATGGCTGTTGGGGCTCAGAGTCCTTCCCAATGTGTGGACACTAGAAGGTCAGTTCTTTATCCCCACTCCCACGGGCCTCCTTCAGCATACCCTCTACAAGCCGTGTCCCGTGGCCACACAGGCACCCTGCTCTTCTTTGCGGGACATCTGAGGCCCTGTGCAGCTGGCACTCCCCCTCCCCCACCACAGCTCAGCACCAGTGATGCCCTTGCTGCACCCACCCCTGGCCGGCAGCACCCAATGGAGGCAACTGGGGAATATGGAGCTCCCCACTTCGGGGCTCCTGCCCCAGGGTGCAGGGAGCAATCCAGCAGTGGCCTGGGCACACTCAAGCCCCCGTGTGATGATAGCAACCCATCATCTGAGAATTGAAGGGTGGTTGTTTTACCGGTTTTGTTTTAACCAAGTGTCCTCCATGAGGTACTCTAAGGGCACCAAGGTGTTTGGGAGGCGTCCGCCCTCCCAGGGCTCCCACCTGGTGGGCCTCAGCAGCAACAAGCCCAACTGAGGCCTAGGGGGATCTGCAGCACAGCCAGGGCTTAGTGGCGACCATGTTCAGTTCCGAACCTCCACTTGCTTCCCTATAAGAAAACTGAGGGGAAGGTCAGTTGGTGTCTGTTCCAGACTTGCCTGACAGCCCAGGCTGTCTCTAAGCTGCATGACCTGGCCTGGCTCAGCTTTGAGTGTGGGTTGAGCAGTGGCAGAGATGTGGAGGATGCCAGGGCGCCAGGCTGCAAAAGTGGGTGAGATGGCCTCTCCCACCTGCCACCAGAAGGTAAATCGGTCCAGCTGTTCTGGAGAGCAAGTTGGCAATGCGCTCCAAGGGGGTCAGAAATGCCTGCCCTTCAATGGAGTATCCCCATTTCTGGGGCTTTATCTGAAGGGTATTCCAGCGTGCTTGTGTGTGCGTGGGCCTTTCCCTCATGTAAAATGTCTTTCTGACCAGGGTCATGGTCACAATGTCTAGAGGGCTTACCAAATTCCTGTTTCTTCTTAGCTTTTATTCCACCCCAAGAAGCTGACATCAGCAGGGAGTCGTACTGTGTGAAGCATCTCCAGCCAGGGTCTTCAGAGCTCCCTGCCCCCGCAATACCTGAGCCTGGCCTGGTGAGCACGGGCCAGGGGCTCGCTTCAGATGAGACTAAAGACAAACATATATCCACATCTTTAGAGTGGCTTTTTCCTATAAAACAGTTTCATAGTAAGACACCACATCAGAAAGCAACAGCTGCCAGTGGGAATGCCATGGCTCTACCTTGTTCCTGGGCATCACCCCACTCCTTCCTGGGAGTCACTGCTGCATGTCATCCATAGGACATGGGGCGCTGAGATCTAAGCGAGCACAGGATTCCGACACCTGTGTGACAGCAGGCTTCATCCCCTGGTCCTTTTGAGGGCTCCTTGGTATTTGGCCTTTTCTGACTCTTACACCACATGCCACCCGAATAACCTCACAAATTCTGGTAAGAAACTGACTATCCCATTGTCAAACAATCTACATTCCTCAACAGTTCTTTGGGATTTGTGCCCCCAGACATAGGAGTTGGGCGATGATGGAAATGCACCTTCCGCTAGGCAACCCGCTGCATCTCTGCCTCTTTGGCTCCAATGGTGTGCAGTAGACGCTGCTGCTCTCTGGCCCCGTCCTGTTGGGTGATCAGCTGGCCAGCCCATTAACTCACCAGAGCTGCAGACTTGTTACCACCCAGGCCCTGTGGGAAGTAGTGCGTTGAGAGTACGTTGGTGGCTGTGTGCATCTTTTTTCCTGTTTGTCCTCTCTCCTTAAGTTACCGTTTCTGTATCCCTGTGTTAAGTCACACACAGAGTGGACCGATGGGCTTGTGTGTGTGTGTGTGTCTGCACACGACAGAGATGGGGAGAGCAGGAGAGGGCGGCCCTGTCCTTTCCTGGCCAAATGTTAACTGGATTCTGTTTTGCTTCTGTTCTTGTGGGAGCTTTTGCCTTTAGCCCTTATCATCGCTTACTTGGAAGCCTGAAAATGGTCCATGGGAGCATCTCTGTAGCTTCAGGTGCCTTTTCTGTTTGTGGCCCACTGAGCTGTGGAATGTGGGGAGAGAGACCCACCGCCCCAACCTGTGCCAGACATGAGACTGGTATGGAAGGGCTCTGGCCCTCCACATGCATCTTTTTCACCTGTTTCCTCAAGGTGGTTTTCCTTTGAACACTCTCCCTGAACAGTTAAACCACATTCTGAACAGAAAACTGGTTTGAAAACTGCTTTGCACCTGCATCTGACAAAGATCTTCTTGAGGGCCACCCTCACTCCTGAGCGGGCAAGGGAAGTTCAGCCTCTGGCTGTGCTGCCCAGCTGCAGCCTATGGGCCCCTGGAATGCACAGATATTCTATTGATTATTTATTGAGCAACTGTTCCTATAGGGCACACTAGGAGACTGTTGACTTAAAAGTGTGAGACCGTCCTTTCTTAAGGACATTTAGAGACTATTCTGCTGTCTTTTCATTGCTAAGTACTTCAGGGCTGTCCACTACTCAGCAACTTATTTATGAAAATGTGGTGTTTGCAACTCAAAAAACACTTTTACTGGCACTCACTGTGGGCTCCTGTTAGACGTCCTCCTGGACTTCCCACTGGGGCCTGTGCCTGGCCTGGCATCTGCTCAGACCAGCACACTTTCCAGTCTCAGGGAGGAGCTTCGTTACCTCAGGGCTGTCAGCTACTCTTCCTGCTTTGTAAACAGAATCAGTTTGGCCTCATTGTCCTCAACTGAAGGATTTTCTTACTAACCTGCAATGTGAAGAATACATCTTTCTACCATCTATTAGGCCTGGGGTTTTTGACAACTAGATTTTCAGTTTGAGTGTGTTACAGGTCCAACAGGTACCCAGATCCTTATTCTAAAGGTAGATTTATATATACAAGTCACCACATGTTCTCTTATACAGTGATTCCTAACGATCAGTCTGCGTTCTTTTCTTGTGAGAACAGGTTAGCTAGGTGGGCCAGGGTGTCGAATGCCCTGTGTCCCCCAGATAACTCCCCAGTAAGCTGCTGACGTTGGAGGCTTGGGGCATTCCCAAGACCTAACACTTCCTGTGCTAAGATGCCTCAAGAGAAGAGCAGCCTTAGCACACCCCAGTGTCCGTGAATTCCATGTTTCTGTACCAGAGGTGTGAAGTCAGACCCTCCACTTACTTTTTCCTGACTTTTCTGTGGGACTTATACTGAGAGATGATATTTATATATTTGCCTAGAGTTCAAAAGACACATCTGACATTTTGCCTGCTGCCGTGCCACAGAATTCCTTCTGCAGAAGTCCCTGGGTGTGCACCCTTGTCTGTGGGCATCGCCATTTGTTTCGAGGTTTGTGCATGTGTCTGTGGCCCTCTCCAGGCCAGACACACAGCTGACATTACTAAGAGTGGCCAGCAGACAGCAGCAAGTGCTCAGGGGTCTGAGTGCTCTCGGGCACTGCCGGCCACTCACATCACTCTCCCTCACAGCCCTTTGTAAGGAAATTACTCCACAGACACTTGCTGGAAAATGCAAGAAAGACTTCACTTAAGATGATGGCAAAAGTGGGGAGAAATTGAATTCAAGTCCCAAAGTAACCAGGAGCTGCAGGTGAGGATGCGAATGGAAAAATAGGAGGAGGAGCTGGGCTAGGGTCAGGGTGGGGGAGTCCTTGCTAAGATGGTTCAGCAGACCAAGGAGAAGGCCTAGGCAAGAAGAGAGGGTGAGGGAGCCTGACCAGAGTTTGATCCAGGAGTGTGTCCTTGTCATCCTCACAGTGCCTGTTTTATAGTTAGTTAAGTGGCGGTAATGAATTAAATAGGTAAGTAATGTTGTCAAAAACAGACCTTTGTGCTTTGGAACCAAAATATAACACAAAGGGACAAAGATCAGTAGCTTTATTGCTTTGGCAGATGAAGGAGTTTGCAGCAGGCTGTGACCTTCAAGCTCCCATTCTGGAGGGAGGGGCTGGGGGTTTTATAGGGAAATACAGGAATTGCGTGTGTGCTGCCAGCCTTTGGACCAGGTTCCTGAAACAAAAGGCCAAGAAGGGAGGAGGGAAGTATGAGAAAGGAAGTGATGAAGTTTTGGGGTGATGGTAGGGTGGTCCAGAGCCGACAGCTAAGAAAGAATTTTTGAGATGTCTTTGATGCAAAAAGGTGATTTTATTAAAGCACAGGGACAGGACCTGTGGCAGGAAGAGCTGCACTGGGTTGTGATGGGTAATTCATTATATACCCTCAGGTTGGGAAGGGGTCAGGGATAGAGTAAGTCTCTAAGGTATTTTGGAAGCAAGGTTTGGGACCTTGATGAGCTAGCTGTTGCTAGGGAAATGCCACTTATTACCATTTAATAAAACATCAGTCATGAGGCCCTTCAGATATATATTGGGGGGCCATAAGTTTGGAGTATGATTGCCAGCATATACTTAGGGCAGCTGAGATAAAGAAAGTAGACTTACAGGATCCTCAAGGTTGTGATTATGTTAAGCTAAGGTTCTCTTTTGTCATCATTGAGGCAGCTGAGCTCCTAGAGTGAGTTTTCAAGGATTTGTCAATGGGCTTTGGGCAGTAAGAGAATTTAATTTTTCATTTGCCTTAGTTTCCCACATCAACTTGGCAAGCATTTAAACTCCTTTTCTTTGTTCTCGGGTAGCCAGGAGTGTCTGAGGAACATCACACATATTCCACCTGGGAGTGGGGAGTGTGCCAGCCTGTGTTTTGCCTTCAGTTTGCCACACACTCCCTCATCAGGGAGGAAGAAGCTTACTTGAAAATTGAGGGTTGCTAGGAAGAAGTCTGGAAAACCTCCAAAAACATGGAGGTTAAAGAATAACCTACTAAAGAATGAATGGGCCAATCAGGCAGTTAGATAAGAAATTTTAAAATATATGGAAACAAATGAAAATGAAAAGACAAGAATCCAGACTCTATGGGATGCAGCAAAGGCAGTCCTAAGAAGAAAGTACATTGCACTCCAGGCCTATTTCAAGTAATTAGAAAAAGCACAAGTACAAAATCTAACAGCGCACCTAAGGGAACTAGAAGGAGAGCAACAAGAGCACCCCAAACCCAGCAGGAGAAGAGAAATAATAAAAATCAGGGCAGAAATAAACAATATAGGAACCAAAGAAACAGTTGAAAAGATCAATGAAACCAAGAGTTGGTTTTTTGAAAAAATAAACAAAATTGACAAATCTGTAGCCAGGCTTCTCAAAAAGAAAAGAGAGAGCACTCAAATAGACAAAATCATGAATGAAAATGGACTTATTGCAGCCAAGCCCTCAGAATACAAGCAAATATCAGGGAATAGTATGAAAAAGTATATGCAAACAAATTGGACAACCTAGAAGAAATGGACAAATTCCTAAACACACACTCACTACCAAAATTCACACAGGAAGAGATAGAAAATCTGAACAGACCCATAACTAGTGTAGAAATTGAATCAGTTATCAACAATATCCCAACAAATAAGAGCCCTGGGACAGATAGCTTCCCTGGGGAATTCTATCAGACATTTAAAACAGAACTAATACCAATTCTTCTCAAGCTATTCCAAAAAATAGAAATCGAAGGAAAACTTCTGGACTCATTTTATGAAACCAGCATCACTTTGATTCCCAAGCCAGACAGAGACCCAGAAAAAAAAAAAAAAAAAAGAACCACAAGCCAATATCCTTAATGAATATAGATGCAAAAATCCTCTGCAAGATACTTGCAAATCGAATCCAACAGCACATAAAAAGAATTATCCACCATGATCAAGTGGGATTCATTCCTGGGCTACAGGGCTGGTTCAATAGTCACAGATCAATCAATCTGATACATCACATTAACAAAAGAAAAGAGAAAAACCATATGATCCTCTCAATAGATGTAGAAAAAGCATTTGACAAAATATAGCATTCCTTCTTAATAAAGACCTTCGAGAAAATCGGGATAGAAGGAACTTACTTAAACATCATAGAAGCCGTCTATGAGAAGCCCTCAGATAACATCATCCTCAACAGGGAAACACTGAGAACTTTCCCCCTGAGATCAGGAGCTCGACAGGGATGTCCACTCTCACCACTGTTGTTTAACATAGTGCTGGAAGTCCTAGCATCAGCCATCAGACAACAAAAGGAAATAAAAGGCATCAAACTGGTAAAGAAGAAGTCAAACTTTCACTTTTTGCAGATGACATGATACTCTACATAGGAAACCTGACAGACTCCACCAGAAGCCTACTAGAACTGATCCATGAATTCAGCAAAGTTGCAGGGTACAAAATCAACGTACAGAAATCTGTTGCATTTTTATGCACCAATAATGAAGCAACAGAAAGAGAAAACAAGAAACTGATCCCATTCACAATTGCACAAAAAACCATAAAATACCTAGGAATAAACCTAGCCAAAGGTATAGGAGATCTGTCTGATGAAAACTATAGAAAACTTATGAAGGAAATTGAAGAAGACACAAAGAAATGGAAAAACATTCCATGCTTATGTGTTGCAAGAATAAATATAGTTAAAATGTCATTACTACCCAAAGCAATTTACACATTCAATGCAATCCCAATCAAAGTTGCAACCAGCATTCTTCTCAAAGCTAGAACAAACTATCCTAAAATGTATGAAACCACAAAAGACCCCGAATAGCCAAAGTAATATTGAAGAAGAAAACCCAAACAGGAGGCATCACCGTCCCAGACTTTAGCCTCTCCTACAAAGTTGTCATCCTCAAGACAGTACGGCCTTGGCACAAAAACAGACACATAGACCAATGGAACAGAACAGAGAACCCGGACTGGACCCCTACGTGCATGAGCAGGGGAAGCGCAGAAGGAGGGGCACAGAATCTGACGCAGGCTCCCGGTTTTGAGCTGTCAGCACAGCGCTGGATGCGAGGATTGAATCCACGATGGTGAGATGACGACCTAAGCCGAAGCTGTACACGTAACCAACTGAGCCATCCAGGCACCACATGTTCTTTTATTTTTATTTTTATTTTTTTACAAGTAATTTATTGCTAGTATTCCATTGTATAAATATGCCACATCTTCTCGATCCGTTCATTAGTTGATGGACACTTAGGTTCTTTCCATGATTTGGCTATTGTTGAGCGTGCAGCTATGAACATTGGGGTCCATGTGCCCCTGTGCATCAGCACTCCTGTATCCCTTGGGTAAATTCCTATCAGTGCTACTGCTGGGTCATAGGGGAGTTCTATTGTTAATTTTTTGAGGAATTTTTGACACAGATTCCATTTATTAAAGACTTAAATGAGCTACAAAAGTGAACTTCTACAGTGTTGGAGATACACGAGCCCTTTCCTCCCAGCTGTGGCTGGAAATGGTGTCCCTCTTCTAACCTGAAGCCTCCTCCTCCTGAATCCATGTGTCCTGGGGCCAGCTTCCCCTCCTTCACTTCCCCTTGCACACGTTCTTCTCTAGCCAGCAGACCCCTTGTAGCACTGCCGTACCCCTCCTTGGTCAAGGTCCCCGCCCAGGCAACCTTCCCTTGGCCTCTCAGTGTGGACAGGCCATGGCAGGTGGCCTCCTTGGTGAGCAGGCCCAAGGCGGTTTTCCATGTAGGGACCACAAGCTGACAGTGTAAGGGCATTGCCAAAGTCACCAGGGTCCCTTAAGCTCCATCCTCGAGACTGCTCTTATTCCAACTAATTCAGGGTCCCCAAGTCCATGTCCTCACCCTTGTCCTGCCCCTTCCCCCAAAGCACCAGAGCAGATGGTGGTCATTTTCTCCCTTGCCTGTGCCCCTCCTAATTAGCTTACCTCTTCCCTTGCTGGTGCCTCACTCGGCAGGTGATAAATGACATCCCCTGTGCCCTGTCACGTGTGCCTCTGGGGACAGGGACGTGCAGCAGCTGTAAGGAGTACAGGACAACTTTTGGAGGCTCTGGGTAGGACCTGGTACCACAGCAACTGTGGTAAGAGGGATGTGCCAAGAACCTCACACAAGACCCCACCTGGCTCCTTCCTTCCTCCACCCACCCGGAGCCCTTGTGAGCAGCCACCATGACCATCACCTTTGTCCATACGTGAATCTCGTTCTCTGCTGGCACCTGCTCAGGCCTGTCCCTTTCTGCTTGGATGCTGTGGTGGCCTCCTCCACGGTCTGCTTGCTGCCAGCATCTCTGCTCCCCGCAGCGCAGCCAGGGTGGGCCCCCGAGGCAGATCTGAGGACACTGAAGAAGACCTGGCTAACCCCCTACTCTCTCCCTACTGCCAGGGAACAAGGTCCAAGACCCACAGCGTGGGGGCCACCAGTGCCCCAGGCCTGTTTCTGTCTCCAGCTACAAGGAACCGACTGCCCGCCCTTCTCCAGGCACCGTGTGCTGCCTGGCTGGCCGTGGACCTCTGACAGCCAGTCCCTCCTGTCGCTGCCACCTAACACCACTGTCCCCAGGAAGTCCCCCTGCCGCTCCCCTGGCATCTCCATCACTCTGTCTGGGATCTTGTGTTAACATAGCACTCAGCACCAGGGAGCCTGGGAAGATTCTGGGTGCAGTCATGTCCTGTTGCTACCACTTCCATAGCAGCTTAAAAACTCCATGACTTTCTTCTCTTCCAGTTCTACTGGTCACAATCCTGAAACAACGCCCTACTGCACTAAACATAATGGTGGTGGGGCGCCCAAGTGGCTCAGTAGGTCGGGCGGACAACTTTGGCTCAGGTCATGATCTTGCCATTCATGAATTCCAGCCCCACGTTGGGCCCTGTGTTAACAGCTGCAGCCTGGAGTCTGCTTTGGATTCTGTGTCACCCTGTCTCTCGGCCCCTCCCCTCCTCTTTCTCGCTCCCTTCCTCAAAAATAATTTTTAAAAAATATTTTAAAAAATTCTTTAAATGAAGGTGTGGGCAGGGCCATGTTCTTTTCTCAAGGCCCTAGGGGGCGATACATTTCCTGACCTTTCTCTGATTCTGGAAGCCACCTGTATTTCTTGGCTTGTGGCCTTTTCTCCTCCGAAGCCCATACCCACTGGGCCTCCTTTCCCCTTCAGTCTCCCCCTTCTGTTCTACAGGACCCTGGGATTATGTCGGGCACAGTAATTCCATCTGTGCACTTCCTTCCTCCTTGCCACATTCAGGACCTACTCCCCTCCCTCCACACCTCATTTGGGGATGAAGACGTGGGTAACATTTTTTTTTAGTATTTTATTTATTTATGAGAGAGAGAGAGAGACAGTGTGAGCAGGGGAGGGTCAGAGAGAGAGGGAGACACAGAATCTGAAACAGACTCCAAGCTCTGAACTAGCTGTCAGCAAAGAGCCTGACGCGGAGCTTGAACCCACGAACTGTGAGATCATGACCTAAACCGAAGTCGGACGCTCAACTGACTGAGACACCCAGGCGCCCCAAAGACGTGGGTATCTTGAGGAAACATTTTTACACCTATCACAATTTTTTATTCAACTTAATTTTGCCAGCTTGGCATGCATGAAGTGGATCCTCTTAACATGCGCTTGTGAGAGGTGTCTTTTGTGCTTAGAGGCTGCAATACCACACTCTTAAGTGTTGTTGACGTTTGGGGCATCTTCCTGGCTTGGATCCCAAGCAAGGAGAGTATATGCGAAGAACACCAGTTGTGCATTTGAAAGCACTGCGTTTGAATTTGGACTGATTAGCTGTGTGGCCACAGACCCACGCTTACTGAGTCTCTATTGTCCCCCCAGAGTGGTTTTAAGAAATGTGTCTTTTCTTTGTTTCCTTACTCTTAATTTTATTTTATTTATTTATTTTTACATATAGTTTATTGTCAAGTTGGTTTCCATATAACACCCAGTGCTCATCCCCACAAGTGCCCTCCTCCATGCCCATCTCCCCCGTCCCCCGCACACCCATCAGTCTTCAGTTTTTTCTCAGCATTCAAGAGTCTCTCATGGTTTGCCTCCCTCCCTCTCCCCCAGTATTTTTCCCCTTCTTCTCACCCACGGTCCTCCGTTAAGTTCCTCCTAATCCTCCTATATGTGCAAACATATGGTATCTGTCCTTCTCTGCCTGACTTATTTCGCTCAGCATAACACCCTCAAGGTCCATCCATGTTGCTACACAGGCCAGATTTCATTCTTTCTCATTGCCATGTAGTATTCCATGGTATAGATGAACCACATCTTGATCCAATCGTCCGTTGATGGACACTTAGGCTCTTTCCGTGTTTTAGCTATTGTTGAGAGTGCTGCTATGAACATTGGGGTACATGTGCCCTTGTGCATCAGCACTCCTGTATCCCTTGGGTAAATTCCTAGCAGTGCTATTGCTGGGTCATAGGCGAGTTCTATTGTTCATTTTTTGAGGAACCTCCACACGGTTTTCCAGAGGGGCTGCACCAGTTTACATTCCCACCAACAGTGTAGGAGGTTGCTCGTTTCTCCACATCCTCGCCAGCATCTAGAGTTCTCTGATTTGCTCATTTTAGCCACTCTGACTGGCGTGAGGTGGTATCTCAGTGTAGTTTTGATTTGTATTTCCCTGATGAGGAGGGATGCTGAGCATCGTTTCATGTGTCTGTTGGCCATCTGGATGTCCTCTTTGGAGAAGTGTCTGTTCATATCTTCTGCCCATTTCTTCACTGGATTATTTGTTTTTTGGGTGTGGAGTTTGGTGAGTTCCTTATAGATTTTGGATACTAACCCTTTATCTGATATCCCATTTACAACTCTCTTTTCCCATTCCGTCTGTTGCCTATTAGTTTTATGGATTGTTTCTTTGCCGTGCAAAAGCTTTTAATCTTGATGAGGTCCCAGTAGTTCATTTTTGCTCTTGATTCCCTTGCCTTTGGCGATGTGTCAAGTAAGAAATTGCTGCGGTTGAGGTCGAGGTTGTTTCCTGCTTTCTTCTCTAGGGCTTTGATAGTTTCCTGTCTCACATTCAGGTCCTTTATCCATTTTGAGTTTATTTTTGTGTATGATGCAAGAAAGTGATCTAGTTTCATTCTTCTGCATGTTGCTGTCCAGTTCTCCCAGCACCATCTGTTAAAGAGGCTGTTTTTTTTTCTCACTGCATACTCTTTCCCGCTTTCTCAAAGATTAATTGGCTGTACATTTGTGGGTCCAATTCTGAGTTCTCTATTCTATTCCATTGGTCTATGTGTCTGTTTTTGTGCCAAGACCATACTGTCTTGAGGATGACAGCTTTGTAGTAGAGGCTAAAGCCTGGGATTGCGATGCCTCCCATTTTGGTTTTCTTCTTCAATATTACTTTTGCTATTCGGGGTCTTTTGTGGTTCCATACACACTTTAGGATAGTTTGTTCTAGCTTTGAGAAGAATGCTGGTGCAATTTGGATTGGGATTGCATTGAATGTGTAGACTGCTTTGGGTAGTAATTACATTTTAACAATATTTATTCTTCCGACCCATGAGCATGGAATGTTTTTCGAATTCTTTGTGTCTTCAATTTCTTTCATAAGCTTTCTATAGTTTTCACCATACAGATCTCATCTCTGGTTAGGTTTATTCCTAGGTATTTTATGGTTTTTTTGTGCAATTGTGAATGGGATCAGTTTCTTGATTTCTCTTTCTGTTGCTTCATTATTGGTGTATAAAAATGCAACAGATTTCTGTACATTGATTTTGTACCCTGTGGCTTTGCTGAATTCATGGATCAGTTCTAGTAGGCTTCTGGTGGAGTCTGTCAGATTTTCCATGTAAAGTATCATGTCATCCGCAAACAGTGAAAGTTTGACTTCATCTTTTCCAATTCTGATGCCTTTGATTTCCTTTTGTTGTTTGATGGCTGATTCTAGGACTTTCAGCACTATTTTAAACAACAGTGGTGAGAGTGGACATCCCTGTCGTGTTCCTGATATCAGGGGGAAAGCTCTACGTTTTTCCCCGTTGAGGAGGATATTAGTTGTGGGCTTCTCATAAATAGCTTTTATGATGTTTAAATACGTTCCTTCTATCCTGACTTTCTTGAGGGTTTTTCTTAAGAAAGGATGCTGTATTTTGTCAAATGCTTTTTCTGCATCTATCGACAGGATCATATGGTTTTTCTCTTTTCTTTTATTAATGTGATGTATCTCATTCATTGCTTGTGATTAGTGAATCAGCCCTATAACCCAGGAATGAATCCCACTGGGTCATGTTGGATAATGCTTTTTATATGCTGTTGTATTCGATTTGCAAGTATCTTGTTGATGATTTTTGCACCTATATTCATCAAGGATATTGGCCTATAGTTCTCTTTTTTTTTTTCCCCCTGGGTCGCTCTTTGGTTTGGGTATCAAAGTGATGCTGGCTTCATAAAATGAGTCTGGAAGTTATCTTTCCATTTCTATTTTTTGGAACAGCTTGAGAAGAATGGGTATTAACTCTGACTTAAATGTCTGATAGAATTCCCCGGGGAAGCCATCTGGCACAGGACTATCATATGTTAGGAGATTTTTAATAACTGATTCAATTTCTTCACTAGTTATAGGTCTGTTCTGATTTTCTATCTCTTTCCATTTGAATTTTGGTATTGTGTGTGTGTTTAGGAATTTGTCCATTTCTTCTAAGTTGTCCAATTTGTTGGCATATAATTCTTCATACAGTTCCCTGATAATTGCTTGTGTTTCTGAGGGAATGGTTATAATAAATCCATTTTCACTCATGATTTTGTTTATTTAGGTGCTCTCTCTTTTCTTTTTGAGAAGCTTGGTTAGAGGTTTATAAACTTTGTTTATTTTTTCAAAAAACCAACTCTTGGTTTCATTGATCTACTCAACTTTTTTTTTAATTCCATATTGTTTTATTTCTCCCCTGATCTTTATTATTTCTTTTCTTCTGCTGGGTTTGGGGTACTCTTGCTGCTGTACTTCTAGTTCTTTTAGGTGAACTGTTAGATTTTGTATTTGCGCTTTTTTTCTAGTTTGTTGAAAGAGGCTTGGAGTGCAATGTACTATCCTCTCAGGACTGCCTTTGCTGCATCACAAAGGGTTTGGGTTATTGTATTTTCATTTTCATTTGTTTCCATATATTTTTAAATTTCTTCTCTAATTGCCTGATTGGCCCATTTGTTCTTTAGTAGGGTGTTTTTTAATCTCTATGTTTTTGGAGGTTTTCCAGACTTCTTCCTGGAATTGATTTCAAGTTTCATAGCATTGTGATCTGAAAGTGTGCACAGTATAATCTTAATTCTTTTATATATATTGAGGGCTGCTTTGTGACCCAGTATGTGATCTATCTTGGAGAAGGTCAATTCCCTAACCTCAGGATGTAGAGTTCTAAATACATCTGTCAAATCCATCTGGTCCAATGTGTTCTTCAGGTCCATTGTTTCTTTAGTGATTTTCTGTCTAGTTGATCTATCCATTGCTGTAAGAGGAATATTAAAATCCCCTACTATTAGCACATTATTATCAGTAAGATTGTTTCTGTTTGTGATTAAATGTTTTATGTATTTGGGTGCTTCCAAAGTCAGTGTGTACACATTTATAATTGTTAGCTCTTCCTGATGGATAGAACCTGTAGTTATTATATAATGCCCTTCTTCATCCCTTGTTACTGCCTTTATTTTAAAGTCCAGCTTGTCTGATATAAGTATGGGTACTCCAGCTTTCTTTTGACTTCCAGTAATATGACAGATATTTCTCCATCCCCTTACTTCCAATCTGAAGGTGTCCTCAGGTCTAAAATGAATCTCTTGCAGACAGCAAATAGATGGATTCTGTTTTTTATCCATTCTGATACCCTATGTCTTTTGATTGAAGCATTTAGTCCACTTACATTCAGTGTTATTATTGAAAAACATGGTTTTAGAGTCATTGTGTTCTCTGTAGGATTCATGCTTGTAGTGCTGTCTCTGGTACCTTGAGTTCCTTGCAACATTTATCTCGTAGAGTCCCCCTTAGGATTTGTTGTAGGGCTGGTTTAGTGGTGATGAATTCTTTCAATTTTTGTTTATTTGGGAAATCCTTTATCTATCCTTCTATTCTGAATGACAGGCTTGCTGGATAGAGGATTCTTGGCTGCATATTTTTTCTGTTCATCACATTGAAGATCTCCTGCCATTCCTTTCTGGCCTGCCAAGTTTCAGTAGATAGGTCTGCAACTACTTTGATAGGTCTCCCTTTGTATGTTAGGGCCCTTTTATCCCTAGCTACTTTCAGAATTCTCTCTTTGTCCTTATATTTTGCCAGTTTCACTATGATATGTTGTGCAGAAGATTGATTCAAGTTACGTCTGAGGGAAGTTCTCTGTGTCTCTTGGATTTCGATGTCTCTTGGATTCCCAGATTGGGGAAGTTCTCAGCTATATTTTGTTCAAGTACCCCTTCAGCTCCTTTATT
Organism: Hyaena hyaena; assembly: GCF_003009895.1. Lineage (NCBI taxonomy): Eukaryota > Metazoa > Chordata > Mammalia > Carnivora > Hyaenidae > Hyaena > Hyaena hyaena. The sequence continues at coordinate 6,669,430 of NW_024080653.1, forward strand.
TCTGTCTCTTCTTCTTCTGAAATTCCTATGATATGGATATTGTTCCATTTGCTTGAATCACTCAGCTCTTGAACTCTCTTTTCATGCTCCTGAATCAGTTTATCTCTCTTTTTCTTGGCTTCCTCTTTTTCTATAATTATGTCTTCTAATACACCTATTCTCCTCTCTGCCTCTTCAATCCATGCATTGGCTGCCTCCATTTTATTGTGCACCTTATTTAAAGTATTTTTAAATTCATCACAACTATTTGTAAGGTCTATAGTCTTTGTAACAATAGCCTCTCTGATGTCTTCCATACCTTTTGCAAGCCCAGTGATTAATTTCATGACTATTGTTCTAAATTCTTTTTCAGTTATGTTGCTTATATCTGTTTTGAGCAATTCTTTAGCTGTCACTTCTTCCTGGAATTTCTTTAGAGGAGAATTTTACCGTTTTGTCATATTGGCTAGCTTTCTGTCTCTTGTCAGTTTTAAATGCCAATTATGTGCTCTGCACCTGTGAGTACTGCTATATTCAAGGAGGCTTATTGAGGGCCCGTACATTCAGGTAGTGTTCTTTTTTAAAAATTTTAAAAAATATTTTGTTTATTTCTGAGACAGAGAGACAGTGTGAGCAGGGAAGTGTCAGAGAGAGAGGGAGATCCAGAATCTGAAACAGGCTCCAGGCTCTGAGCTAGCTGTCAGCACAGAGCTGAATGTGGGGCTTGAACCCACGAACCATAAGATCATGACCTGAGCCGAAGATGGACCCTCAACTGACTGAGCCACCCAGGTGTCCCAGGTAGTGTTCTTTTAATGGTGTCCTTTGGTCTCTCTTGTTGTGACTTTGGTTATTTTATTTCCCTACTCTTAGTGATATTTGGGACTCTCCACGATATGTACTTTGGTTTGTTTCTTGAGGTAGCCCAGTTTCCGACGGTGCCAAGTCTCCTGAGTCTGGCAGGAATGGTGGAGCAGGGCTGGCCAGAGGCGAACGAGCTGAAGACTGCCGAAATTCAGGCAAGGCGCACCTTCTCTTTTGCGATTCCTCATTCCATCACTGCCTCACTGTTTTCCCAAACCAGTAACAATAACGGGCATGCGCGGTTGGGTTTCCTGGTCAGGGAACCAAATGTTATGGAATATGGCATGGATCACCTGGCGGAAGAACCAAGTGGCACTCGGAGATCTTGGAAGGGAGGAGGTTTATTTTACACCAGTGGTCTCAGAGGAGAACATTCTCCAGAGGTCTGATCTCAGAGCATTAGCAGAGGGAATCCAAAGAAGTAATAAGTGCATTCTCTTTGCCTACAGGGATCCAATTCAGTTAATTTACCCATTACATCTTATATTTTGGTTATTTTGAATAGTTTGGTTTTGCTTAATTATGATGATTGTTTGGCAGCAATATAGAACATTTCTGAGGCTTTCCGTTCAAATAAGGAGAAAATCATCCATGATTATTATCTTTGACATAATCTTGGCAAGTGTGAGTATCCGTGCCTTTCTCCGTATCCTGAAGATGATGCAGATGTAAGACAAAGACTAAGCCTGAATTTACACATTGGGAGTTGGTAATGGTTCCATTATGCTGTACTCTGTCTTCTTTAATGGTATTCTATTTGAATCTTCTACTATTTGATAAAAACTTTAAAAATCAGACTTCTTGAAAATAGAATTGGAGTAGCAAACAGAGACAAGCTATATCACATTAAAGCAAATGGTAGAGACCTGAAGTAATTCATCGGTTCATTCTTTCTGTGGAAAGGGAACTCTTACTATTTTTGGCAGATTACTTACTGGCTGAATATGCAGACTGTGTGTTTGAAATCCCAGTGAGTTTTCCAGAAATTCATCACAGATGTTGGGTGAAGAAATCCTTCACCAGTGCACAGTGCCTCTGTCTTAAAATGAAGGAAGAGAAAAAAACTGCTCATGTGGGGAGAATACAGAAGTTACTTAATCTGAGAGCAAAAGCTCCCATCTGTTTACTGATCCCCAACTCCCATTGACTTCAATCAGCTTCAGCTTCT